>NC_082716.1:82399052-82708946 GCF_030144855.1 Hypanus sabinus
AGGTGATTAACCTACACAACATGCAGGAAGACCCTGCACACCTGGGCTTTCCCAAGACCATCCATCTCTGCAGCCTATTCCCGATGAGATTCTGTTCTGTCCTCCGTGACTGGTTCCATACCTCAACATGGTGCTGAGATGCAGTTAGTCAAGCTGCTGTCTCACAGCTCCATTGACCTGGGTTTGATCCTGAATTCTGATGCTATCTCTGTAGAAATATACAGTTTCACTGTGACGACATGAATATTTCCACATGATATCCCAAAGAGGGAGGATTGGCAGGTTACATATTCAGCAGTGTATGGGATGAGTAGTGAAATTGGGTGAAGTTGATGGAAGTGTGGAGAGGATAAAATGGAGTTAGTGTAGGATTAATTTAAATAGGTGGTTGATGGGGTGACGGGCATGTTTCTGTGCCAGCTGACTCAATGGAACTTGTGTTTGTATCATATTCCAGTTCAAACAGAAAACACCTACACACATAACTCAAAGAAGGGCTTTAATTGAACACTTTTAGTCAGTTGTGATTGGTCCTTTAGCAATGCATAAATAGCTTTATATAATCTGTGACCCAGTAATTATGGGTATTTCATCGAACATCCATTAAAACAGCTAAAGTAGTTCTCTAAAGCTCCCAGAGAGCAGCTGTCAAGCAGCTACTTCACCTTTTTGGCCTGCCTGGTTGTACCATGGAATCAATGACTGATTAACGGTTGACCATGATATTGCAGCAAGTGAGATTTAAAATCATAAAACACCTGCTGATGCTGGAAATTTATTATAAGAACATAAGAAACAGGAGCAGGAGTAGGCCTTCCGGCCCATCGAGCCTGCTCCACCATTCAATAAGATCATGACTGATCTGTCCTTAAACTCAGCTCCATCTACCTGTCTTTTCCTCATAACCCTCAATTCCCTCACTATGTCAAAACCTACCTAACTGTTTCTTAAACATATTTGGTGAAGAAGTCTCAACTGCTTCCCTGGGCAGAGAATTCCACAGATTCACCACTCTCTGGGAAAAACAGTTTCTCCTCATCTCCATTCTAAATCTTCTCCCCTGAATCTTGAGGCAATTTACCCTAGTTCTAGTCTCACCTACCAATGGAAACAACTTTCCTCCTTCCATCTTACTTATCCCTTTCAAAATTTTGTATGTTTCCATAAGATCCCTTCTCATTCTTCTGAACTCGAGAGTATAGTCCAAGGTGACTCAATCTCTCCTCATATGTTAACCCCTTCATCCCTGGAATCAACCTGGTGATCCTCCTCTGCACTGCCTCCAAAGCCAGTATATCCTTCCTCAAGTACGGAGACCAGAACTGCACACAGTACTGCAGGTGCGGCCTCACAAATACCCTGTATAGCTGCAGCATGATCTCCCTGCTCTTGAATTCAATCCCTCTAGCAATGAAGGCCAACATTCCATTTGCCTTCTTAATAACCTGTTGTACCTGCAAGCCAACTTTTTGCGATTCATGCACAAGCACTCCCAAATCCCTCTGCACATCAGCATGCTGCAATCTTTCACCATTTAAATAATAATCTGCTCTTCTATTATTCCTTCCAAAGTGGATGATTATAAAAGCAGGAAGTCCTGACCGCCTGTGGACTTTGCATGTTCGCACTATGATGTGTGGGTTTCTTCAGGGGCTCTAGTTTCCTTCCACATCTCAAAGTCCTGGGGGGTCAGTAGGTCAATTGGCCACCGCAAATGCCCCTTGATGTGAGAGTGAGTTGTCGAATCTGAGGAGACATGAAGAGAAAGTGGGGAGAATAAAGGGGATTCACATAGGATTAGTGCAAGGGTTTACAAACATTTTATGCCTTGGACCTCCACCATTAACTGAGGGGTCTGTGAACCCCAGGTTGGGAACCTCTGGATTAGTGTAAAGTTGATGGTTAAAAGTTCCGTTTCCATTCTGCACATTTTGTAACTCTATAACTCTGTAATATGCTGGGAATATTCAGTGAAATCTTGATGAAACATCTTTGACTTGAAATATTAATTATGCTTCTCTATCTACAGGTATAACCTGACCTGCTGTGCATTTATGGATTAAAACTGCTTTCTGAATTATTTTGTTAATGAGTACTAAATCCCTTTTTAGTGGGCAAAACTAGGTGAACAATTCTCACTTTCACAGAGAAGGACAATCAAATTCACATCTCTTTGCTTTCAATGCAAGCTTGAATGCGCCCAAACATTACACTTCGTAATTTAAGACAATTAGCTACAGTATTAGCCACAGTGTCATCAGTTACACAACAAATTGTATACATTGAATAAACATGATTTTTCTACTTATTGCAGTGTCAGTTTAAATGGGCTTATTTCACTATAGTTTCATAATAAGAACCCTCCGGAATATGCATTAGACATTTGAGTGAGAGAGAGAGTGAGAGTGAGAGAGAGAGAGAGAGAAAGAGAGAGAGAGAGAGAAAGAGAGAGAAAAAGAGTTTTGTTGAAAAAGTTTTGTTGGAGGAATGTTGTTTTGTTTTTACTATGTACTGTACCAGCAATTTAGAAGTTTATGGTCGAAATGACAATAAAAAACAATTTGACTTGAGTTGACTTGATTGGTAACCCTAGGTAATTTCTAAAGTAAGTACATGTTTGGCACAGCATTGTGGGCTGAAGGGCCTGCATTATGCTTTAGGATTTCTATATTTCTATATTCTATTCCCCTTGAAATAAATGCCAACGTTACCTTCTTTACCACAGAATCAACCTGCAAATTAACTTTCTGGGAGTCCTGCATGAGGACTCCTAAGTCCCTTTGCACCTCTGATTTTTGAAGCTTCTTACTGTTTAGATAATAGTCTGCACTATTGCTCCTTTTACCGAAAAACATTATCATACATTTCCCAACACTGTATTCCATCTGCCACTTTTTTGCCCATTCTTCCAATTTGTTTGTCCTGCTGCAATTGCATTGCTTCCTCCGCACTACCTACCCATAGAACCACAGAACATTACAGCACAGAAACAGGCCTTTTGGCCCTTCTTGGCTGTGCCGAACCATTTTTCTGCCTAGTCCCACTGACCTGCACCTGGCCCATATGCCTCCATACACCTCTCATCCATGTACCTCTCATCCAAGTTTTTCTTAAATGCCCGCATTTACCACTTCATCTGCAGCTCATTTCACACTCCCACCACTCTCTGTGTGAAGAAGGCCCCCCCCCCTAATGTTCCCTTCAAATTTTTCCCCCTTCACCCTTAACCCATGTCCTCTTTTTTTTTCTCCCCTAACCTCAGTGGAAAAAGCCTGCTTGCATTCGCTCTATCTATACCCATCGTAATTTTATATACCTCTATCAAATCTCCCCTCTTTCTTCTACGCTTCAGGGAATAAAGTCCTAACCTATTCAACCTTTCTCTGTAACTCAGTTTCTCAAGTCCCGGCTGCATCCTTGTAAACCTTCTCTGCACTCTTTCAACCTTATTAATATCCTTCCTGTGACCAAAACTGCACACAATACTCCAAATTTGGCCTCACCATGCCTTATACAACCTCACCAACCCCTCCAACCTATTTTCGTATAATCTGCAAACTTTGCCAGAAAGCCATCAATTCCATTAACCAAATCATTAACAAACAATGTGAAAAGTAGCAGTCCCAATACTGTCCCCTGAGGAACAGCACAAGTCAATCAGAAAAGGTCCTCTTTAAACCCACTCACTGCCTGAGAGCCGTTCCTCTGTCCATCCTAGAATCTTTCCTTTAACGCCATTGGACTTTATCTTGCTAAGCAGCCTCATGTGTCGCACCTTATCAAATGCCCTCTCAAAGTCCAAGTAAGTGACATCCACTGCCTCTCCTTTGTCCACCCAGCATGCTCCTTCCTTGAAGAACCTTAACAGATTTGTCAGACATGATTTCCCTTACCAGAAACCATGCTGATTTTGACTTATTTTGTCATTAGTCTCCAAGTACCTCGATCCTTAATAACAAATTTCTGAACAGTCTGTGAATTCATGAATACTACCCTGCTGTTTCTTCTATTCACATTATTTATTTATTTATTACCAGCTGGAATTTCTGGGACATTTATAGAGGAAATGGAAGCTTGAATGTCTTGGAGTGACAGGAAAAATTGATGGAAGTTAAAGTCATGCTGGACAGCTCATAACATTCATGAGTTACATCGAGGAGTGAATAAGCAAAAGTTTTAAAGAGTTTATTAAAGCTTAGGACCGTAATCAGACCCCACTTGGAGTACTGTGCTCAGTTCTGGTCACCTCACTCCAGGAAGGATGTGGAAGCCATAGAAAGGGTGCAGAGGAGATTTACAAGGATGTTGCCTGGATTGGGGAGCATGCCTTATGAGAATAGGTTGAATGAACTCGGCCTTTTCTCCTTGGAGCATCGGAGGATGAGAGGTGACCTGATAGAGGTGTACAAGATGATGAGAGGCATTGATCGTGTGGATAGTCAGAGGCTTTTTCCCTGGGCTGAAATGGTTGCCATAAGAGGATATAGGTTTAAGGTGCTGGGGAGTAGGTACAGAGTAGATATCAGGAGTAAGTTTTTTTCACTCAGAGAATGGTGAGTGTGTGGAATGGGCTGCCGGCAACGGTGGTGGAGGCAGATATGATGAGGTCTTTTAAGAGACTCCTGTATAGGTATATGGAGCTTAGAAAAATTGAGGGTTATAGGTAAGCCTAGTAATGTCTAAGGTAAGGACATGTTCGGTACAACTTTGTGGGCTGAAGGGCCTGTATTGTGCTGTAGGATTTCTATGTTTCTCAGATTAAAGTCAGATGGAAGCGTATGATTGACCATGTCATATGACACGGCACATAGTGATGATGACTGCTGTAGTTTTTTCACGTCTTACTCTGTACTACTGCCATAATACTATAAATGTCATGACATAGTGGTTAAAAATAAACTGATTCTGATTTTTCCGATTCATCTTGTTTTTGGAAATATTTGAAAATGCCTCAATTTTGATACCTGAGTATGTTGCAGTCTAAAAATATTTTTTTCTCAAAATGATAGACCAAATGAATTATGCTTCTGTGTTCAATGTAGCAACCGTCTCTTTGCATTATGTATTATTTCATGACTCTAACTCTCAAATTCTTTATATTTTTTTCCCAGATCTATTGTACATTAAGTTGATTTCCTTTCAACAGTTTGTTCTTACAATATAATTGAAGAGTCATTGAATCAACAAGCATGAGAACTTGCCTTTAATTAGAAGAGATTTACTGTGTTGTATGAGAAATCTTCTATTCAATGTTAATCCAGCTTCCCTATGCTGTTGATTTTAGCTGCTAAATAGAACACAAAAAAGAAGGAATCTTGGCCTATTAGGCCTCACTCTAGCTTGTTTATTTATAAGATTATTCCCTGAGCTTTATATTCATGAAATGTACCATTATAAGAAAAGCCCGATATGTACATGAATGTTGACACAGCCAGACACCACATTTGGGTGTCACGGTAGTGTAGTAGTTACCAAGACACTACCACAGTTCAGGGCATTGGAGTTTGGAGTTCAAAACAGGAGTCCTCTAAAAGGAGTTGCTGTATGCCCTCCCTGTGGAATGCATGAGTGTTCTCCGGGTGCTCTCGTTTCCTCCTACAATCCAAAGATGCACCAGATATGCTAATTTATCATTGTAAATTGTCCTGTGATCAGGTTCGGGTTAAATCTGGGGTGTCAGGTGTTGCTGGGACAGCACAGCTTGAAGGGCCAGAAGGGCCTATTTCATCTCTAAATATCCAAAATAAATAAAATGTTTTGCAGAAGCATAATGATTTTATAAGGGGTTCATTAACTTTGTTGATCTACAAGGAGAAGGAGAAGTAGAAAATTGGATGTATTTAATAAGGGAATCCCAAAAATATGGTCAGACAACTGAGGGCCATTGATGATGGGGAAGAAAGGAGCAATTGAAACACTGCATGGAGAGTATTAGGAATCAAAATAACAAGAAACAAGAGGTAATAATGAACATTAAGGGATAAGACAGAGTAGATTATGATCTACTTCCATTACCTAGTGTAAAAACTTATAAATTCAGCATATTGAAAAATCAATTCAGTCTAGCCATGGAGACTAATTGTGTTTCAGCATTGGGATCATCCCTGACTACTGAGCAGTTAATGTTTCTCTGAGCTTTCAAGCAACTCTCAGGTCCTGCAATGAATAAAATGTATCGCTTGTAAAATTAGACTGCTGTGCGCCGAGAGGATTTCCTAGCAGGAATATTTGTGGTCACACTTGGCAATACCTGTCAGTTGTGTTTTCATTTGGTAGACTTGCTGGCAGGCTACACCAGTTCGATCTGCCAAGTGACAACAAAATGGAGGCAGCTTACAAGCAGATTGCTATGCCTTTCCTGAAAATGTGTCTCAGGTTCACCTGTCTGTACCATGTCACAAATAGGTGATTCTATGATTCCATTTCAGAAGGATTGGTAAGATCCATATTCCTTGTTATCAGGGCCAAAGGAAAATTCAATCCAATTTGAGTTAATTGTCCTGTTGAGGGGTTGGTCATGGCTAGAGTTAACTCCTGCCTAAGTAAGGAGTTGGACCAGTTAATTTACTTACCCCCACAAAGGTCTGCAGCAGATGGAATCTCACTGGCTCTCCACTCAATATTGGACCATCTGGAAAACAGCAATACCTTTGTCAGACTGATTACAGTTCAGCCTTCAACACCATCATCTCCTCAGTACTAATCAACAAGGTTCAAAACCTAGGTCTCTGTTCATCCCTCTGCAACTGTATTCTTGACCTCCTCATCAGGAGACCACAGTTAGTAAGTATCAAAAATAACATCTCCCCCTCACTGACTATCAACTTCAAGAATGTGAACTGAGCCCGCTGCTCAATCTTTCTACAGCCATGACTGCACAGCTCAAATGCTACCTATAACTTTACTGATGGCACAACTATTGTTAGAAGACTCAGATGGTGATGAGTAGTTGTACAGAAGTTTGATAGATCAATTGGTTGAGTGGTGTCACAACAACAACTTTGCACTCAAATTCAGTAAAAGCAAGGAATTGACTGTGGACTTCAGGGAAAAG
This sequence comes from Hypanus sabinus, assembly GCF_030144855.1. NCBI lineage: Eukaryota > Metazoa > Chordata > Chondrichthyes > Myliobatiformes > Dasyatidae > Hypanus > Hypanus sabinus. The sequence goes on from NC_082716.1 coordinate 82,406,107, forward strand.
GAAGCCAAGAGAACACACTCCCGTCTTCATCAAGGGGTCAGCAAAGGAAAGGATGAGCAGTTTCAGGTTCCTGGGTGTCAACATCTCTGAAGTTCGATCTTAGGCCCAACATATGGCTGTAATTTCAAAGAAGGCACATCTGTGGCTATATTTCATTAGGAGTTTGAAAAGGTTTGGTACTTCACCAAAGACTCTAGCAAATTTCCACAAAAGTACTGTGAAAAGCCTTTTAACTGGTTGCATCGCCAGCTGCTATGGAGGATCACTGTGTAGCATCTGAAAAAGATGCCTGTCCGGCATCAAGTACATCTTCAAATGGTGATGCCTCAAAAAAAGGTGGCATGCTTCATTGAAGACTTCCATCACCCAGACCATGCCCTTTCTTATTGCTACCATCAACTACAAGATACAAGAGCCTGAAGACACACTCAATGTTTTAGCAACAGCTCCTTCTCCTCTGCCATCAGATTTCTGAATGGACAGTGGACCTATGAACACTATAATTTTTGCTCTCTTTTTGCACTAATTAATTTATTTTTATATTTCTTAATGTAATTTATATGACTTTTATGTATTGCTACTGCAAAACAACAAGTTTCCTGACATATGTCAGTGATTAACTCTGATTCTGATTCATATGTACAAGTATGGCAAAGTACAGAGTAATGAAAATCTTGCATCACATGGACGTAGATACAGACGACAACTACATATGCATTAGAAGAATAAATGACATAAATCATGACAGAACTCTGCACAGACCTTAAGTACAGAGATTGGAGGTGACCTAACTGAGGTCTCTACGACCAATTGTACAGATAATAGGACAGATGCAAAACTATTTCCTCTGGAGGGATGTCTTGAGTAAAGGACCTTTGAAGACTCTATTCGGTTTCTTACAGTACATTCATCCTTAACTGCAACTGTTGGTGTCTTTCATCCTCTTCCCTGAGAGTAATGTTGTTTGCAATTCCCATGCAAGCTACACAACAATTTCAAATATTCCTTACCCTTTAACTCTGAATAATTTTATGCAGAACTCACTGCAGCAACCACTCGTGATGCTCTGTCAATGACTCCTTGCAAGCTTCTTCCACATGCTCTGAGCTCTCTGCCTATAACCAAAACAAAGTCATACCCATGATAATTTGATTTACACAACCGTGCGATGTGCTTCTATTCATTCCACCTTGTTGTGCTGATGTAGGAATGTTTGGTGACCAAGCAATAAAACACAAAAAAAAACAATGCTCTGATGGAGAAAAATTGAGTTGATCAGCAACAAAAGTAATTTCACAAAAAGCAAAAAAAAAATCCCAATTCTCAGTATAACGTTCTCCTTCGCTTGTCACGAACGCCGAATTTAACGTCGAGATAAACCACAGTTAATAAGAACCAGATCGCAGCAAGATTAACCATTTACTGTTCACTCTTCACATTAACATATGGTGAAAACTGTTGATAAAACAATACAAGATTGATACAGTATTTGTTCCTTCCTTAATATCACATTTCAATTGTAAATACTTGCAAAGGTGACTATAACTACATTACACTAAGGTGCAGTATACAGGGAGAGTTTACCTGCTCCATTGACTACTTTAAATACACTTCCATGCAAACTATCCGCGACTCTTTAACTAACGAAAGCATAAACATTATCGACCGTCGTTACTTCTAACAGGATCGGCATTAACATCTTAGTTCAACATATCGATTATCTATTAACTTACAGAATTGCTCTCACTGTGATTTCTCATGCCTGCAAAACAACTTCTGCTCAGGTGAGCCTCGTGGTAAGCCCCCACCCTCGCGCTAATTTCAAACCGGTATTTTCCCACAAGACGCGGCGAAACCGGATGTGACGTCATCGCATGCCGATATATTTTACATGCAATGAATATACTTTAAACACTTCTAATTCTAACTAGAAAATACTATCGAATGAATTACTAAGCAAAAATATTATAAACTAAATAACTGTCGTAAAGACAGCACACTCCCCGCTTGACCTTCGTAAGGTCACAATGAGCAGAGTACAAACTTAGTCTCTTAATCAGTCATTGGGTAGAAGTAGAATAACTTCTGTAACTGGCCTTTGGTAAATTTTCACATCGCCTTGGTCGGTAGTCTTCAATTCGATCTTCCTGACATGTCCATCCTCGCTAGGGAATGTAGCAGTGATTCTGGCCATTGGCCAGCTGTTGCGGGTGATCTGCTTGTCCCTGAGCAGGACTAAGTCTCCAACTTGAAGATACCTGCGGGGTTCTGTCCACTTTCGTCTCTGTTGCAACGAGGGTAGATATTCCTGTCTCCAGCGGGACCAGAACTGATTTGCCAGAGCCTGGACTTGTCTCCATTGCTTTGTGTACAAATCCTTGTCTGAAAAGTCTCCTGGTGGAGGAGGTGCTCCTGCCTTCTGTGTAAGGAGCATTGATGGTGAAAGGATGAAGGGGTTTTCTGGGTCAGAGGACACAGGCAGGAGTGGTCGTGAGTTCATAATGGCTGTGACCTCTGCCATTAGGGTGCACAGTACCTCATGGGTCAATCGGGTGCGTTGCTGCAGAATCATTGAATCCAGAATTCTTCTGGCGATCCCAATCATCCGCTCCCATGTGCCTCCCATGTGGGAGGCGTGTGGTGTGTTGAACTCCCAGTTGCATCCCTGTTGACTGAGGTACCTTTGCACTGCTCTGTCCATCCCCAGCTCCTTTGATGCTCCTACAAAGTTCGTTCCGCAATCAGATCTTAACTGTTTTGCAGGGCCTCTTATCGCAAAGAACCGCCTGAGAGCATTGATGCAGCTGGAGGTATCCAAAGATTCGATGACCTCAATGTGTACCGCTCTTGAACTCATGCAGCTAAACATGATGGCCCACCGCTTGCTCTCTGCTTGTCCTCCTCTGGTGCATCTCGTAGTGATAGACCAGGGGCCGAATACGTCGAGCCCCACATTTGTAAAGGGAGGGCAGGCTTCAAGGCGCTCAGGTGGGAGGTCCGCCATGCGTTGAACTTCTAATCTGCCTCGTAGTTTCCTGCAGGTTACACATTTATGAAGTACTGAATTGATCAGTGATTTACCTCCCAAGATCCACAGTCCCGCTGCTCTTATTGCTCCTTCGGTAAGGTGGCGGCCCTGGTGCTTTACCTGTTCATGATAATGGCGGGCGAGCAGTAAGGATACATGGCTGCCTTAGGGCAGGAGTACTGGACTCTCTTCTGCGGCCGGAAGCTGGCAGTGTATTAACCGGCCTCCAATGCAGATGATATTGTTCTTCAGGATCGGGCTGAACTTCCTCAAAGGGCTGTCCTTTGGTATTGGTTTGTTGACTTGGAGAGCTGAAAACTCCCTTGCGAAAGCTGCTCTTTGCGTTGCTTTGAAGATGACGTCCTTTGCCTGGGCTAATTCGTCCGCGGTGCGAGGCAAAGTACATTTGTGCCATCCCCTACATTTACTGTTTCGGGATGAATGTTTGTGTGATCTGGCCATATGAATGAGGAACGCAAGTCCTCTCACTAAAGAATTCAAAGTGGAGAACCGCCGAAAGCATTCGTTGGTACGTATCGATTCCGTGAGGTTGGTGGCTCCTGTTTGTATTTGCGGCCGAATTTCCGAGTCTCTCTCGGGTTCGATCAGTTCAAATATCTCGTTCATTTGAGTCCTTTCCGATGGTGGCTGATGCAGAAAGGGGGGTCCGGTAAGCCAGGTTGTCTGAGCCAGACGGGATGCAGGTAAGGATCTTGATGCATGGTCTGCAGGGTTATCCTCGGTACGTACATAATGCCATTGTTCGGGCTTTGATGACAGGCGGATGCGTTGAACTCTATTATGAACGTACACGTAGAAGCGTCTTGATTCGATGTAAATATAACCAAGCACGACTTTACTGTCCGTGTAGAACTTGATATCGTCGAACCGTAGGTCCAGCTCGTCCTGGATAAGATCTGCCATTTCCACGGCCAGGACGGCTGCGCACAGTTCAAGCCTTGGAATCGTCGGCTCCGACGGAGGAGTGAGCTTTGCCTTACCCGTTACAAATCCCACTTCGACTTGGCCGTCCTTTCCGACTACTTTCAAGTAAGCCACAGCGCCGATGGCCTTGGTGGACGCATCCGAAAAAACACACAATTCTGTGAGCGCTGCCTCGGTGGGTGAGGTCACAGTGTACCTGCGTTGGATATGAAGCTGTTTTAAATCCGGGAGTGAATCTCTCCAAGCCTCCCACTTGCTTAGCTTGTCTTCAGGCAGAAGAGTATCCCAGTCAGAGGGCTCAGACGTAAGTTCTCTGAGAAGGGCTCTTCCTTGAATCGTAACTGGTGCCAGTAGGCCCAAAGGATCGAAAATACTGTTGACAGTGGAGAGGACTCCATGGCGGGTAAATGGTTTGATCACGGTCGGCACAGAGAATGTGAACGAGTCGGTCATTATCTCCCAGAGGAGACCCAAGCTCCTTTGTGTAGGTATGGTTTCTCCATCTAAATCTAGGTCTTTGATTGCTGGAGCACAGTCATCGTGTGGAAAGGCCTCCATTACTGCCTGACGGTTTGATGCAAACTTATGCAAGCGGAGGTTTGACTTCGCGAGTGAGGCTTGTGTACGTTGGAGCAGATCGATTGCTTCCTCTTCTGTCCGTAGTGATATCAAACCATCGTCGACGTAGAAGTGCCTTTCTACAAACTTAACGGTGTCGTCACCGTGCTCCTGTGCACCCTCTCTGATGGCTCTTCGCAGCCCATAGATGGCCACGGCAGGTGACGGACTATTGCCGAAAACGTGGACTTTCATCCGGTACTCGATAACTTCTTTGTTGATGTCGTTGTCCTTATACCATAAGAAACGGAGGAAATCACAATAGTCCTCCTGTACTAAGAAGCAATGGAACATCTGCTGGATGTCCGCTAAGATTGCGACCTTCTCCTTCCGGAAGCGCAGCAGGACCCCGAGTAGGGTATTGTTAAGGTCGGGGCCTGTGAGAAGCGCGTCATTTAGGGAGACGCCGGAACACTGGGCACTGGAGTCGAAGACCACCCTGATCTGATTGGGTTTTTGTGGATGGTAAACTCCAAATGTTGGGAGGTACCAGCACTCCCCGCCTTCCGGCAGTGGTGGTGCTACTTCGGCATGTCCGTTAGCGAAGATCTTTCCCATAAATGCTATATATTGCTGTTGCATCTCGGGTTTCCGGTTCAGGGTTTTTTGTAAGGACATGAACCGCTTGACCGCTTGCTCTTTGTTATTTGGCAACCGCTGGCGTGGTTCTCTGAAGGGTAGTGGGGCGACCCAATTATTTGCTTCATCCCTGAAGACTTTGGTGTCCATCATTTTTAAGAAGAAGACGTCTTGAGCTGATGGAGCAAGTTTATTGTCATACTTCGTTTGAGCGAAGACTGACTGGCCCAGCGACTCGTCGCTTGCCTCGCGCTTGTTAACGCCTTGTTGTGCTTCCTTGATATACATGGAACTTGTGCAGGGTTGAAAAATCGAATGGCGGCCACTCTCTAGCACATTGGTCTTGAGTGTGTCGACCGTCGGTTTGTGTACGTCACCGAGACACACCTCTCCTATCACCACCCAGCCCAGATCCAGACGTTGCGCGAAGGGGGCGTCGAGTGGTCCATTGACCTGCTGCCTAACCTTGTGTACCTGGATAACATCTCTTCCTAATAGCAGGAGTATTTCCGCTTTCGGATCCAGTTCTGGGATGTGTTTGGCGATGTGGTGGAGATGCGGCTGGTGTAGCACCGCACTTGGTGTCGGGATCTCAGCGCGGTTATTCATGATTTCATTGCACTCTAAGAGCGGAGGGAGACAGATGACGACTTTACCATCCAGGGACTCGATCTGGATGCCTTCTGCCTTCCTTCCTTGGGTTTCCATGTTGCCTGAGCAAGTTTTGAGGTAGTATGGGAACCGCTCACTCTCAATGTTGAACAATTTAAAGAACTCTGGACTGACTAGTGAACGATTGCTCTGATCGTCCAGAATCACATAGGCTTTGATGGCCTTGACTTTGGCTCCTTTAGGGTACACCTTAGTGAGGCAGATCTTGGAACAAGAACGACTCGACTGAGCTTGACCGCAAACTTCTGTACAGTTCGTGCTGACAACTGTTGACCTAGAGTGAGCCTCTCCCTCCCCGCCGTCTTGTTGTGGGGGTGAAGGAGCGCTGTCGGTTTGCGGTGACAGGTCGGGATGCATGGCCCCGACGTGATCTGGGCTATCACATTCCGGACACTTCACGGCGATCGTACACTCTCTGGCGAGGTGAGAGGTTGAGGAACAGCATCTAAAACATATTCTTTTCTCCTTGAGAAGAGCCGTCCTCTCTTCAAGGGGTTTTTCCCTAAACATTCTGCATGCTTTCAGGGGGTGAGGTTTGTTATGCAATGGACAATACTTGCTAGGGTCGTTGCTAGTTGTAAGGGCTTCGGTCTTGAGCACTGAGATGGGTTTATCAATGTTGAAAACATTCGAAGAGGATCTACTTGGCTTGGTGTAAATCGTACTGGTTCTTGGACCCGCCAGGCTAGGGTTGTTTCGCTTCTTCGCCTCCCTGCACACAAACCTAGCGAGCAGCTCAAAGGGGGGTGGTTGATCATCGTGCTCTTCCTTGTAATCTAAAGCAATGGACAGCCACCTGACCTGCAGCCCAAAAGGAAGTTTGTCCACGACTTGTCTAATCCCGAATGGAGTATCTAGGAATACTAGACCAGCTGAGTAGCCATCTTCTTTGGCACCTTTGATCTCCATGAGTAAATCTCCGAATTCTCTTAACTTAATGTGATCTTTGGCTGACACCTCAGGAAAGTTTCCCAGACGTTGATATAGCGCCGCTTCAATAGTTTCGGGGGACCCATAGTCCTCCCGAATTCTCTCCCACGCTTTGCTTAAGGCTAGTTCGGGTTCATTGATGTACACTGAACGTATGCGTCTCACCTGGTCGCGTGATTCTTTCCCCAGCCATTTCGCCATAAAGTCCAACCTTTGGGTTGCACTGAGCTGGACTCCGTCGATCGCGTTGGTGAATGTGGAGTACCATGCACGGTAATTTTCGGGTTTATCGTCAAACTGGTACAGTCCCGAAGTGACGAGATCCCGTCGTGCTAAATACTGCATCGTGGGATCGGCTGTAAGCGGCATGCGGGCTGGAGAAGTACGTTGGCGCCTATATGACTGAGAGTGCACGTTTCTCATGGAATTTGCCATCCTGGATTCGACCTCCGCGTCTCTTTGCATCGAACTTTGTAAGTTTGGTGTCAAGGAATATCGGTTGTCAGCTCTTTCATTCTTGACTTCATCACGGAGCCGCGAGGGTAAATTTTCTTCCTCGTATGGATGTGATGCAATCGTGACTCTCTGAGGTTCCTCGTAGCTGGGGAAGTTATCGAATACGTATGGAGAGGGGAGACGAGCCTGCCAGTCTGTTTGATATTGTACATAGTCGCTTGTGCGTTCCAGTCTGGTCCTTTCTAAAGTAGATCTTACTGCGGTCAGATCACGCGACCCTTCAGGTTCTTCTATGTACTCTGCTTCCGCCATGGCAGCTTCTTCTTCTCTTTCTAGCTGCAGCACTTGCAACTCTGTCGATATTTTTGCCATTTCCAACTGGGTTTCGGCTTCACTGGCAGCCTCTTCTCTTTGTCTGGCAGCCTTTTCGGCTTCTCTGGCGGCCCTTTCTTTCTGGATTTCGGCTTCTCTGGCAGCCTCTTCTCTTTGTCTGGCGGCCCTTTCTTTCTGGATTTCGGCTTCTCTGGCAGCCTCTTCTCTTTGTCTGGCGGCCTTTTCGGCTTCTCTGGCGGCCCTTTCTTTCTGGATTTCGGCTTCTCTGGCAGCCTCTTCTCTTTGTCTGGCGGCCCTTTCTTTCTGGATTTCGGCTTCTCTGGCAGCCTCTTCTGTTTGTCTGGCGGCCTTTTCGGCTTCTCTGGCGGCCCTTTCTTTCTGGATTTCGACTTCTCTGGTGGCCTGTTTCATTTTCAAAACTGCTTCTTGTTTGGCGTAACGCAGTCGCACCTTGGCGGCTTCTGCCTTGGCTCTTGCCTGTGTGGACTTACTTGATGTCGTTCTACTGCCCTTGTCGCTGGGCGCCATCGACTTGATCCCAGATCGAGCTGACATTGCAGCACTTGGAACACCTGATAACGCCTGGGTGGGCTTACTTGATGTCGGTTTACTGCCCTTGTCGCTGGGCGGCGTCGACTTGATGCTGGATTGAGCTGACATTGCAGCAATTGAAACACCTGATAATGCCGCTTTTTCACTATAACGTTCTCCTTCGCGTGTCACGAATGCCGAATTAAACGTCGAGATAAACCACAGTTAATAAGAACCAGATCGCAGCAAGATTAACCATTTACTGTTCACTCTTCACATTAACATATGGTGAAAACTGTTGATAAAACAATACAAGATTGATACAGTATTTGTTCCTTCCTTAATATCACATTTCAATTGTAAATACTTGCAAAGGTGACTATAACTACATTACACTAAGGTGCAGTATACAGGGAGAGTTTACCTGCTCCATTGACTACTTTAAATACACTTCCATGCAAACTATCCGCGACTCTTTAACTAACGAAAGCATAAACATTATCGACCGTCGTTACTTCTAACAGGATCGGCATTAACATCTTAGTTCAACATATCGATTATCTATTAACTTACAGCGTTGCTCTCACTGTGATTTCTCATGCCTGCAAAACAACTTCTGCTCAGGTGAGCCTCGTGGTAAGCCCCCACCCTCGCGCTAATTTCAAACCGGTATTTTCCCACAAGATGCGGCGAAACCGGATGTGACGTCATCGCATGCCGATATATTTTACATGCAATGAATATACTTTAAACACTTCTAATTCTAACTAGAAAATACTATCGAATGAATTACTAAGCAAAAATATTATAAACTAAATAACTGTCGTAAAGACAGCACACTCAGTCTTGCAAATGTCTGTTAAGGACAGAAACTGATGTACCCCAGACATCTTGTTGTTTTGTTGATGACCTATTCTGATTCAGATTTAGAGTCAGATTCAATTATTTATCATATGTACATCAAAACATATAGCGAAATGCATCATTTGCGTTAACAGCAAGCACAATTTAAGGATGTGCTGGGGGAAGCCCACAAGTGCAACCACACATTCCAACGCTAACATAGCATGCCCGTAATATTCAGCAGAACAAAACAGAACACAACAACACCAACAACAGACTAACAGCACAAAAACAACAGTAAAACAAGTCCCTTCCATTCCTTCCATCCGGCCCCACGTATAGACAGTCCTCCGACCTAGGGGAAGCTACCTCCAGCCTTTAGTAAACTCGTAGAGTTGCAACCACTGGCCTCCACTTTCCCAAGTGGATTCACAGACTTGCAGACTCAGGGCTTCAGCTATTGGGCCTGGCCTTCAGGACTCACTGACTTCGTCCTTCAACCTTTAGGCTTTCATCTTTGGTATAAACTCTAGGATTCCCACTAATGGGGCCTCAAACTCCATGATTGAACTCTGGACTCACCAACTTACTGACTTAGGTCATTGGCTCTCATTCATCCTGCCTGCATTGAATTCCATTCGCAGACCCTGCTATCCTGGGGAGAGTGACTGACCTTGGAGGGCCTCTTGCCAATTATCCTTGCTGCTCTTCGTTCACAGCACTTGCCTGCCCAACATCTATCAATGAATGCTCTTTGTCACATGTCCACTTTGCAGGCCTTCAAATGCAGCATGCAGAGCACAGAGCAGAAGCCTAGACTCCAGCCTGACATCTAACTGCATAGCATCCATGTTGCTACACCCTAACCTGGCCCTTAACTCCCCTCTCTGTCTGCACAAATATCCATTCAAACCCAAGAAAGCAATTTGACCGCAACTCAGCACAATCTTGACCGGGCACAAAGTAGAAGTCTAGAAATAAATCTGTCTTTGTAAACCATTACTTCAGGATTTCCTCTCCAAACTTCAGATTTTTTAAGAACTTCAACACTGACACCAAGTTTCCCAGAGTACCTTGGGACAGGAATTGTGGTCAATTTTTTGCTCGTCATGAATTGTGCGTTCTTGTTGAAGGCACTTAACAGCAACTCCAGATGATCTTTAGGTACAGAAACCAAGGCTTGAAGCTAGAACAGTCAAAGTTCACATAGTGGTGCTTTTATGTGGCTGCAGACCATGCAGACGGGGAGGGAATAAGGGTTTAGCTTAAAGCTTAACAAGACTTTATAACATAGCAGCCAAACTTAGCTACTCTTCCCCCTCTATCATTACCCTTGCTTTGAATTTGTTGCTGTGGAATCGACCTGCGTCACACTTATCACTGTACTTATACTACCTGTTCTTGGCTCCTGCGTCATCCAATACATCTGCTGCTCTCTCTTTTACAATAACAGATACGGGGAAAGAGTGCCATGGTGCCATTATGTCACAGAACAAGCTCCAGGTGCATATCTGCTCCTAGTATTGCCATGCAGAGGTCACATTACCATGTTCTAATTCAGAAACCTGCAAGTTTATTGTTCTCAAACACCTTTTGAAATCATGTGCTGGACACGCAGGCTGGTGGGGTGGTAGGTGAGGACGTGGAGGCTGGTGGGGTGGTAGGTGAGGACAAAGAGGCTGGCAGGTTGGTAGGTGAGGAAGCGCAGACTGGTGGGGTGGCAGGTGAGCATGCAGAGGGTGGTAGGTAAAGATGCGGAGGCTGGTGGAGTGGTAGCTGTGAGAGTTCATGGGCTAATATAAACCCATGGACTCGCACAGCTACCTAGACTATTCCTCTTCCCACTCTGTAACTTGTAAAAACACTATCACCTTCTCTCAATTCCTCCATCTCTGCCACATCTGCTTTCAGGAAGAGGCTTTTAATTCCAGAACGAAGGAGATGTCCTCCTCTTTCAAAGAAAGATTCTTCCCTTCCTCCACCATCAATGCTACCCTCATCCATTTCACACTCATCTGCTCTTACTGCCGACTGGACATCAACCGTTTTGACTTCACCACACCCTGTTCCAATTCCAACCTCACTCCTTCCGAACGCTCTGCTCTCCACTCCCTCCGCACCAATCCCAACCTCACTATAAAACCTGCTGATAAGGGGGGAGCTGTTGTTGTCTGGCGTACTGACCTCTACCTGGCCGAGGCACAGCGACAGCTCTCTGATACCTCCTCTTATTTACCCCTTGATCATGACCCCACAAAGGAGCACCAGGCCATTGTCTCCTATACCATCACCAACCTTATCAGCTCTGGGGATCTCCCATCCACTGCCACCAACCTCATAGTTCCCACACCCCGCACTTTCTGTTTCTACCTGCTACCCAAGATCCACAAACCTGCCTGTCCAGGTAGACCTATTGTCTCAGCTTGCTCCTGCCTCACCAAACTCATTTCTGAATATCTTGACACTGTCTTATCCCCCACTTGCTCAATCTCTTCCCACCTATGATAGTGACACTTCTCATGCTTTGAATTTTTTCAATGATTTTAAGTTCCCTGGCCCCCACCATCTTATTTTCACCATGGACGTCCTGTCCCTATATACCTCCATCCCCCACCGAGATGGTCTCGAAGCTCTTCGCTTTTTTTAGTATTCCAGACCTAACCAATTCCCCTCTACCACCACTTTCCTCCATTAAGCGGAATTAGTTCTTACTCTCAATAATTTCTCCTTTGGCTCCTCCCACTTCCTCCAAACCAAGGGTGTAGCCATGGGCACCCGTATGGGTCCCAGTTATGCCTGCCTTTTTGTTGGCTTTGTGGAACAGTCCATGTTCCAAGTCTATACCGGTATCTACCCCCCTCTTTTCCTTCGCTACATCGACGACTGCATTGGCGCTGTCTCTTGCACGCATGCTAAGCACGTCGACTTCATTAACTTTGGCTCCAACTTTCACCCTGCCCTCAAATTTATCTGGTCCATTTCCGACACCTCCCTCCCCTTTCTTGATCTTTCTGTCTCCATCTCTGGAGACGGCCTATCTACTGATATCTATGATAAGCCTACAGACTCTCACAGCTACCTGGACTATTCCTCTTCCCACCCTGTCTCTTGCAAAAAGACTATCCCCTTCTCACAATTCCTCCGTCTCCACCGCATCCGCTCTCAGGATGAGGCTTTTCATTCCAGGACAAAGGAGATGTCTTCCTTTTTTAAACAAAGGGGCTTCCCTTCGTCCACCATCAACTCTGCTCTCAAACGCATCTCTCCCATTTCCTGCACATCTGCCCTCACTCCATCCACCCGCCACCCCACTCGGGATAGGGTTCCCCTTGTCCTTACCTACCACCCAAACCAGCCTCCAGGTCCAACGTATAATTCTCCGTAACTTCCGCCACCTCCAACGGGATCCCACTACCAAACACATTTTTCCCTCCCCCCCTTTCTGCTTTCTGCAGGGATCGCTCCCTACACGACTCCCTTGTCCACTCGTCCCCCCCCATCCCTTCCCACCGATCTCCCTCCTGGCACTTATCCTTGTAAACGGAACAAGTGCTACACCTGCCCTTACACTTCCTCCCTCACCACCATTCAGGGCCCCAGACAGTCCTTCCAGGTGAGACGACACTTCACCTGTGAGTCGGCTGGTGTGGTATACTGTGTCCGGTGCTCCCGGTGTGGCCTTTTATATATTGGTGAGACCCGACGCAGACTGGGAGACCATTTTGCTGAACACCTGTGCTCGGTCCGCCAGAAAAAGCAGGATCTCCCAGTGGCCACGTATTTTTATTCCACGTCCCATTCCCAACTTGATATGTCTATCCATGGCCTCCTCTATTGTCAAAATGAAACCAAACTCAGGTTGGAGGAACAGCACCTTATATACCGGCTGGGTAGCCTCCAACCTGATGGCATGAACACTGACTTCTCTAACTTCCGTTAATGCTCCTCCTCCCCTTCTTACCCCATCCCTGACATATTTAGTTGTTTGCCTGTTCTCCATCTGCCTCTGGTGCTCCCCCCCCCCTTTCTTTCTCCTGAGGCCTCCTGTCCCATGATCCTTTCCCTTCTCCAGCTCTGTATCACTTTCGCCAATCACCTTTCCAGCTCTTAGCTTCACCCCACCCCCTCCGGTCTTCTCCTTTCGTTTCGCATTTCCCTCCCCCCACGACTTTCAAATCTCTTACTATCTTTCCTTTCGGTTAGTCCTGACGAAGGGTCCCAGCCCAAAACGTCGACAACGTTTCTCCCTATAGATGCTGCCTGGCCGGCTGTGTTCCACCAGCATTTTGTGTGTGTTGTTGTTTGAATGCTTTTCCCAGGATTGGTGAGGAAAGATGAATAATATTTGAAAATATCCATGTAAATTCATTTATACTTGTTTGTAAATCTCGAGTATCAGTAATTTGTAGTGCTTTACAATAGGATACTTTGATTTTCATGAGTAAGTTAACAGGGCTGAATAGCCTGGTTGTGAAGTTCCTTAACTGGCCTACTAGCATGAGCGAGGAGAGCTCATTTCAATGTCTAGCCTATATGTGTTTGCAAGTTAAGCATGTGTGTACCAAATGTGAGTATTTCTCTTAGTTAAGGTGAGATGTATTTATTCATATTTTTGATGTTGTGTATAAGGTACAGGGTTCAGAAGAAGGGTAATGGCATGAAACATCAACTGATTACTTCCATGGATGCTGACTGACCTGCTGAGTTCCTCCAGCATTTCAATTCAATTCAAGTTTATTTGTCATTCACCCATTCATGAATACCGCCAAACAAGACAGTGTTACTTTGGGAGTCAAGGTGCAAAACACAATATGAACAGTCACACAGCACAAAGTATCCACAATACATACAAGATAGCAAGCACATAAATGCAGCCATACCAAAACGATAGTCCAGACCAGAGCCATGAATGCTGCAGAAATCTGAAGTTGACCACAATTCAACCTGTTTTCTGCCAATCGAAGCTGGAGCTGGGTGGGTCAGCACCAATTACAACCTGGATGCCATGTCACACCACCTCCAGTGGAGTGCACTGGCTACAATGATTCTCCACTGGTAGTTGTAAAAACAGGCTTGAGGCCCAGTCCGCACTTTGTCCAAGGCCACTCAGCTCCTCCGCCGTCCTCTCCTGCTCTCCACCAACAAAACAGTGAATTGAATTTGTGGCATTCCACATTATCATTGTCCAAAAGGGTCTTGTGATCACATGAAAAGCCACAAGACAGACACTTGCTATTAGTCTGTACACCTTCTTTGATACAGGCAGCAGCACAATGCGCAGCTCCTTCATTTTTCTGCCAATAAGCAACTCACTGAAGTGGTAGACCTGCAGGACTCTAAGTTTTTAATGTTTAGCAGTACGATACAATCATTAAAAAAATGACATTGGCACCTTTTGTTGACCTGTAGAAGCCGCTGCATTCGAGCACACTGCCATCTTACCGGAACCAGAGATTTTTTTTTGTGTTTTGTTTTCTACTTCCAGCATCTGCAGAATTTCTTGTGTTAAGCTTTGTATTCCTACAACTTTATGGACAATCATGTCCTTTTCTCTGGAGCAATAGAAGCTGTTGGGTGAATTACTAGATGCTGACAAAATTATGAAAGGCAAAAATAGACAACTGATACCTTTTTTCACCAGTCGAAATAGCTGACACTAAAGAGCTTGTATTTCAGGACAGAGGATCTAAGTTCAAAGGAGATTTTCAGGGTGATTTATTATTTTACACAGAGGGTGGTAGGTGTCTGGAATGTGCTGCCAGGTGTGGTGGTAGAGGCAGGTAGAAAAGCAGCATTTAGGAGGCTTTCAGATAGACACATGAATATGCAGAGAATGGAGGGATATGGACTGTGTGCAAGAAGGCAAGAAGAAGTGATCAGTTTAATTAGGCATCATTAACTTAATTAATTTTGGCACAGCAGCATGAGCCATAGGACTTGTTCCTGTGTCGTACTATTTTATGTTTTTGTAAACAACTTTTTCAATATTTCCTTTCAGCTCAAACCCAGTGTGAAAAGTTCAGTTCAGTCTTAAATTCCTGAGATTAAAACTTGTTTAGCTTTTTAAATCCACATGGTTTTCATTCCAGGTTACTTTAATACAGCTCACCGCATCTGAAATGATATTCATCATCATCATCATTATGTGCTGTGTTGTGTGACATGGGCGATCATGGGCTTGACTGTTGGGATTTGATACTTCAATAATTAATTACGCATTTATATATAAATATGCCAATTGCATACACCTTCACACTACCATGTGATTTGTACATGCCTTGCTAAAAGTAAAGATGAAGTTACACCTATATTTCATGACTCCATGTTTTCCTTTGAATTTGTTTAGTGTTTTGAGGTTACAAAGTATAACATTTGTGACCAGGTATTTTTAAAATGAGTCTGAAATGGCTACAGACCTGCTGAAGCAGAGCAAGACATTTGAACAAAATAAAACTCTGCAAGGAAGGTGGAATTTAAAAGGATCAGCCCAGTGCATGTGGAGGCGCAGAGTCAGTCTTTGGAAGGGAAGACACTAATGAGTTTTTTTTAAAAAATAGGCCAGAAACAAAAGAATTCATGGTTCATAATGAGTGAATACCAGGTGATACCAATCAATTTTTAAAAAAATTAGAAATGGCCTGTTACAGTGAAAAGATTGAGGAGTTTGATTACACAATGGATAATTGGTTAATGTATACTGAGCTATTGGAACAGTATTTTGAAGCAAATGAAATAACCAACGAGAAACATTGTGGCAGGGGCTCACATACACAAAATAAAGGCAGGTTTAAAGGAAAAACTTGCAGAGAATACAATAAATGAGGTCACATGCAATGAGTATGTCATACAGACAAAAATAGATGCATTGCTCAGGGAAGAGCAAAGGCTAAAAAGTGAAGATGCAGTTTCAAAAAGAGCTCTAAGCTGCTTGCTGTTGAAGAAAAATCTGATACTGGTGAGAATGACAAAATACTGTATAGCCTTAAGATTCACTGTGTGAAAATTAACAATAGACAAGCAATATGGCTAATACCAGAAGTGGATGGCAAATTAATTAAAATGGAATTGGACACTGCTTCAGCAGTTTCAGTCAATTCACAAAATGAGTTGTTTGAGCGGCATTTTAAAGACAGAAAGTGAAGCCTGCAGATATCCAACTAAGATCTTATACTGGAGAAAAGATAACTCCTGTAGGAATGACATTCATAACTCTGAAATACAACAACCAACAAACCTCATTGATCTTATGTGTGGTAAAAACAGAAGGACTGGCATTGTGGGGATGTGATTGGCTGAGAAAACTAAAACTTGGGAGCTTGGGGGGGTCAATGGCAACTCCTTTGCTTGCATCTTCGGAAACATCCCTACTTCCATCTTTAATACCTCTATTTTTCCCTTTCAGGGTTCTTTCGAAGACCCTGACCTGGAGTTACGCGCTGACTGTGGTTCTTTGCGGGAATGGGACCCGCTCTTGAGGTTTCACTCCTGGCCATTGTTCGGCATGCCAAGGGCTCAGCCCAAGAGTTCGGCTCGCTTTTGGAGACTTAGGATCTTAGGGCTCTGGAGATAGGTGGATAAAAGGACAGTGTCATGGCAGAAGATACATGTGTCATCGGGGGAGTCGGAAGATATACAGCTGTATGCCCAGAGACCCCATATTGACTATGCTGTGGATACCTGTATATGGCAGTTGTACTATATAGTTGAGATGCATTCTGTACTGAGTTGGAGTTTATAGCAAAGCAAGGAGGAAAGTTGTATATTTAAAATTTCAATAATATTTGAGTGCTCTTGTATATATATATTTGATTAAGCATTCTTATTTGTTTAAATAACTTACTATGGGTTATATGTAAAAATTAATTGCACATGTGATACGTGTGTAACTCACTAAAAATAAAAATGGTTACACCTGTATTTTCAGGCTCTGTGCTTTCCTTTGAATTAGTTTAATGTTTTAAAGTTACAAAATATGACAATGACCATGATTGTTCTTGGCAAATTTTTTTACACAGAAGTGGTTGGCCATTGCCCTCTTCTGGGCAGTGTCAACAAGATGGGTGACCCCAGCCATTCTCAATACCCTTCAGAGATCATCTTCCTGTTGTCAGTGGTCGCAGAACCAGAACTTGTGATATGCATCAGCTGTTTTTATGACCATCCACCACCTGCTCCCATGGTTTCACACGACCCTGATCGGGAAGTGGGGGGGGGGGGGGTGGGGGGTTGGCTAAGCAGATGCTACACCTTGCCCAAGCCGGCTAACGGAGGGAAGGAGCACTTTACACTTCCTTTGGTAGAAATAATTCTCCACCCCACCACCCATGAAAAAAATGACAATTAATTAGTATCAATTAGTATAACAATTTTAACCATCAGCATTAATAGCAACAGTCATCGTGCTTAACCTTGTCAAGCCACATGAACTGGGTTGCTCCGATGTGATTGATAGATATCCCAATAAGTAAAAGCAGTACCTCAGCATTTACCTCTTCCAGCTTCTCATTTTATTTCACCTTCCCCCCTCACATAGCTTCATCTATCACCTGCCAACCCCTTCCCCCTCCCCCAACTATCTTATTCAGGCTCCATCCCCTTCCTTTCCAGTCCTGATGAAGAGTCTCGTCCTGAAATGCTGTCTGTTTATTCCCTTTCAAAGATGCTGCCTGACTTGTTGAGCTTCTCGAATGTTTTGTGAGTGCATGTTGGAGGGTGGAAAAGCTATTCCTTTTCCTGAGATCCGAAACACACTTGCCATTATCTATAAAATTCAAAATGAACAACAACCATAGCTTTTTACCTTTTACTAGTCAGTTTTGGCTAGCCCTCTTTCGAAGCCATCTCCTCTCTGTCTTTGAGAGCTTCTTAACTCCATAAGGTTCCCTTTCACTCTCATTTTCCAACAGAAGAAATGGCTGTTCTTGTGGCATTGTGTTTTGTTAAGGATTTAACAATGAGTTAACAATGGTGTGTATGGGGTGTCAGGGATGGGTCGCAACTCTGCTGGAGGAACATGTTGCATCCTTTTCAGTCAATTTGTCCACCTTTGGTCGCCACCTGGCACTCAGCTCTCATTTGTGGCTCCCCGTAGCTGTTTGCACGTGACCGCGGCTACACCCCAGGCAACGGCTTCAACAAGCTGGCTAAACCAGGTGAGGATAGCCAACAGGTCTCAAACTCTCGGTGAGATAAGGAGTTGTCTATCCCAGCATGTGAAGCGAGACTCTGACGGACTGAGCGGATGAGACCAATGGAAGGTCCAACGGTCAAGAAGGCTGTCTCTGCAAGCGTCATGGAATGCATAGAGCACAACAAGACACAGAAAATGTCCTGGTCATCCACTGCGCCTAGTCCCATCTCCAGCTGTCTCGACACTTGTGTTGCCATTGGATTCAGATGGGAATTGGGAAGAGAGAGTGAGGCTGATGCTGCGCAACTCTCCCTCACTTAAATCCAAATCAAGTGATACTATCGCCATCATCATCATGGTATTGAAGTCTTCATCAATGACAATGGACAAACAACCAACAATAAGTCCACACATTCCTTGAATCTATGAGCTATCCAAGCAATGAATAATTATACCTTTTTAATGCACTTAAGTTATTAACCAATCCACATTTTGAAAAACATTACTTAATCTATCTATCCACTCATCGCCATTTGATACTTTGACAGAGTGTTCCGGAGGGATGGCTCATGTTGGCCCTACTACCTGCTTGATCAGCCATGTTGTCTACAGGACTGTTCTTTTATGGACTGCAGCAGTTAAATCATCCTTTAGGTAACTTCCAACTATGTCCTTGGGGTCAAGTTTGTTAAATGCTACAAGCTACTATGTGGCCAAGGATGGGTGGTTCTGTGAAATGCCCGTGTTCTGCATATGACTGATTCTGTCAGTGGCTGTGGCACTTCTCCACATCTATTTGTCAGGAGTCAGTGCAGGTCGAGTAATCAAAAGGAAGGACTTCTGAGTAGTGGCAAATAGTTGCTGCAAAATTAATTTCAGGAAGCATAGCAGGTAGGATAAAAATACAATCGATCATATGAAATGTATGGCTAATGAAGCACCAGAAATTGTTAAAGAAAATACAGAGCACATTGTTGAGAAGTTGAAATGGATAAAACTAATATGACAAGTTAATCCTTTATCACATTCTTAAAAGCTTTCTTCACTCAAGGAATTTGTTTTACAATTGTTTTTTTGAACTGTAATTAGTTGAGGAAGATTCATTTACATCCTTCCAAGGTAATTGCTGTTCTGGGAGAGTCATCAGCAAGATGCCTGATTCAGGGTTCTTTTTTAGTCATGGAACCGTCATTTACATCAGTGCAATCTGAACAACTCATTTTAATGTCTCTGTTATCTAACTTCAAATATTAAATTCTCCTCATAACAATGCAGACCTTTTATTCAAAACAACACAATATGTTGTATCAGTTTTAATTGTGGCAACAAAACATGAAGGACTTGCAGTGTTTCTTCTTAATCAAATGCAAATGGTTGGCTTTAATCAGAGAAATTGAGTATAGGACTAGATGTCTTGTTCAATTACATAGGGCCTTGGGGAGAACTCACCTTGATGTACTGCATACAGTTTTGGTGTAAGTACACAAAAAAGATATACTTGCCAGGGTGGAAGTCCTGTGAAGATTTGCGAGATAGATATTCTGATGACTGATTTATTATGTGAAGTGTAACTAAGTAGGCAAGGTCTACATTCTCTCAATCATTGAAACTTGTTAAATGAAAGTCATATAGGACAGAAAAAGGACTTCAGCCCACAATGCACATACCGACCAGCAAGTACTAACCTATCCCAGCTGTGCTGTAGCTAATGCTTTATAAACAGGTGGTCTAACCTTGCTACTCTTATACTCTTTGCATCTGGATGATGAAGGCAGCTATACTATTTGCCATCTTCATCACTATACTAATCTGTTGGTGCTCGGATTTGGACACGGAGGTCCCTCTGTTCCTCAACACTCCCTTGAGCCCTACCATTCATTATGTATGTCTGACACTTATTTGACTTCCCAATGTTCAGCATCTCACACCATTAAATTTCATCTGTCATTTCTCTAGTCTTTAATCAACAGATCAATATAATTCTGTGGCTTTCATTAACCTCCTCATGGTCAAGAATTTTAGCAACTTTCATCTCACTTGGTGATACTGAATATATATAATAAACTATCAAAGAACCTAGTACCACCTCTGCAGCACACCATTG
This sequence comes from Hypanus sabinus, assembly GCF_030144855.1. Lineage (NCBI taxonomy): Eukaryota > Metazoa > Chordata > Chondrichthyes > Myliobatiformes > Dasyatidae > Hypanus > Hypanus sabinus. The sequence goes on from NC_082716.1 coordinate 82,426,276, forward strand.
GCAACAGTCCTTCCAATCACAGCACAATCCTCCAACTTCTCTCTCCTATTCCAAGCCAAGTATGGATCCATTTGTCAACTTGCCCTGGATCCTACAGCCTCTAACCTTTTGACTATTCTCCTATATGGAACCTTGTCAAAGGCTCAAAGGCTTTAGCGATGTTCTTGTAGACTGCATCAAATATATTAAACTTAACAAAATGTTTTATAATTTTAAAAACAAATTAATCAAATTGTAAGGATCTCCTCTTATTTATCTATCTGTCTGTCTATTAACTTAGAGATACAGCATGGCAATAGACTCTTCTGGTCCAATGTGTTTGAAATGTGACAGAACTTTAAGATGACAGTGGGATAGGATCTGAAAAGCAACTTTTTCATGTGTGGAGTGGTACATATGGAAAAAAAGTTGATGGAGAAAGTGGTTGAGGCAGGTACAGTAACAACAGTTGAAAGACATTTGCACAGGAACATGAATGGGAGAGGTTTTGAGGGATAGACAGGTATCATTGTCACCATGGAGAAGCTGGACCAAAGGGCCTGTTTCCACACTGTATCATTCCATGAATCAATGACTCTAAAACCTTACTGATCACTAATTCTAGTCTTCCTAGGTACATAAATTCTTAATGGATTTGATGGGTTGAAAACAACAAGGACGTTTTTTTTCCCAAGAGTGGAATCTAGAACCAGAGGTCACCATCCCAGAATAAGAGAAGGAAAAGCCTGTTACTGAGCTATATCTCTAAATTAATAGACAGACAGCTAGATAGATAGATAAGAGGAGAGCCTTGCAATTTGAGTAAATTGATTTAATGTTCTCAAATGTATTGATAAGCCATCTATGATGGAGAGGAAAAGATGTTTCTTCACATAGAGAGGTGATTCATAAGTGCCCACCACCCTGGAGGGATTGCTTGTTCATTTACTGAGTTCACTCAGAATTGTGTTTCTTCAATTTCTGGATAATAAGAAAATCAAACTATTTTGGAATAGTAAAACTGGCCTGAGTTGGAACATTAGCCATGAAGAATGCACAGTCAGCTACCATTGCCCCTATTCTTATACTCTTATGCTCTGGGCTTATCAGACATTGTGTGACTTTCAAATTACTTCTTGCATTATAATGTATTTGCATCAGATTCTAGGCTAACCTTTTCAATTTTAAGTTAAAACATTTAAGTCTTATTTGAATATGTCAAAAATATCACACACAAAGGATTCAAACTTTACCTAATTGCAGCTCATACCCCTCCATTCTTTGCACAGTCATGTGTGGAGGATCACAGTTGGGAATTATCTCCAAAGGTTTCACTGTCAATCATCTGGAAAGACCAGGCATCCGAAGGTCACCTGCATGCGCCAGGGGTAGTCACATGGCTTCTCTGTCCACCAATGATCAACGAGTAGTGTGGAGTTCCCTGGAAACTGAACTCTGAACCCAGTCAGAAGCACAGCAAACCCATTTGTAAACAGCAAGCAGCACGCATTATGATCATAATCTACATAGGAATCCCAGGCAATGTTCATATAATTTCTCCATGTCAAACTGTTTGGAGTTATGTCAATATAGCAGATTTTAATTCAAACAAGATCCAGTCTTCAGTCCCTAATGTAAATTGTAAACTGCAAGCAGTAAATTGAAGTTAAAGACAGACCTTTGCAAATAAGCAATACTGCCTGTAGAGCACAGTCTGGCCCACAGCATGGGGCAGGCTGCTCAGACAAGATTAATTGGGCCTGCATCAAACCAGGCAACATGGCTAAATTATATACACCATTGTAAACAGCGTCAGGGAAGTTTGCAGACTAGACTGATATTAGTTGATCTATCAATAGTTAGGAGATTTGCGTACTCAGAGAGTCAGCTGGAACATTAACTTTGGGGGTTGTGGATTCCTGTATTCAGAAGCTTTGATATTATTTGTGTGAACTCCTTTGTCCCAGTAAAGGTGCTTGAACATTCCGAGGAGTCTGTCACTACAGGTATGTAAAGGAAGCAATGTCAACACAAGATATTGAAGTAAACAATGTCACTGTAACTATGGAAATTCTATTGAATATAAATATGTGATGTACTTTGAGTTTTGTGGTAGTATCCAGAAGAATGCATGCTTGTCATGATGAATAACTTTGACTTCTATTTCACCAACTTCAGTATCTCCCCGGTGACTTAGATCACAGTCACAACACCGGGGATTTAAAATCTATTTGGACTCGTGCCATTGTTACTCTGGCAGGTTAACATGTTACTGACCAAGAAATCCAACTCAGACTTGAATGAAGTGCTAATTTTCTAGATCATCAGGCATGTCATCCTTAACTAGCATAAATGCTGCAGAAATTTGCATTGAATTAGTTGTTCAGTGCTGGTGAGAATCACACACAAAACGTTGGGGGAATTCAGCAGGCCAAGCAGCATCGATGGAAAAGAGAAAACAGTCGACATTTTGGGCCAAGACATCAGGACTAGAGGGAAAAAAAGATGAGATTTCAGAGTAAGAAGGTGGGGCAAGGGCAGAAGAAGTACAAGGTAGTAGGTAATAGATGAAATTGGGAGAGGGAGAGCGATGAAGTAAAGAGCAAGGAAGTCAATTGGTGAAAGAGATAAAGGACTGGAAAAGGTAGAATCTGATAGGAGAGGACAGAAAGCCATGGAAGAAAAGGAAGGGAGAGGAGCACCCAAGGGAGGTGATGAGCAGGTAAAGGGATAAAGTGAGAGAGGGAAATGGGAATGGGGAATAGAGGAGGGTGAGGGGGCAATTACTGGATGCTCATGGCATCAGATTGGAGGAATATAAGGTGTTGCTCCTCTAACATGACTCTGATTTCATTGCGGCAGTAGAGGAGGCCAAAGACTGACATATTGCAATGGGAAATGAAATTAAAGAGGGTGGCCACTGGGAGATCCTGCCTTTTCTGGCAGAGGGAGCAAAGGTGCTCAGTGAGGCAGTCTCCCAATCCATGTTCGGTCCCATCGATACTCATTAGGCTACACCAGAAGCACCAGGTACAGTAGATGACCTCATAGATGAGGTGTCACCTCACCTGAAAGGACTGTCTGGGGCCGTGAATGGATCCAGCTGCACAGGTTAGAGGAGCAACATCTCCGCCTGGGTAGCCTCCAACCTGACGGCATGAACATCAATTTCTCGAACTTCTGGTAATTGCTTCCCACCCCCTTCATCAATTTCCATTCCCATTTCCCTCTCCCACCTTACCTCCTTATGTGCTCATCATTTCCCTCTGGTGTGTTCCCCCTTCCCTTTCTTCCATGGCCATCTGTCCTCTTCTATCAAATTCCCCTTCTCAGCCCCTTATCTCTTTCACCAATCAACTTCCCAGTTTACTTCATCCCTCCCTCTACTCTAGTTTCACTTCCCCCTACTTTGTACCTCTTCCTCTTCTCCCCCCACCTCATCCTTTTTCTGTGGTCCTGATGAAGTGTCTTGGTTCAAAATGTTGACTGTTGACTCTTTTCCTTAGATGCTGCCTGGCCTTCTAAGTCCCTCCAGCATTTTGTGCATGTTATTTGGATTTCCAGCATCTGCAGATTTACTCTTGTTTGCTGGTGAGAATCAGTAAGTACAAGTGAAGCTGGCATGACAGTTTTTGAGTGACTGGCATGGTGATATTCAACACTGTTGCCTGGGACACTATAATTACATTTGGTTTTGTGTGGGAGGAATTATAGGAATGACCTTGCATTTTCCACATCGCCTATCTTGGCCTCCAGATAGTGTTAAGTGCTTCACACCCAATGAAACAATTACTACTTACAATGGTATTTTACAGGCAATTTGTACAAACCAATGTTTCACTGAAAATAATGTAATAGTGGGATAATAATCTGATTTAATGAAGTTGCTTGAGGAATAAATAATGGTAGAGGTTTGCTAGAGGATTATTCACAATCCAGTTTAAGAGAATCATCCTTCCTTTCCAGTCCTGATGAAGGGCTTTGGCCTGAAATGTTAACTGTTCATTCCTGTCAATAGATGATGCCTGACCTGCTGAGTTCTTGCAGCATTTTGAGTGTGTTACTTAAGAGAATTGTCAGTGAGGAACATTTTCATTAACCACATACAAAATATAGGAGGAAATCATCAATATAGGCAACATATATGAAGTTGAGCTTTGGGGCCAAAACCAAATGTCACCCATTTATTTCTCTCTGTATGAGTTCCTCCAACATTTTGTGTGTGTTGCTCAAGACTTCCATCACCTATAGAATCTCTTATGTAAGTATGTTTGTGTAGTTGTTGATAACCTCTTTTGCTAGATTCTTCAGCACCACGAATAACATTGTGAGGACAAAGAAGCAACAGAAAAATGGTTCTCCTTTGGACCTTCCCACTGTAAACAGAACGTATAGACATGGGCATTTATATGAGTCCTGCCTTTCAGTCAGCTACATGAAACATTAATGTCCCAAACCTATACTGGTGTCACCCCCCCCCCCCAACTTTTCCTACACTACATCAGTGACTGCATTGGTGCTGCTTCCTTCACTCACACGGAACACATTGACTTCATCAACTTTGCATGCAACATTCCACCCTGCCTTCAATTTTACCTGGTCCATTTCTGAAATCTTGCTCCCCTTTCTCGATCTGTCTCCATCTCGAGAGAGAGCTGATCTACCGATGTCTATTATAACCCCACTAACTCTTACAGCTATCTGGACTATACCTCTTCCCATCCTGTTACTTTTAAAAGTTCCATCCTCTTCTCTTAATTCCTCCGTCTCTGCTGCACCTGCTCTCAGGATAAGGCTTTTCATTTCAGAACGAAGGAAGTGTCCTTATTCTTCAAAGTAAGGAGCATTCCTTCCTCCGCCATCAATGCTGCCTTCACCCTGCATCTCTTCCATTTCACACATGTCTGTCCTCACTCCATCCTCCCACCACCCCACCAGGGATAGGGTTCCTCTTGTCCTCACTTACCACTCCACCAGCCTCCACGTCCAGCACACAATTCTCCATAATTTCTGCCATCTCCAATGGGATCCCACCACGATGAACATCTTTCCCTCCCACACTTTCTGCAGGGGTTGCTCACTTGTCCATTCACCCCTCCCCACTGATCTCCCTCCTGGAATTTATCCTTAAGCACAGCAACTTCCTTACTACCATTCAGGGTGCCAAACAGTCCTTCCAGGTAAGGCGACTCTTCACCTGGGAGCCTGTTGGGGGTCATCTGCTGTATCTGGTGCTCCTTCTGTGGCCTCCTGTATATCGGTGAGACCTGATGTAGATTGGGAGACCGCTTTTCTGTGCATCTACACTGCGTCTGCAAGAAAAAGTGGGATCTCCCAGTGGCCACCCATTTTATTTCCATTTCCCATTCCTTTTCCAACATGTCAGTCATTGGCCTCCTTTGCTGCTGCAATGAAGCCACACACGGGTTGGAAGTGCAGCACCTTACATTCCATCTGGGTGGCCTCCGACTCGATGGCATGAACATCGATATCTTGAACTTCTGGTAAAGCCCCACCCTTGCTTATGCATTCCCCATTCCTATTTCCCGCTCTCACCTTATCTCCTTACCTGCCCAACTCTTCCCTCTGATGCTCCTCCCCCTTTTCTTTCTTCCATGGTCTTCTGTCCTCTCCTATTAGATTCTCCCTCCTTCAGCCCTGAATTTCTTTCTGCAATTGACTTCCCAGCTCTTTACTTCATCCCTACCCCTACACCTATCACCTTGTGGTTCTTCCTCCCCACTCCCACCTTCTAACTCTGACTCCTTATCTTTTTTTCTCCAGACCTGTTAAAAGGCTTTGGCCCAGAACATCGACTGTACTCTTTTCCATGGATGCTGTCTGACCTGCAGAGTTCCTCCAACATTTTGTCTGTTGCTTGGATTTCCAGCAGCTGCAGACTTTCTCTTGTTTGAGAGAAATGGTTTCACGCTTTCATCCAGTCGCACATGTGAAGGCAGGAACACAAATGGCCTTGACATGCTGAAAGTGGAGGATTCACACCTTTATGCATTTCAGATGAGAGGGGAAACTACAAACGAGATGTGCGGGACAGATTGCTTTTACACAGTGGGAGGTGGGTGTCTGAAATATGCAGCTGAGTGTGGTGCTGGGAGCAGATATGATAGAATCATTTAAGAGGCTCTTCGAAGACACATGAATGTTCAGCAACGGAGGGATATAGACCATGTGCAGGCAGAAAAGATGAGGTGTTATTCACTTAATTAGTTTGGCACAACATTTTGGGCCAAAGGACTTATTCCTATGCTGCACTGTTTTATGTTATTTTTACTAGTCCCTTTGTGGCAGAATGAGTCCTGTGGCAAAGAGACACTCAAATGTTCTACAGTCCCACTCAGTGCTAATACTCATGTAAATAATTTAGGTTATTTTTGACTGGAAATAAATGTCATTAAGCTGAGTAAAGACCATGCCTTTCCCATATATTGAATTTATTTTCCATCAGTCTATCAGTATTTAACTTTCTGATTTTCAGCTGTTCTTTCCACTATGACATGGTCCTGCTTGCAAATTCTCCATTGCACTCCGCTTACTTCATTATATCACCTCTGACATAAACTTCTGCTTTGGTAATACACACGCACTGTAGAATATTTGTTTCTCATGCTTCTAAATTCTTGAGTGTTACACGCTCCCTGTTTGGCAATATTGAATCACTGTTCTTTCACTATACACAGCCTTGGGGAAGGTCTTCATCCTTTGTTAATTAGAAGATTAATTGTATAAAAAGTAACCATGTTGGAACAAGTGTCCCCAACTGTTGTACATTTTGCAAGAGTAAACAATTTGCAGTAATCTGGTTTGTTTCATGTGCTCCATTGCTTTGAATATTTTGATTGGCTTTTGTGCTTCATGTGACCTTAACTATGCAGCTGCATTTGTTTTTCCATCTCTTTAAAAGAACAAATTGTAACAACTAATCAATTAAATAGACAAGATTGGGTCAGGCTTTTAGCAAAATGGAAAACTGCGAAGTGTTTATATTTAACTGATAGAGTCCTTTACTGCTGTCAACTGCGATCCAGCTGGTATCCACTCACCTCCTCAAATCAATGTTAATCAGTTCATATGATGTAAGAGAAGGATTATGGACCTCTTAGTGGTTGTGTTTAACAACCTCAAAAATATCTCAATGGAGCAAAATTAATAACTCAGGTACATTGAAGCCACAAAAGTCAGACATGTGGCCAGTGGCTAAGTAGGATCTTTATTTCTCTTTGTGGTTGTGGAGTTCACTATTGAATTCATTAAATAGGTAGATACTTTGTTGATCTCGAAGGATATTACAGAGGCCCAATAGCATTACAAGTGCACAGATATAAATATCAGAAGACAAGTAGAAACAATAAAAAAAAGTTTCTTCAAATAGTCTAACGGGAGGGGGTCATCATTTCCCCAGCTATAGGTTGACTCGTTATCAAGCCTAATGGCCGATGTAAGAATGGGCCTCATATCGAGCTCTTTGGAGCAGCACAGTTGATTTAGTCTATTACTAAAAGTGCTCCTCTGTTCAGCCATGGTGGCATGTAGAGGGTGAGAAACATTGTCCAGAACTGCCAGGATTTTCTGTAGGGTCCTTTGTTCTAGCACAGCCTCCAGTGTGTCCAGCTTGACTTCTATAACATAGCCAGCCTTTCTAATCAGTTTATTGGGCCTGTTGGCATCACCTGTGTTGATACTATTGTCCCAGCGCACCATCACATAGAAGATTGTACTGGTGACAACAGATTGGTAGAACATGTGAAGAAAAGGCCTGCATACTCAAAGGACCTCAGTCTCCTGAGGAAGTAGAGCTGACTCTGGCCCTTGTATACAATCTCTGATTTGGTGTTCCACTCAAGTCTGTCATCCAGGTGCACCCCTAGTTACTTGTAGGTCCTCACCATCAATAATAACAGGAAGCAGTGCAGGCTTAGTCTTCCTAAAGACCATCAACATCTCCTTTGTCTTACTGATGTTGAGCTGCAGATGATTCAGCTTGCACCATTTGACAAAGTCCTCCACCAGGGCCCTGTATTCATCGTTCCATCCTCCCTTTATACACCTAACTATTGCTGAGCTATCTGAGAATTTCTGCAGACAACATGATTCAGTTAATAATCTAATGTCTGAGGTATACAGGGTAAACAGGCGGGGAACTAATACAGGCCCCTGTGGGGTCCCAGTGCTGAAGCTGAGCATGCTGTGTTCTGTCAGGGAGTCCATTATCCAGGATACAATGGATGCCATGTTAAAGAAATTACATGGGCACAATAGCAAATGTATGTCTGTCACGTTCTCACAATCAATTATGCTCGGGAAAGAAAACAGCTTACATTTTGTGCTTTTTGCCAGATCCTGTGCAAATATCTCCTTTTCAACACCTTCTGAAAACAGATGGGTTTGAAATCCTCACTTCTTTATCTGAGAATAGTGGATTCTCTGTTATTCGGGAGAGGGAGAGCCTGTGGTATGTCGGATATGCAGTGAATGGGTAGTCTTTGAGATACTGCAGGTCTGTGTCTTTGCTAATTTGCTGTACACTTGAGTGCTCGGTGGTGGTTGCCAATGCTTTTTTTTGTTGGTGGGGGAGACGGGGATTATTGCTTGCTGCCGCTTATGCGCAGGTGGGAGGGGAGCTGGGGGAGACTTTGGGGTTCTAACATTTAACTGTCATTCGTTCTTTGGGGCAGTCTTTCATTTTTTGTGGATGGTTGCAAAGATAAAGGATTTCAGGGTATATATTGGACACATTTCTCTGACATTAAATGTACCTTTGAACCTTTGAACTTTCTTTTTGAAAGCTGAATATTTTTGCCATTTGTGCTCTTTGGTGTGGCTGTGTTGCTTGCAAAGCTATCTGAGGGAAGAAAGAATCAACTACTTTGCAACCAGGAGCACCAGTAACAGGTCTAGACATTCACTCTCTTGACCATGTTCTAACATTCGGTGTGGCATGATTTACTTCCAGATGATCTTCATTAACATCCCTACATAGTTCTGCCCAATTAAAGTATCGAAGGATCTCAGTCTTGAAAATTTTGGGAGGAGGTGATTCCAGATCTCAGCCACACTGAATATTGCAGAGTCGGTCATAGAATTGTACAGCATAGAAAAGGGCCTTTTGGTCCATCTATGGCCATTATGCCTACCTATACTAACCCACTTGCCTGCATTAAATCCATATTTCTCCATGCCTTGCTCATTCATGTACCTGTGGAAATATATTGTCATTTGAAACATCAATGGATATTAATGGATATAATATTTAGGTTACTTGTTGCAATCTCTATTCCTTTCCTACAGGGAAAAAATTCCACATCCATCTCGGTAAATATTTACAATAGTGGATTTACCTTGATCAGATCACTCTCTTCTCTCCAAGAATTCAAGAGGAGCTCAGCATTTATGCATCTTCAATCATCTAAACCATGGTATCATTCAAATGTTCTTACTTCAATCTTCCCAAAATATGTACGTTCTTCTTCAGGTATGCCCATTGCTGAGTGCAGTGCAACAGCTCAGAACAAGACTCAATATACTTCAAATTTCCTTGTACTATAATCATGTATGTGACTGGTTAAGGATAGCATCGTTGTGATGGCAGGTACTCATAGTATGCTTTTCAATGAAAACAATATCAGTTTGGATCCTGGTTTCTACTCAGTTAGTGTTTACCTCATTGGCAATAATAGTGTCAACTGAAAGAACAACAGTCTCTACAAGCCCAACTCACATTTACATGGCACCCTTTCTGTTGTAATATCACTAAAAGTATTGCACAGGCATATTACTAAATAAACTATGGCACATGGCCACTCAGTGACATTGGGAAAAATAGCAAAAGTCTGGTGAAAAAAAACCACATACAAGATATTAGAAGAACTCAGCAAGTTGGGCAACGTCTATCGAAGGGAGCATTTTGGGTTGAGACCCTTCTTCAGTGGGTTTCAATGGGCTCCTTCTAAAGGTGAAAGAAGTGGAAGAACAAAGAAATTTAAAGGCAATAAAAGTAGATATTGACTATTCTTGTACCTACAGAGATCCAGTCTGCAGGAGAGACTTGGTAGATTATTTAGGTATTCAAGAAAAGGATGAGTTTCCATTAAGCCACAACCATAGAGGCATGACTTGCACTGTTGATGATTGAGCTGGAAGCCTCTCGACTGCCCTTGTTTGCTCTGTAAATAATCAAAAATGTCTGACCTTATGTAGGGATGAGTTCCCTTTTAATATTGGATCTAGGACATAGATCTCATTTTGGTAATGCAGTGCACAACCTCCATTGAATTTTAATGATGCATGTTAATACAAGTATTTCTTCAGAGCCAGGAACATCAGATAATTACCTTTTTAAAATTGTCTAAATGGAATATTTCAGATTCACAGGAAATAAACATTAATCACAGTATGCAACAGCAAATCAGAACAGAACTATTTAATATTCTTTAGCCTCAAGAGTAAATATACATTAACTATTACATGCTGAATTATAATCATGCATAAATAAATACATTTTTATTCTATATAATAGGTAATAATTTACATGGCAAGCAACCCTGTTGAATTAACAACACAATTTTGCAATGGTAAAATAACTTTCATGCAGGAAAACTTCCCGAGGTACTAGATAGTAACAATATTAAACAAGATTTCACATAGAGCCACAAAAGAATAGCGTTAGTACTGAGCGTTAGTACTGATAATCAAAAGCTGGATTATAGAGGCAGTTTAAAGAATTCCAAAAAGAGGCTTTGAGAAGGATTCCCAGAGCTTGCAGTCCAGATAGCCAACCTGGGCATTGTGTATGGAAAAGAAAACTGGGGAAATAGCCAAGTGTCCAGAGAACAGGGGGAACCTGTGGACTGCAACTCATTTCCAATTGATCTAAAAGAATGACACTCTTACATAATAAATAACAAATCTACTGTACATATTGATTTAATAAATTAACCATGATTGAATGGTGGAATAGACTTGATGGGCCAAATTGCCTAATTCTGCTCCCATGTCTTATGCTCTTATTGATCAAATCAGCCTCAGAAAGAACTTACTATGGAGTTATCCAGTATGCAGCAGTGTTTATCATTCATACATGCACTAATGATATTCCGTGCTCCTTGTTCCATTGTTGTGTGATTATTTTTTTTCAGAGGACTTTTATGTTCTGAAATGCAGCTTGTAAGGGTGGTGAATCACAATCATCATGGGCTTTTAGAGGGGAGTTGGATAGACATTTGTGGAAGAATAATTTGCAGGGCTTTGGGGAGTACGGGCACTCACAGAAGTGTATTACAAAGAGCTCACATAGTCTCATTGGGTTGATTTGCTTCCATTTCTGATTTTAGTGCGATGATGATTCCATGCGCTGATCCTGGGACTAAACCTGTTTCTTTCTCATTCCTCCAATCACTTCTCCAGTTTCTTTTCACATCCTGACAGAGACCCAGGGCGTGCTCTCATCTCATTGTTACCATAGGAAAGGATGTACAGGAGCCTGAAGGCACACATTCAAAAATTCGGGAACAGTTTCTTCCCCTCTGCCATCAATTCCTGAATGGTTATTGAACCCATGAATACTACCTCACTACTTTTATATTTGTTTTTATTGCATTACTTATTTTAACTTAACTATTATATATATATTTACTGCAATTGATATTTTTTTCTCTATATTTATTGATCACGTATTTCATTGTAAAGTTCAAATGCTGGTGATATTGAACCTAATTCCCATTCTTCTTTGTTCAGCACTTTCAAGAGTGCCTCACACAGTCCTTTCAATCACTTGTGGACAATAAATCTTCCCTGATCCCTCTGTCCAGATTGCTTACATTGAAACCGTATAGTGAATGATTAACTGAGATAGCGCTGAAGGATATGTTCTGAGATTATGAGGTGCATTTGGATACATTGCTTTAACTTACGACAGGACACACAATAAATTTATGTCTGTTCCTTATATTATAATAGCACATAAAACCATAAGACATAGTGGAAATTAGGCCATTTGGCCCATTGTGTCTGTTCTACAATTTCATTATGGCTGATTTATTATTCCTCTCAAACCAATTCCTCTGCTTTCTCCCCTTAACCTTTGCTGCCCTTACTGATCAAGAACCTATCAACCTATGCTTAAAATATACCCAGTGGCTTGGCCTCCACAGACACCTCTGGTAATGAATTCCACAGATTCACCACCCTCTGACTAAAGAAATTCATTTTCATCTCTGATTTAAATGAACAGCTCTCTATTCTGAGATTATACTCTCTGGTCCTAGAATCACCCACCACAGGTAGCATTCTCTCCACATCAACTCTATCTACACTTTTCAGTATTCAATAGGCTTCAATGAGATCCCCTACTTGCTCTTTTAAACCCTCTCCAAGGTTTTCATAGTCTTGTTTAACTGTTGTGCAAAACACAAAAAGCTGGAGAAACTCAACAGGTCAAGAAGCATTTGGAGAATGAAGTGGACAGTCAACATTTTGGGCTGAGACGCTTCACCTGGACTGAAAGACAGAGGGGAGATAACCAGTATGAAAAGGTAGAGGGAAGGGATGGAGAAAGAGCTGGCAAAGGGTGGATCCATGTGAGGGTGGGTTTATTTGGCAGATAGCGGAAGGGAGAATAGAAACAGTACCCCAAGCTGGGGTGTGATAGCTGGAAGTGACAAAGGGCTGAAGATGATGAAATCTGATACTGTACAGCATGAAATAGGAGTGGGAAGATGGGAGGGTAGGTGGTAGTAGTAAGGGAGGGGATTAAGCAGAAGGAGTTTTTGTTTGATGGGCAGATGGAGATGGTGGAGGGCAGTATGATGGTGGCTGAGGTGAGTGCAGGAGGAACTAGGCAGGTCAAGAGTAGAGAAAAGAGACAGAGGGTTCACTATTCAATGGAAGTTGGAGAATCCAGCATTAACTAACAGGTTTCTGCGATACTGTACTTTTAGCTTGCATTTACCCTCATTCTGGCAGCAGAAAAGACAGAGGACAGATATGTGGGTGTGGGATATGTCCTACACATATATATGCCTGTAAAAGAACATAGTATTCCATCTGAGAGTTAACTAATGCTTGATAAAGGTTATTGTACTGTATTAATAATACCAGGGATCCTGTGTGTGTTTAAACCTTTCTCAATGTGTTCTAGCATCGCCAAAGGTTTATGTACAATCACTCTCAGGTGTTTCTGCACCTCGTTGAATGTGGTATCCCCCTTCCATCCGTCCCACTCCACCTATCTCCCTTCCGACACGTATCCCTGCAAGAATCCAAAGTATTACACCTCCCCATTCACCTCCTCTCTCACCTCCATTCAGGGCCCCAAGTAGTCCATCTAGGTGAGGCAATTCTTCACCTGGGAATCTGCTGGGTTTGTCTAATGTATCCGGTGCTTCTGATGCTGCATCTTCTGTATTGGTGAGACGCGCTGTAAGTTGGAGGACCACTTCCTGTAGCACCTCTGCTCCATCTGCCAAGAGCAGAACTTCCCAGAGGCCAGACATTTTAATTCCTGTTCTGACATGTCTGTCAGTCCATGGCTTCCTCCTGTGCCAGGATGAGGTCATCCTCAGGGTGGAGGAGCGACACCTTGTATTCCGCCTCGATAGCCTCCAACCTGATGGCATGAACGTTGATTTTTCCTTCCGGTAAAAAAAATATCTCCCTCCCCCTCCTCTCTTCTTCTATTCTCTACTCTAGCCCCTTATCTCTTTTCAGCTGCCTATCACCTTCCCCTAGGACCCATCCTCCTTCTCTCTCTCTCTCCTGTGGTCCATTCTCCTCACCTATCAGATACTTCCTTCTCCATCAGTTCATCTTTCCTACTCACCTGGTTTCACTTATCACCTTCTAGTTATCCTCCTTCCCCTTCCTTCATGATGAAGGGTCTCGGCCGGAAATGTCGACTGTTTATTCATTTCCATAGATGTTGCCTGACCTGCTGAGTTCCTCCAGCATTTTGTGTGCATTATGGTACCAGTACCCTCATTCTTTATTCTTTGGAACAGAATGTTTCTCTTCTTACTTCCTTGTTTATCTTTTAAGAATCCTCCAGTTTCATTCCACCCAATGTTATCTGCTTCAATGTTTAGTAAAATCTGCAGTTTCATGTCCTCTGCAGAATTTGTAATTATGTCCTCTATATTGAAGCCCAGGTCTTGCTGTATATTAAAAAGTGTGTCTAACTTTACCCCTCAGGAAATTGTGCTCTGAATAACATTCCAACTTTCTTCAGCAATATTGCTGTAGCTTCCTGACTGATTTGTTTTCCTAGTTTCTTTTGAATGGAATGGAATATATTTCCCAGTAATTATATTTTTCTGTAGAATACATTAGAGTGACTTACAGGCAAATCCCTATCAGTTCTGATCATGATATATGTAAATTAAGGATAATTTGTGAACTGTGTTAGCTCAAGTATGTCCCCTTTTCTCCCCTAAAATTAAGTTTGTGGGTCAAAAATAGGGAGAGCTTTTCAAATGATTATTGGAGATTTTTTTTTAACATGTACAACAAATCAAATTACAGAAGAGATGCTGTAAATCGAGCAAACACACAAAATGCTAGAAGAATTCTGCAGGTCAGGCTGTGTCTGTTGAGGGAAATAAAGAGTCGACATTTTGGACTGAGACTCTTCCAGTCCAGTCTTGATGGAGGGTCTCAGCCCAAAATGTCGACTGGTTATTTCCCTCCATAAATGCTGCCTGATCCGTTGAGTTCTTCCAGCATTTTGTGTATGTTGGTATATCTGCAACCCCCCTGTACTGTCTGATGGGCATATAGCCACCACCGATGCCCTATACAATTCCCATATCTCCTTTACTGTGGATGAAGCTGGTTTGACAGCTTGCTAAGTTCTAATTTCTCTCTCTCTCTTGTTACACACCCAGTAGGGATACATGCTTCAGCGACTCCTGACGCAACTGCACTGGCAGAACCAGCTGAAACCCAGGTCCTTTCTATCACCAAGTTGGAACATAGCTCCCCTTTTCAAAAGGAAATATCTACAAGATGTGAGTACTTATTATTATAGAGGAGGGAGTGCCTTAATGGAACAAGCATGGAAGTCTTTAAGACTGACCTTACAAATTTCTCTTGGAATAATTGGGTACAGGAAATCTTTTGCTGATTAGAACTTCACTCATCCACATCAGGTATAACACATCCTTTAGACAGGACAAAGCACTGTCAGGAGCAAGGATATAATATGCTCCCACGAACATAGCTACCAGTTCAGTCTAATGGTAAACGGAAACAGAACAAGAATACTAACGTCACAAGTTTACTGCTGATCATTGAAGATTCCTGACAAGTGTAAAAGCCCTGAGCAGCAGCTTTTTTAGGTGTCTTATTTATTCTTTTTGTGACTGGTATACAGGCAGTGTAAATGGTGTGGAGGATGCAGAATCTCTGAATTGTGTTGGAGAACTTTTCTAGTGTGTAGTAAGTGATGACTAGCAAGTAAAGCCAATAGGTGGATGTTTTTAATATTCTGAGATTTTTGTGATTATTGGTCTTTGTCTTCTATTAGTCTCCTTCATTTTTTTTGTTTTTCTTGTTGCTGATTGGCAGGTTACATTTTATATAAGGGAGAAGTTGGGAATTTCGTGTGTGATGTTCTTATTGGTGTTTTTTCTGAGTGGGTGAATCTGTTAGTTTTTGTGTGTGATAGAGGGGGTTGGAGGTTTGATGCTATTGTCTCTGATTTGTTCTGCAAGGAAGTGGGCTGGAGATTTGATGTTATCATCACTGTTTTTTCTGTGGGGGGCTGGGGATTTTATACTATTGTCACTTTTTTGTGAGGGAGAGAGCTGGGGCTTTGAGGAACTTGGGGGTATAATCGATCTGTTAGTTTTTTGTGCGAGGGAGGGGTGTGAGTTTTGGGGCTTGTGAGTTTTGTTTCTTTTTTTCAACACCACCCATGGTTTTTCTGTTTTTCATGGCTGTCTAGAGAAGACGAATATCAGTGTTGTAATGTACATCCACAGTTCAACAATAAAATGAACCTTTGAACCTTAGAAAATCTGCAAGTAGCATGCGATATGAGGATGTAATTCAATTTTCATTTCAAAGAAGGAAGTCGGGCAGTGGAAGAGCATTTCCCTGATAGTGCTGAGAATTCACTATGGTTGCTATGAAAAAACATAAAGGCAAAATAGGAATAAAGGTTTTTATCTGGGGTAAGATCAAAGGTTTCAGGTAAACACATTACAAAAAAAGATGAAGGACAGCACTGCCAAATCTGGAACACCTTGGATGAAAATGCAGTTGAAAGCAAAAGGAGAAATTCTATGCCAGTCATGGAGAGTTCAATACAGCAGAAAGCCTGGAAGAATATAAAATATAGAGGAGGGAACAGTAAGGATTAGTACAAAAGTGAAGAAAATCTATGAAAAAGTACAAACAAACATAATGAATAAAAATCCTATAACACTTTGTAAGTACATGAAGAGCAAAGGGATAATGAAGGAAAGGACCCAAAATGGACCAGTCAGAAGATGTAGGTAAGTTTTTTAATGAATTTTTCATGTCTGTCTTTAGAGAAGGATGTGAGGGGTTGATGTGGTAATTAAGTGGGTAAGAATGAAAGATTGAATGGAATAAATATAGTGAAAGAGAAAGTGTTAATGGTTATTGTGTCTTTGAAAGTGGGTTCAGTACAAAACCTGAGTAAAATTTATCTGTTAAACCAAGCAAAGGGATGACATTGCAGAGGCTCTGATCATCACTCATCAACACTCATTTGCTACACATGTGTTACCAGGTGACTGGAGGATTACTAATTGTTTAAAAAAAGAGTAAGGGATAAATTTCAGCTGAGAGGAAATAATGCTGGAAATGTAAATTATTCTGAAGCAGGATGATTGATCTGAAGCACTGGCACTTGTTTCCCTCTCTGTGGATGCAGGGGTATGCCATTTGGCCCGTCGAACCTGCTCCGCAATTCGATAAGATCATGGCTGATCTGGCCATGGACTCATCTCCACCTACCTGCATTTTCCCCATATATTGCCTGACCTGTTTAACATTTATTTATTTTTTTCTTATTATATAGGCACAAACTAAGTAATTTCAGTGTAATTAGTTCCACCTATCACCTCCCAGCTTCTTATTCCATCTCCTCTCTCAACTTCCCCTGAGTCGGTTGCACCTATCTCTTACCAGCTCATACTCCTTCCTCTTCCCCACTCTGGCTTTGCCCTCTTCCTTTCCAGCCCTACGCTCTGCCTGAAATGTTGACTGTTTATTCTTAATCATAAATACTGCCTGACCTGCTGAACTGCTCCAGCATTTTGAGTGTGTTGCTTAGTGTTCTGCACACCATGGATAATAAAGCTGTTCATGCCTTCAGTCAACGAGGGCTAGACAACATTCCAGTAATAAGCACACACAAACCTGAAGTGAGAATCTTCAACAAGAGAAAGGCTAACCATTCAGCAGTTCACCACAGCCTTCTCAACCAAGCTAACACCCAAGAGTAAAGAAACATTTATAATCCTGGTAAGAGTGGAGTATCAGATCTTTTTCACACACGTAAACTATAGCAAAAATCAGAAAATAATAATTCATTCTTAAAACTCTATTCATCAACTTTCTCATAATGGAACATTGTTGTTCCATTTTACAATATCTCAGCCATTACTCCTCTGAATTTGCCTGTGACCAAGTTAAAATTTGTTGCAACCTACCCTGCAGTCTACTTTTTCTTCCCTTTAATCTTGAACAGAGTGAAATTATTTTGCCACTCCCAATGATGCATTTCTCTCACAATCTGCAGAGTAGTGAAGCACATGCTGACTTGCCTCTCCCTCCCTCAGCACTTTTCATGTTTGGTGTCAATCAACATGTTGACCTGGGCATCTGGGAAAAATTCTTAGATGAAATACAAAATGTTTAGTTCCACCTCAGAATAATCTTTTGCACTCGCTTGTTCAATATCTTCACTGCAAAGCTTAGCTAAAAAAATTTGCCATTCCTATGTCTGCTGCACATGGCATTAAATATAGCTGTTGTCTGAGTATTTCAGCAATAAAACACTGAAGAAATTGTGGTTTTTGTCAACAGTGAAGTAAGTGTTGTTGCAATCTCAAGGATGATTATCAATGTTGATGAATTGCTCTGATTGTCTCAAGATGTTCTTGTTATGAACCCTACACTCCGCTCATTTTCGTTACTTTATTGTTGTATGTAATATCGAAAACTCAAAACTTCATGTTTCTAATTTAGGATAATTGGCTGTGTTATGACCTAACTTTCTCTGAGCCGACAGCAGTGACAGCATGTACAGTGCAGACACTGATCATTGTTATTGGAGAAATGTTGCAGAAATACTTATTCTTAAGATATCTTGATATTAAGATGCTTCAAAGATGAGTTAGATAAGCCTGCCTCAGCTTCAGAAATCTCCCCTTGACTAAATGAAATGAACATTGGGTGGGCGCTGGAGTGTAATACATTGAGTACTGATAAATAATGTAATTTTCAATGCAGTCTCACACAATTCTGAATGTTAGTAAAAAGCATTTGACCTTTGTACTATTATCTTAAATCCAAATACAATTCTGAATTCCAGGGTAGTGTGGTTTTCAGTTAGAATTAATGTAGATTGATATAGGCATTAATGTTTTTGAAGACAGGGTCATTTAAATATCAGCAAAATGAGGGATTCATTAAGGCCCACAGGGCTGAGACCACTCTGAGCCACAGATCTGGGGATTACTCTGACCAGATTCTGAAACTACCGTGACCCACAGAACTGGAGGTCACCCTCACTCCAGCAAGCTGAAGTAACAGTCTGACAAACAGGGATTAGAACACCTGACCCACAGATCTGGGGCCACGCTGACAGAGCTGAGGCTTCCTCCTCCCACTCCACCCCCCTTCCACGCACAACGATCCAGAGACCTTCCGGACCCAAAGCATGGAGTCAACCATGTGAAGTTTCAGGTTCTGGACAGTAGGTGGTGCTGGTGAGTGAATTCTGAATTTTCCACTCTTCTTTCCCACTTTGCATGGCATTTAAAATTAATATTCACCTGCGGGTTGATTCAATCCCACTGGCCTCCCAGCAGTGAATTAAACTTCTCTTTTATCACATTTCATTATCTTACATTAAAGCAGTGTTTTGCATCGACAACAATTTGTTGTTAATTATATGCACATTTGACCTTTGATTGGTTGTTGTAACTCTTACATTTTTTATAGAACTCTAGTTCAGCCACCACTACATTACCCGAGAATCTTTCATAAATATTCAACAATTGCTCTTTAGAACTTTAAAAGTAAAATGAGATGATTAAATCACACTATGGTTGGAATTACCTTTCCAGGTCAAGTTTAAGTACCTTTCTTTATTACTGAACATTACCATGAAGAGAATGATATTTATTCTTGGGTACCAAACAATGCACAATGCATTTCAATTGTGCTCGAAACTGCTGCTAAGCAAAAAATAAGTGCCATGTCATTTGTGTGGTCTGATTTATACAGCCCACACAAAGGGTAAGTATGTGTGTCACCTGATACAGATGTAATCTTTCAGTGTAGGACAACCACTGAAAACAATGCCATGGCTGTGAATACAGACAATATGTGTACTTAAGCCCTGTGCTATTGTAATTTTATATTTTAATTTGTCGCCGTGGTAATCACATCAAGCATGCATTCTTGGGTAAAGTCAACACTGCCCAATGCAGTAGTGGAAGTGAGATCCCAATAAGCATGTTCAGGTCAGCTGGTCAAACAAAACCACAATGGATTTCCTTCAGGAATTGACCTTGCCTTAATACGCTGTGACACCATTGATAAAACTCACTGAATATGCAATGCTAATAACTAAGGTATCTGCAGTCACAAATGTTCTGTGTTGGTAAAAAGTTGACCATTTTGGGATATTTACATGGAAGATTTATTTTTACCAAGCAGAACTTTCTGTTTGTTGGAGAATTTTGGAAGGGCAGGCAACAGACATAGGCAATAGGAAACCCACAAAGGGAATGAAAAACAAGGATGAGTTGTTGACAGATGGATGAGGGTGACGTGAATTATTAGGATATGGGCAATGTACAAATGAATGACCTCATATTTACACCAGGCTGGTTGAGAGAGTTCAGGAATACTTACAATGAGTCCTGAGATAAGAGAGATATGGAAAGCAAAGTTCTTAGCTCACTGACTCTGTGCTGGCCGTCAACCAACCACTTGGACAAATCTGAAATTAATTTCATTTGATTTTATTCTAGTCATGTTCTCAACTTCCTAGCGACTCTACCACTCAGCTACACAATAGAGGCAATATACAGGGGCTAAATCATCTATAAGCCATCAGGTTCTTTGGGGCAGAGCACCTGGAGGACACCCACACATCAGTGTACGTGTCCTCCAGTGATGACACTCAAAGTGATGACAAATATATGTTGTCTGAGTCTAATTCCCAAATCAAATATGTTGCTAAGTTTGTCAATATTTATGTTTGGTTTCAGATGGGGAAGGGAGAAGGAGGCACAGGGTGAAGGAGAGATGGAGATAGAGGGATCAAACAAAGGAGCATTGTGAGATATAAAGTGGTACCATCTGAATGAAGATGATTGACATATTGACATCTTTATGTATTGATATTCAGTGCAGAGTAGGCCCTTCTGGCCCTTTGAGTCAAACTGCCCAAGAAACCTCTGATTTAATCCTAGCCTAGTCATGGGACAATTTACAATGACCAATTAATTAGAGCATCTGGAGGAAATCTGTGCAGTAATAGGGAGAACATACAAACTTTTTTCAGGCAGAGCCAGGAATTGAACCCAGGTCACCTGTAAAACGTTGTTCTACATTGCCATGTCAATATCTGCTTGGCATCAACATAACATAGGTGAGACAGCTGTACAGCTCTGTGAACTTTCTTGCTGAGTAGAGAACAAGCAGACAAAAATATCCTGGAAACACATACTCAGGGAGACACAGAAATGGTGTGACAGGAATGGTGTTTATATAAGGTTGCCAGCAGGAATTTGAAAGAGTTAAGACAATTTCTAGGAGATATGCAAGGAAATGTATAAAAACAGGCCTCATGAGATGAACTGTAGGAGTGATTCTTCAGTTCAATCACTGTAGAACAAGATCCTGAGTCAAGGATTCAGAGGAAGATTTGCCATTGAACTCCAGCCAGGTTCCCTAGAGCAGGTTGTATCTGAACGCAAGTGGTGAGCTTTGTATTCCAAAACTAAAAAGTTAAGTAATTGTTTTAAACTATCGTGTGAAATAATAACAATTAACAAAGTACAGACAGACTTCCTTTCCTGATGTCACAAAACATTGGCATTAGTAATTAGTTGTGGCAACAAGGCAGACTTTATTGGAGAGATTCAAACAGGGAGTTTAAAGAGATTTGGGAGATATGATGAGTGAGCAATGGACAGTAATCATCGATATAACACCACAACAATATCAACTGCTATAGAACCAGAAGGCTAGTAGGTAGTGGGATCAAGGTCGAAGGAATAAGAGCTAGGTTTCATGGAGATGACGTTTCAAGTGGCCATGGAATAGAAGTGGGGTAAGTGAAGGATGTAAATTAAAAACAAGCAGAAAATTGGGGATGTTTCTTCTGGATAGAGGAATTGTTCAATTGAATTTAACATTAGAGAGTAAGAAGTCCATGATCTCCTTGCACCTGCTGTTGGTGGATACATAGGGCAGGGAGTTAATAAGTAGCAAAGAAGCAAGATTTGCCCGTGCATTCCCAGGTGCCCTGGTTTGCTAGACAAGAGCAAAGACTCCTGTGTTTATGTGTTCTAGACTGACCTGACAATTAAACGTTGTCCACTCTATCTGTCCAAACGTGCTTTCCTTTGGCAAAGGGACTGAGATGAAGCTCATGCCACATGGTCTTGTTGGTAAGAGGCAGAAATGACTCCAGTGTGGATTAGTGGCTGCACACATAATGCAAGTAGATAATAGACAATAGACAATAGGTGCAGAAGTAGACCATTCGGCCCCTCGAGTCTGCACCGCCATTCTGAGATCATGGCTGATCATTCACTATCAATACCCAGTCCCTGCCTTGTCCCCATATCCCTTGATTCCCCTATCCATCAGATATCTATCCAGCTCCTTCTTAAAAGCTCCAGCTCCTTCTTGAAAGATGTTTAAATGCTAAACCAATGAAATTTTGAAAGTGCAGTTGTAAATTAATAGAGATTGGATTTTATCCGGGGAAAACAATGAGAGTTATGCGAGGGGAGAGGAACAATGGGAAGGATTTGTATTTCTTCATTGCTATTTGTGCTCTTTTCATAGAATCCCAAAATATTCCGACAAACAGCAACATGAACTTATCAAGTCGTCTGTTTCAGTGATGTTAACCAAGAAATAAATATTCCCCAGGACATAGGGGTTAACTCACTCGCTCCACTTTCAGCCAATGACCTGGGATGTCTTCCACTTAACTCAGTCTGAGGTATGGCCTCAGGTTTGCAACCTCATATGAAAAAATGCATATTAAATAAAATTAAAACTAAAACAGATTAATATGCTTCCCATAGCTAAGTTACAACAGGAATAATTTGTTTCTGGAATTAATTGTTTTGTTTGAATTTCTTTATCTCTCCATATTACTCTGCCCTCTTGACGAGCTTCAAAGACGTGAGTTCCCATTTCATTACAATGTCCCTGCTCTTCTCTCATGCTGTAACATGATTTCTATTATTGTACCTATTTATTGCTTCCTGCTTAGTAAGTACAACAGTGAATGCCAATGATGTTCATTTTAAATAAAGATGCTTCCCTCTCTGATGTAGTAAAATAAAGGCAGGCAATGACACTTCTGATTCACACTGCAACAATTGGCACCACAGTAGTCCAGTGGTTAGCGCAATGCTTTTACAGCTTGAGATGTCAGAGCTCAGAGTTCAATCCCAGCACCTTAGTAATGAGTTTGTACATTCTCTCTGTGGAATGCATGTGTTTTCTCTGAGTGCTCCAGTTTCCTCCCAAAGTCCACAGATGTACTGGCTAGATGGTTAATTGATCATTGTAAATTGTCCTTTGATTAGGCTAGGGTTAAATGGGGGGTTTGCTGGGCAGTGCAACTCAAAAGACTGGAAAGGCCTTTTCCAAGCTGTACCTCTCAATAAATAAAAAGTACAAAGACACCCGTACTTAACTGTTACACAATTGGATGATTCAGTTGTGTGCACTGCATTTCATTTACTCTGTGTTACATGCTGGAAGCAGGCTCCACTTGTGCAGAAGGCAGCCATTATTTATTAGGTTGCTGATGTGAAATGGTAGGGGATTTAATCCATCATCAGCAAAACTCACTCTGTTCCCCAGTATTTGTTCCCATTTCATATTCCTGGTGTATTTTTGCAGCCAACAAAAACAGAGGAAGCTGAGTAATTTATTCAGTACTGAACCTCTTCTTAAATTTTGAAAATATCTGTCTCTGTTGTCCTTGTCTAAAAGTTATATTAACGATGACTGAACAATTTGAAAGTAGAGCAGATTTACAGGATAATGGAGATCCTCCAAATTTGTAAGAAAATTGAAACAGAAAATATATTAAATCAAAAAGAAGAAGCCTGCATTTATATTGTGCTTTTCACAGCCTAGATTACACCAAGGGCTTTAAATCTGGTAAATTACACTGAAGGATAGCCACTTCTGCCCAATGAGTCATCGTTCATGCTGAGGTTGTGTTTGTTTAGCATAAGAAACATAACAAATATAGTTACACTAATCGGCCATTTAACCCCTTAATCCTGCCCCATCATTCAATACAAACATGGTTGATCTGCCCCAGGCCTCATATGATCCCACTCTCCATAGGCTGCAAATCTTGCAAAAGTATGTCTATTTCATCTTTAAATATCCATAATGATCTGGTCTTTACAACCCTATGGGGTCGAGAATTCCTAAAATTTACCACCTCTACAAGAAGAAGTTCCCATACATATCATGATCATCCCATAATCTTGTGACTATTATTATCTTTTTTTCCATTCCTGGTCTAATTTTTACTAATTAGGTTGATTCTGAATCATCATCATCATCATCATTATGTGCCATGTCGTATGATGTAGATGATCATGATCTTATGACCATGATTTTTTTGGCTAATTTTTCTGCAGAAGTGGTGTTCCTTTGCCTTCTTCTGGGCAGTGCCCTTTTAAGATGAGTGACTTCATAATCAATTCTCTTCAGAGATTGTCTGTTTCGCATCAGTGGTTGCATAATCAGGACTTGTGTTATGCACCATCTGCTCATATGACCACCCGCTACCTGTTCCCACGGCTTCACGTGATCCTGATTCGGTGGGGGGGGGGGGGGGTGGTGGTAAGCAGGTGCTGCACCTTGCCCAAGGGTGACCTGCAGGATAGCGGAGGAAAGGAGCACCTTGTACCTCCTTTGGTAGAGATGTATCTCCACCCCACCACCCCAGTAGGTTGATTCATAATAATCTACCTTAAATGTTATCTTCATCAAGCTGATTATACATATATATACCCTTAAAAGTTTCAGGGATACAAGCAACTTTTTCCCCTTAATGTCTTTGTGCAATTATTTAGATTAATTTATGCCTCACAAGACATTTTCATCTGCATTTACACAAACTGCTGAAGAACCAGAATATAAAATTTATCAAGAGAATTAATAACTAAAAATAATATGGAGAATTACATTAGAAATTACAGCCTCTGGCTGTTCAAAAGAAAACAAAATACACTGGCAATCCTTCTTTCCTCTTGAATTAGCTTTCTACGTGCAAGGTGGTCCATTTATCCTTGACCTAATCTCAATGTATCTCATTTCAACAAACCAACTTACATCACTCTGACAGGACATCTTAGGCCAAAACTTCAGAACACAGAAGAACCGACAATTACACAAATCCATGATAAAACTCAAATGGTTAATTAAAATGGCTTTATTCCTGTAGCTGAAAAGAGATGCCTATTCAGCATGGGATTGCAGAGCTGAGGAATTAGCATTCTGACAAACTTGGTGGAGCAGGTGCCTCACCACTTCAGAGACCTGACCTCTGGTGCTGTCTGTGTGAAGATTCCTTGCTCTCCCTGTGACCATGTGGATTTCCTTCCTTTGCTCCACTATTGTCCGACATCCTTTGTAGTTGGTCAGTTAATTGGCCACTGCAAATTGCCCTTCATTTATTGATGAGCGACAGAAACTGCGGGAGCGGATGGAAGTTCAGGGAGAACAAAGTAGATTGGCGCACATGGGTACTTGAAGGTTGGTGTGAACTCAACTTTTTTCCCTTTGGCTGCCTAGTTTTATTTTAATTGTTTTGTATTGTAAGGTGTAGATTGTGGAATCTGGTGTGTGCGGATGTGACACTGCATGATGTGATGGTATTGCCAATGTGTTGTGACTGTGGGGAGGAGAGAACTGAACATGACTGCAATGGGAGAGAGTATTCCATGACTTGAGAGGTTTGGGCTAGAGAGCCAGTTTATCATTGGGCAAGTTGTGACCACAAGGTTTAAATCATTGGGGGAGTTCTGGACACTTCAAAGAAACTGTAGTGTGGCAGTACTGCAGCCAGAAAGGGAAGGACCATGAGGAAGATGTTTCATCATCATCCTTTTAATTCCTGTCATGTGATCAACATTTAGTCTGAGTTCCAGTTCCGAAAGACTTTTTGAAGCATGAAATCATTTGTGACTGTTGCAGAATTCGGTAGTTACAGGTGGATTTGCTGTCTGAAACTTAGACCTGAGCTCTTGGAGGCTAGGACTGTCATGGCAAAAGTTGGCAAAGGGGAAGGAGTCAAGGGCTAACCCCGGAACTCAATAGTTGCCATGGATTTAGTTAGCACTGGCTGAAAATTAACCTGGAGGCTCAGTAGGTGTACTTCCAGGGTTGGGTCACAACGGTTCACACCTAATGTTGCCTCACCCACTGGGATGGACTCTTGATAGAATTCACCTGTCCTATTGGATGTAGAAGATCAGTGGATATGCCAAAGGACTGCTCATATCTTTTTCTGTAGGATTTTTCTTAAATCAATGGTTTAAAAAATGGGATAGCCCAGTGCATCTGTAGTTGTGAACTTCCCATGATTCTGGACATTTACAAGGATAGGTGTTTAAAAAGGGCCCATAGGATCATTGGGGGACCCAAACCATTCCAACTACAATCTATTCCAACTGCTACCATCCCGGTACCAGGACCAACAGGCTCCGGGACAGCTTCTTCAACCAGGCTATCAGACTGATTAACTCACATTGACTTGAGTCTACTGTATATTACATTGACTGTTCTATTTATTTCAAATTACTACGATTGCACATTGCAAATTTAGATGGAGATGTAAAGATTCTTACTCCACATGTATGTGAAAGATGTAAGAAATAAAGTCAATTCAATCATTGTCTGGTGTTCATACCCCTCATTCACACAAGTATGCCACCATGGTCACTCGCCTTCAGTTCCTCTTTATGTAATCTTTTTCCCACTCTCTTTTAAACATGCTCAATCTCTCAAACTCTTTTAATCTCTCTTTTGGACACATGCCTGGGAATTCAAGCTAGCTGGTTGTGCTGAACATATTCTTAGCAGTCTCAACGCCAAATCAGAGAAATGCTGCTGGAGTGCCAGTGCAACACTGTGGCGACACTAACCAAGGGAGCCCATGAGCCAATACTGAGGCAGCACTGAACAAGCCCCCAGGCATCACCTGCCACTCAGCCCTGCTTGTATCTTTTACTGATCTAAAGCAAAAAGGCTCAATGAGACCAAGATGCAAAGTGAAATAGAATTTCTGTTGGTAAATCCAGATTAAGTAATTGGTCTTTTAAATTTATTATCTATTAGAAGAACTACTATGTGTTTTCTTCCCTTGTCTTGACACCTCTTAGCAATTTAACAGCTTAAGCAATTTAATTCATAGATAAAACTGAAGTTATTGAAGGAAAACAATGGGAAATATTTTCTTCATAGTGGCTTCATTTTGTTGGAATAGGTCAATCAGAAAACTTCAATGGAAAATCATTTCCACACTGCAGTGATTATTCTCTAATCATCTGCATGAGCTTAAAAGCACATTTCTATTCTACACTTGCTCTCAGAATGAGAATTTTATATCAGTTTTCTGCCATTTGGTTAGCCTCTGAAGTGGCCTTTTCACTGATGTATGTTAGAATTGAAGCTCCAGGATGATGACCCAATGATGAAAAAGGAATGATAATACCTTTCCATGCTGGAATTATGTAAGATTTGAAGGAGCCTTACAGCTCCATTGACCGTGTTCAATCCCAACCTCGGGTACTGCTTGTGCTGGGTTTTCATACTCGCCCTGCAATTCCTCTCCCCAACCCAAGAGGCTCTATCTTCCTCCTACAGCCCAAATTCATGTCTGTTGGGGAGGTTCATTAGCCACTGTAAGTTCCTTCTAATGTGCAGCTGTGTTTTGTAGATTCAGGAGGAGTTCATGGGAAATGGGTGCAGGGGAGAATTTTTGGGGTGGGTGGAATGGAGATACATCTCTACCAAAGGAGGTGTAGGGTGGTTCTTCCCTTTGCTAGCCTGCAAGTCATCCTTGGGCAAGGTGTAGTACTGTACCTGCTTAGCCCCCTGATCAGGGTCACGTGAAGCCGTGGGGGCAGGTGGTGGATGGTAATATGAGCAGCTGGTGCATATCACAGGTTCAAGACATGTGACCACTGACGGCAGGCAAGCAATCAGTGAAGAGTATTGATAATGGTTGGGGTTGTCCATCCTGTAAGGACACCGCCCAGAAGAAGGCAGTGGCAAACCATTTCTGTAGAAAAAATTGCCAAGAACAATCATGGTCAAAGACCATAATTGCCATCTCATATGACACGGCAGATATTGATGATGTGTGTTGGTGGAAGATTGTTCATTTATGTGGACCTAGCATGTTGAAGGCCATATTTTCAGATCCACCACTAAGCATGAACACGTGAGATTATTACTCCCCTGTCCCATGTGGTAAAGGTCAGAGGAAAGGGATTCTCTAACATCATAACTTAGATGTTGCATCTCCTGAAATTCATAGATACTACAGCAAAAGTTCAACTCTGGAGAAGAGTACTAAACAAACACCTTCAATTTGTAATAAAGTAAGGGGTTATCAAATAGTGTGCATTTGGAAGTTATGTGGAGAACTGCTCATGCAGCAGATACTTGGAGGTAAATGGTTAAAAATAAAGTTAAAAAGAGATTAGCAGCTAGAACTATTGCATTTTCAGCTCTCAGTACATACTGCCTTCCTGTGATTCATTTCTCTCCAGTAACCATGACAAAGTTAAATTGCAGCCTACACCTTAAATTGATGAAGGACACTTTGACCTAGCTGTATTCACAGGGCACCTTGTGATGTATCTTTCTCCATTATAATTTTATTATATGCCTGAACCTCCATTAACATTTCATAATATTCCTGGAATGTGTTTGGTGAAAAATCTAATAACTGTGCTTGTTTAATTATATCTTTACTTATCTAGGTTACATGGTGGTTACATGAGTCAGGTAACAATATCAAATAAATCTGCAGATTCCAGATATATGGAATAAAACCAAAAATTCTGGAATCATTCAGGGGGTCGGCCTACGTCTGTAGAAGTGACACAAAAATGTTTCAGCAGGAAGAACTCAGGAAAAGAAGCCATGATAGGGGATGTGAAGTGTAAGTTTTTTACTTGGAGAATGGTGGGTGCCAGGAATTTGCTGCCTGGTTTTCTGCCCTGATAATCTCATTTTCATCATGGGCATCCATTCCCTTTATAGTTCTATCCCCAACAGGAAGGCCTTAAGGTTCTGTACTTCTTTCTTGACAACAGACCTATCTAGTTTCCCTTCACCACCCTCCTCCATCTTGCAGAACTGGTTCTCACCCTCTTTTGTCTCCTCCCACTTCCTCCAAACTGAAGACGCACCCATAGGCACAGACATAAGCACCAGCTATGCCTGCCTTTTTGGTGGCTACACGGAACTGCCCATCTTCCAAACATACTGTGGTAATGCTCCCCAATTCTTTCTCTGTTATGTTAATAACTGTGTTGGTGCTCCTTCCTGCACTTGTGCTGAGCTCATCATTATCTTCAGCTTTGCCTCCAAATTTACCTACCATCAAATTTACTTGGTCTATCTCTGACACCATTCTCACCTTTCTTGACCTCTGTGACTCCCTCTTCAGAGATAAGTTATCTACTGATAACTTTTACAGACCCACTGACTCCCACAGTTATCTTCACCATATCACTCGTAAAATTGCTATCCCCTTCTTCAAATCCCCCACTTCTGATACTTTTGTTCACAGGATGAGGCTTTCTGTTCCAGGACACCCAAGGTAAACTCTTCTTTTCAGGAAATAGAGTTTCACTTCCAGCACAATCAATGCTGCCCTCACCTATATATCCTTCATTTTCTGCACATCTGCCTTCACTACATCATCCTCAGAGTTCTCTTGTACTTACCTACCACCTCCATAACCTCTGCCATCACCAGCAGGATCCCAGCAGTCTTTCTGCAGGGATTGCTGTCTCTGCGACTTTCTTGTCCATTCATCCTTCTCTACTGATCTCCATTCTGGTATTTACCCTTGCAACCATGACAAATGCCACACCTGCCCCTAGAGCTCCGCCCTCACCACCATTCAGGGCCTGAAATCAATTCCTCCATGTGAGGTGGTACTTCCCTGATGAGTCTATTGGAATTATTTCTTACATCTAGTGCTCCTGCTGCAGTCTTCGCTGTATCGGTGAGACCCAAAGCTGATTGGTGAACTGCTATCTTGAGCACCTTTGCAACAGTCAGGATCTCCTGGTTGCCACCCATTTCAATTCCACTTCCCTTATAATTTCCCATTCTAACTCATCTATCCAAGACTTCCTGTGCTGCCACAAAAAGGGCAATTGCAAGTTTGAGAAACAACACCTCATATTTTGTCTTGGTAGTCTCCAACCTGATATCATCAATATCAATTTCTCTAGCTTACAGTAACATCCTCCTCTGTTCCTCAACCCCTTTTCGCATGGCCTTCTTACCCCTTGACTTCTTCTCCTTGTCCATCTGCTTCTTCACATCCCTCCCTTTATCCTGTGCTCTACAATCTCTCTTATCTAATTTCTTCTTTTTCAGCCCTTCACCTCTTCCACCTATCACCTCCTAACCTCTCACTTCATTTCCTTTCATTCCTCCTCCCTTACCCACTTATCTTCCCCGCTCACCTGTACTCACCTTTTTCCTCCCAGCTTGTGCTGTTCCCCCTTCTGCTACTTTTTGTCCTGGCCTCTGCCCCTTTGTCCCTTTCCTTTCCTGTCCTGATGAAGGGTCTTGACCCAAAACATTGACTGTTCACTTTCCTTCATAGATGCTGCCTGGCCTATTGAGTTTCTCTAGCAATTTGTGCGTGTTGATGAAATGATGCCTCTAACATACATTGGGCCTTATTGTAACAGTACAAGAGGCCGCAGATATTCCAGAGTGAGAGTGGAATGGAAAATTAAAGTTTGGGATTACCTCTGTGGATATTGCATTGTTAAGAACGTTACTTTAACATAGAGAGCATTCCATTTTGCCAATCTAGTGTTTTTATCTGTTCTAACTCTTGCACATGCATATACTGGTCCTTCCTGACAGACACTGATTTTCATTTGCTATTCTGCATTGTAACTTTGTTCTTTCCTAATGGGTGTAAGTTTGAAAGATGCTCGGTTACTTCAAACCCCCAGCAACTGAGCAGGAGAATCATTGAGCATCTATTAATTAGGGTATACCAAAGATGGTGTGTCCTAGCTGTCTAAATACACAAGCTAGGGCAGTAAAATATGGAGAGTGAGCTATTGTCTGTGTAGCAAGCTCCCCCTCTCTACCCATCTGATGAACCCAAAGGAACGACAGAAACCAATACAGTTTGGCAGCAGCATCATAGGAGTTACCAGTCAGTGTCATCTGCCTGAAGCGACTAGTTTTAAGGTGTCAGTAACCTGCCTTTTCCCCTTCTCTTGTCAGGAGAAATGGTTCCACGAAGCTTACTAGTTAAGCCACATGTGAAGAGCTGGAGCTGGACTTGGTTGTCAGAGGCTTTTTGAGCTGCACGCCTTTGAGAGCATTTCATAGGCAGTGGGAATTTGTCCTATTATAATCTCCAGCTATAACAACCTTAAAGAACCAGCAGGAGAAGACAGCCACAGTAACCAAGTGTTAAAGTTTGTTTCACTGGAGCCTACTTTACCACCACCAACTAATTTAAAGGTATTCTACATCCCACATAAGTGGATGCATGGCTCAGGTAGTGACCAAGGAATTGCTACCTTTCTGGTTCCAATAGTTAATTTGAACTGCAGTTGCACATATCGGAGAGTCTGGAATTCAAAGTCTGGAGTCTGAGGCCCCATTATTGGTGAGTCATAGGGCCAATACCAAATATTGAGGGTCAAAGATTAAAGACTGAAGTCAGCGAGTAAGGAAGTCAAGACTTGAAGGTTGAAGCCCTTTGTCTGTGAGTTTGCAAGTCCATTGGTGGATTCAGAGAAGGTGGGTCCATTGAGGCTGGAGGCGGCTTGCCCTAGGGTTGGAGGACTGTCTGTGTGTGTGAGTAGGTGCACGGGATGGAGGAAAGGGGCTTGTTTTGCTTTGTTTTGTTATTGTTGTTGCTTGTGTTGTTCTGCTGAACATTGTGAGCATGTTGGTATCAGAATGTGTGGCCGCACTTACAGGTTGCCCCCCAGCACATTGTTAGGTTGTGTTGCTTGTTAAAGTAAATGCCTCATTTCAATGTATGTGATAGGTAAGTGAATTTGACTCAGAATCTGAATCCGTCAGTAGTATCTCTTTCTTTGTCCTCTGACAAGGCTATGTTATGGAAGACAACTAAATCTTTTTAACCTAATCTAAGCTCTTCTCTGGTGTTAAGGGCAAGTCTTATCACAGGCACCTATTAAGTTCATTACATCATATACACAGAATCCCCCTTTGACTATACATTAACTGGGAGAATGACTGAGGAATCTTTTATTGGTCTTTCCTTTTACTCCATTCTAAACTAGTCTAAAATGTTTACACTTCCATTACGCAAGCTCCTCTGCCTGTACTTTAGCTTGTCGAAAAATTCTAACTGCCAGTTGAAGCCCACTCCTTCTGAGCCTGCTGCCATCCTTGCCCCTGTTTCTTCCTTTTTTCTACTGTGCTCTTCCTAACAACACTCAGAGTTGTTTCCCAATTCATGGATGGATTTGATATCAGGAGCATGTCATTCTGCACTGGGTATCATGGTTACCGATGCTGAAGAGCAGCTCTGGAATCCTCTTAAACTTGGACTCCAAACTTAGCTGCACATCAAGACTGCTCTCCTGTCCTCAGCCTCACTGGAATGTACTTTGAGACCTGGTTACTCTGCCTCTGCTCTCCTGCTTTGTTACTGAGTAACTCTCAGCATCACAAACACCTTCTTCACTCATTGCAGCCAAGCTTGCAAGTCAGCCTCAACCCTGAAATGATGGTATTTTCCCCCATGATTCATGACATTGTAATGCCAACCAATATTGCAGCGTTTTCCTTTTTATCAACTCCAAGGTCTGCCCCGGACATTTAATTCTACAAAAGTATACGCGTGTCCACTGCCTTATAAATTTGATTCTGGATTTCCCTCATCCACCACACCTACTTGCATTGCGGAATGCACATAAGATCATAAGACCATTTAGGAGCAGAATTAGGCCATTTGGCCCATTTTTTCTCTTCCTCTACCCCAGTTCCCAAGTTCACCCTGTAAGATTTGATGCCATGTCCAATCAAGAACCTATCAATCTCTGGCTCAAATACACCCAAAACCTGGCTTCCACAGCTGCACCTGGCAACAAATTCTACAAATTTACCACCCTCTGGCTAAAGTAATTTCTCTGCATCTCTGTTTTGAATATTCGCCCCTCTTTCCTGAGGCTGTGCCCTCTTGTTCTGGACTCCCCCAACATGGAAACATCCTTTCCACATCTACTCTGTCTCAGCCTTTCAAAATTCGAAAGATTTCATGAGATCCCCCTCATCCTTATAAATTCCAGTGAGTACAGACCGAGAGCCATCAAACATTCCTCGTATGATAACAATTTCATTCCTGGAATCATCCTTGTGAACCTCTTCTGGGCCCTCTCTTCTAAGATGAGGAACCCAAAACTGTTCATAATACTCAAGGTGAGGCCTCACAAGTGCCTTTTAAAGCCTCAGTATCACGCCCCTGCTCTTGTATTCTAGACCTCTTGAAATGAATGCTAACTTGGCATTTGCCTTTCTCATCACTGACTCATCCTGCAAGTTAACCATTAGGGTGTTCTGCACAAGGACTCCCAAGACCCTTTGCATCTCAAATTTTTGGATTTTCTCCCCAAAAATAGTCCGTACATTTATTTCTACTTCCAAAGTGCATGACCTTGCATTTTTCAACATTATATTTCATTTACAACTTCCTTGCCTATTCTCCTAATCTAAGTCCTGCATCCGACCTGTTTCCTCAACATTCCCTGCCCCTCCACCAATCTTCGTACTATCTGCCAACTTGGCAACACAGCCATCTATTTTATCATTGAAATCAATTATTTACAGCATTAAAAAAATGGTCCCAATACCAAACCCTGCGGAATACCACTAGTCACTGGCAGCCAACCAGACAATTGTCCTTTTATTCCCACTCGCTGCTTTCTTCTAATCTCTAACTTTCCTGCAATACCATGGGCTCTTAACTTGATAAGCTGTCTCATGTGTGGCATCTTGTCAAAGGCCTTCTGAAAGTACAAATATATAACATCCACTACATCCCCTTTATCTATCCCACTTGTAATGTCCTCAAAGAATTCAACAGGTTCATCAGGCAGGATTTTCCCTTCAGGAAACCATTCTGACTTTGTCCTATCTTATCCTGTGTCACCAAGTACTCCAACACCTCGACCTTAGCAATTGACTCTAACATCTTCCCAACCACTGAGGTCAGGCTAACTGGTCTATAATTTCCTTTCTGCTGCCTTCCTCCTTTCTTAAAGAGTGGAGGGACATTTGCAATTTTCCAGCCCTCTGGAACCATGTCCGAGTCCAATGATTTTTAAAAGATCATTTCTAATACTGTCACAGTCTCTAACACTACTTCTTTCAGAATCCTGGGGTACAGTTCATCTGGTCTGAGTGACTTATATACTTTTAGGTCTCTCAGCTTTTTGAGCACCTTCTCCCTTGTAAAAGTAACTGCACCCATTTCTCTTCCTTCTCACCCTTCAACACCTGGCAAGCTGCTAGCGTCATCCACAGTGAAGACTAATGCAAAATACTCATTCAGTTCATCAGCCATCTCCTTAGCCCCGATTATTATTTCTCCGGTCTCATTTTCTAGGGTCTTTCATCTCTTTTTTATTTTTACATACTTGAAAAAGCTTTTACTATCCACTTTGATACTATTTGCTAGCTTGCTTTTCTCTTCTGATGTTTTGCTCTTCTCTTCTCTGTAGGTCTTTAAAAACTTCTGAATTCTCTATTTTCCAGCTAAATTTTTGATTTGTTGTATGCCCTCTCTTTTGATTTTTCATTAGTTTTGACTTCCCTTGTCAGCCACGGTTGTACTATTTTGCTATTTGAGTATTCCTTCACTTTTGGAATACATACATCCTGCACTTTCCTCATTTTTCCCAGAAAAACATGCCTTGCTCTCTGCTGACATCCCTGCCAGCAATTCCATCCAATTTACTTCGGCCAACTCCTCTCTCATACCACTGTAATTTCCCTTACTCCACTGAAATACTGCTACATCAGACTTTACTTTCTCCCCTATCAAATTTCAAGTTGATCTCAATCATATTGTGATCACTGGTTCCTAAAGGTTCTTTTACCTTAAGCTCCCTAATCGCCTCTGGTTCATTACATAACACTCAATCCAGTACAGCTGATCCCCTAGTAGGCTCAACGACAAACTGCTCTAAAAAGCCATCTCGTAGGCAATCAACAAACTCACTGTCATGAGATTCATTACCAACCTGATTTTTCCAATCAACATGCATGTTAAAACCTCCCATGACTACCATAACATTGCCCTTTTGACACGTCTTTGATATTTCCTGTTGTAATCTGTGGTCCACCTCCTAACTACTGTCGGGAGGCCTGTATATAACTGCCATCAGGGTCCTTCTACCCTTGCAGTTTCTTAACTCAACACACAAGGATTCAACATCTTCCAATCCTATGTCACATTTTTCTACTGATTTGATGCCATTCTTTACCAGCAGAGCTACATCTCTCACTCTGCCTACCTTCCTATCCCTCCGATACAACGTGTACCCTTGAACATTCAGTTCCTAACTACAACCATACTGCAGACACGATTCAGTGATGGCCACAACATCATACCTGGCAATCTGTAATAGTACAACAAGATCATCCACCTTATTTCTTATACTCCGCGCATTAAGATACAACACTTTGAGTACTGTATTTGTTACCCTTTTTGATTTTGCATCCCTAATGTACTGATATTCACCCTGTTGGCTGCGACTATGTCCCAACACCTGCTTGCCCTTCCTGACAGTCTGACTGCACGCTATCTTTACTTCGTTACCATCTGTCCTAACCTGAGTCCCAGCACTCCAGTTCCTACCCCCCTGCCAAATTAGTTTATACCCTCCTGAACAGCTCTAACAAACCTGCCCATGAGAGTATTGGCCCCCCCTCGGGTTCGGGGTGCAACCTGTCGCTTTTGAACAGGTTATACCTCCCCAGAAGAGATCCCAATGATCCAATAACCTGAAGCCCTGCCCCAGCACCAGCTTCTCAGACACACTTTTATCTGCCAGATCATCCTGTTTCTACCCTCACTGGCGTGTGGCACAGGCGGCAATCCAGAAATTGCTGTCCTGGAGGTCCTGCTTCTCAGTTTTCTACCTAGTTCTCAAACGTTTCTTTTCAGGACCTCTTTATCTCTTCGTTGATAAAAGTTTGCTGATTCACAGCACACATTCCACCCTAACCTCACTAACATTAGCCCACCACAAATTCTTTGACTTTAACATGGCACTCCCCTCTATTACCTCAGGTCATGGTTCTGATCAATTCATGTACAAATATAAATTAATAATTCCTATGTAACCAGATCTATGGATCAGACTGTACTCTGTCCAATCACAATATTACCATGTTCAAAATGATATATTAGGAATTCCAGAAACTTGGGTTTGTGAACCATTTCTTCTCCCTATTCATTAAGTCAGCCAGCTGGTGGTGGTAATAGAGGCATCTGCACAGTGGTCCTGGGATCGAATCCAGCCAGCCCCTTGCTTGCTTTCTAGTTGTATAGGCTGAGCATCGTGCTAGTAACTGGGCCTCATAAAAAAAACAGACAAAAATGCTAAAGAAATGGAAAAAAATGCTGGCAGAACTCAGCAGGCCAGACAGCATCTATAGGAGGAGGTAGTGACGACGTTTCGGGCCGAAACCCTTCATCAGGAGTGAAGTAACATGGGATGGTCGAGGGGGGATAAGAAGTGGGGGGAGGGATGAAGTAGAGAGCTGGGAAGTGATAGGCTGGAGGGAAATGGACTGGGGGAAGCTGGAGAATTATGGGAAATAAAAGAGAAAGAAAGGTAGGGCTGGGGGGAGATTATAGTGAGGGGGGAAAGAGAGAGAAAGAGAAACAGACTAAAATTATAGAAAGGGATAGGGTAAGGGGGGGCAGGGGTATCAACGGAGGTCTGTGAGCTGAATGTTCATGCCGGCAGATAGGAGGCTACCTAGGCAGGAGATAAGGTATTGCTTCATCGACCTTCGTGTGGCCTCATCTTGATGGTAGAGGAGGCCATGGACAGACATGTCTGAGTGGGAGTGGTCTGTAGAATTGAAGTGTGTGGCCACAGGGAGATCCCGCCACTGCTGGAGGACTGAGCGCCGGTGTTCGGCGAAACAATCTCCCAGTCTGTGGCGGGTCTCCCCAATGTATAAATGGTCACTTCGGGAGCACCAGATACAGTATATCACCCCATTTGACTCGCAGGTGAAGTGGTGCCTCACCTGAAAGGACTGTTTGGGGCCTGGGATGGTGGTGAGGGAAGAAGTGTGGGGGAAGGTGTAGCACTCCTTCTGTTTGCAGGGATAAGTGCCCAGAGGGAGGTCAGAGGGGAGGGATGGGGGGATGAATGGACAAGGGAGTCACGTAGGGAGCGATCCCTGTGGAAAGCCGAGAGTGGGGTGGAGGGGAAGAAATGGAAAGTTTGTTGCCTGATGCACCACAAGTCGTGGAAAGGAACAACAACATTCATTAAGTGGAGGATTGGATTCAAACTTACCCTTTTATGCCTGATATTTGAATTCCATCACCCTTCTGTCTGTGAGGATTTTGTTTCTTCTCCTCATGACCACATAGGTTTCCTCTGGGTGCTCAAGTTTCCTCCCACAGTCAAAAAACATACCCACTGGTAGGTTAATTGATTATTGTAAATTGTCCAGTGATTAGGTTAGGGTTAAATTAGGAGCTGCTGGGCGGCTCAGCTCGAAAGGTTGGAAGGGCCTATTCTACAACGTATCTTGATAAGTAATAAATAAATAAATGTCCTTGAGCTGTTCAAGGACGTTTAATTTAAATATTAAACATAAAAGCTAGCCCAAGAATCACTAACACTGAGCTGAAGTGCAGCTTAATTCCTACTTGATTTATATAATTGGGACATAACGAGAGAAACATTAACCCGATTTTATGAATTAATTAATACCACCACAAACTCAACTGTGGATGGCTACACTGAAGTCACCTGGTATTTCAAAATTAATTCGTCCAGTTTAAATCATCATTTGTTCAATGGTACTTAAAATTTATTGCACAATATTAATCATGATTGTTTACAAAGGTAGATTGTTCCTTTGAAACCTTTCTTTTTTTTGTAATTTATTTTTTTATTGAAGTTCATCTAACAAACATTTCCATAAGATGTATTTCAGACGTTGTACATATATATCAAATAATCATATATATCACAAATCTCCACAAAGTATTTATCTGAGGTATACACTTATAGAAAAGAGTGGAAAGAAAAAACAAGCAAAAGGAAAGAACTATGTACAAGTAGGGAGTGATCTTTTTTTTTACAACAGATTCATTGAGTTGTGAGAATAAAATCAGGCCTATGACGCATTATGTAGTTAAACCATTTTTCCCAGTATGAATCAAATTGTTCCAGCTTATGATTAACAGATGCGGTTATCTTCTCCATTTTGTAAATGTCCATTGTAATTTCCATCCATGTATTTAAAGTTGGGCTCTCCTGTGACAACCATTTCCCAGTAAGAGTCTTTTTACCAGCCACCAACAGTATATTCATTAAATATTTATATCTTTTCAACCATTCTTGAGGTATATATCCAAAATATATGGTCTTACTCTTCAAGGGTATTCCACATTTAAAGATGTCTTGTAGGGCATTGTGTATCCCCCTCCAATAGTTTTTGATAATGGGGCAGTCCCAAAAAATATGATAATGATTTGCATTTTGATTTCCACAATTTCTCCAGCAAACAGGGAGGTTACTACCTTAATGGGATTTCTGAGAGTGTGTAATAAAATACCTTATCAAGTTTTTCCATCCAAACTCCCTCCATTTCTGTGAACTAGTACACTTCCATTGATATCTCCATATTGTTGTCCATTCTTCCTCAGATATAATTATCCCTCCTTCCTTCTCCCATTTTATTTTAATGTATGAAGTCGAGTGTGTTTTAAGATTTGACAACCCCTTATACATGCTTGAAATGATTCTACTACCATTATCTGAATTATATGCTTTTCTAAAGAGCTCTATCAAGCATGTATTTACCTTGGTTATATTTTTAAGCATCTTATTGACATATTGACACATCTGTAAATATGGATAACAATCTTGTTTTTCTAATAAGTGTTTCTCTTTAAGCATTTCAAAACTGAACAGTGTTCCTTCTTTCATTATGTTGCAAAGAACTGTTATTCCTTTAGCTGTCCAGTCCTTAAATCTAGCATCCAATTTATTTGGTGTAAAATCCGAGTCATATGCACACCATTTAAGAATTGCAATATCTCCCTCTAGATTATATTCTTTTATAGTAGTTTTCCATATTTTAAGAGTCAATTTCACTCATGGGTTATCAATAGTATTTATGTACCTTTGTAGGTTGTTATCAGCCAGAATTGCTTGTATGGGGATGGGAAATACCCGCTCCTCAATGTTTTTCCATTGAGCGTCATATGATGGGTTGCACCAACATATCACAATTCTCAACTGTGCTGCAAAATAATAATCTCTAAGAGAAGGTAAGCCCCATCCCTCCTTTTCCTTTGCTAATTGCAAAGTTTTGAGATGAACTCTAGGCCTTTTACCCTGCCAAATATACCTTGATAGCATCTTGTTCAATTCATTGAATTGATTTTGATTAATCTCTATTGGTAGGGTCTGAATGAGATATAACAGTCTGGGCAGTATATTCATTTTAATAGACTCAATCCTTGAACTGAGACTGAAAAAAGGAATCAGGTTCCATTTTGCCACATCTTCCTTAATTTTTTTATATAAAGACTGATAATTACATTCTGATAATTTTGCCAAATATTTGAAAGACTCTGTGTGCCATGCCCATGGGTATTGAGCTGAAATAGCATAAAGAACCATTAAATAATTTGGGAAATTTTTTTGTAAAAGCGAAAATCCTCTTTGTAAAGCGAAAACAGGTTCCTAATGTAGGTCTTTTGTAAAAGCAACGCAGCGGAAAGCGAACATTCATAAAGGGAGGAACACCTGTATAAGCATTTACATTAAGTGTCGAAGATTACAGGCAAGGCTAAATTAGCAGTGTGTATTCAAGGAGCTGCCTGTGTGGATACAGTGTAGCTAACACTTTTGCAGTGCAAGCATCTAATCAAACCCAGCGGTTGTCTGTCAACAGCTCAGTTTTCTTGTACGATATGCTTGCTTCGTCTCCAGGGAAGCATGAAACAATTTGGTCTCCTTGGTAATTGTCCTCATTCTTTATTTGTCTTCATTTCTTCTGAATTTTAATTAACCTTGCACACATTAAACCAGAAAGTTACATGTTTAACTTACAGCAAGGAATTTGAGCCTATAGTCCAAATTGCTACACCAGCCCTTTAGTGAAGAGTGCTGCACTGCCAAAGATCCTATGAATTGAATGAGATGTTAAAATAAAATCCTTAATCAGTTGAGAACTCATAAAATATCACTGGATTGGTCCAATATATGTAATCACCATCATCAAAACCGTGTTTTGCTAAACGTGGGACTTTCCTTCCCTGAAGTTGGTTTCAATGGTTACCAGACACAATAGGACTGTATGTCAAATGCAATATTTTAATTATGAAGTGCTTTGAAACATCCTGAGCATGGGAAAACTGCAGGATAATTAGTTTGCTGCTGATTTCATTACACTCTGTGAACGCTTTGATGTTTACACTGTTAACTTCAACTATTGTCACTTACTTAACTATTTCCATGTCCAATTTAATCTGAGAGTTTAAACCTTTCTAGCTCATTGCAATCCTTTGCTCTTGAAAGTTCTCTAAACCATGCATCGCAAGTTTGAATTTTACAATATCATTCAAGGGCTACCAGAAACATTCTGCTATTCACATTCAGGCGCAGGAGAGCTCACATTGCATGTGACTGATAATAAGCAATCAAAGTGAACCCTTATATCCAAAAGCACCATTTTCAGAACTATCAATGATCATAAGACTAGACATCAGAGCAGAATTAGTCCATTCAGCTGCTTGAGTCTGCTTCACCATACGATCGTGGCTGATTTATTATCTCCCTTAAATCCATACTCCTGCCTTCTCTCCGTAACCTTTGACATCCTTAATACATCGACACCCTGAATAAAATTAATATCGATAAATCAAATGAGGTGTGCATGTGTTGTGAGTCTGATGTTTTGTAGCTCCTGAAGCTATTAAGAAAAAACACAGAAGCTGGGAGATGTTTATCTACTCTTAGTTTTACTTTCAGTGAGGCACGCACATTTGAGGAGGTGGCGTAATGATGTATACCATTTATTTACTTCATACATATAACATGTAATGAATGATGTAAACAACAAATCATGCTTAATCGAACAATATATTTACAATATTACTCAAATTTTACCAAAATATTAAATACACGACACTCCTCTCTGTTTAGCTATAAATCCCAACTCAATATAGAATGTATCTCAATATGTATTCTTAGAAGAAATTTAGATTGTTCCGTACAGGCCCAAAGATTTAATCACTGTGGAAGATTTCGTACTCTTGTGGGACAATGTCTTTCCTGTCAAGAGGCGGTCATTTTGCTTAGCAGGAGAGATTTGTGGCTGTGGAACTATCTCATGTTCTGGGGTCACCTCTGTGGTAGTTGTAGAAGTTGACTGTAGGACTACAGGAAGTGGTTCTGACAGCTCTGGACAAATTTCTTCTCCAACTATTGACTCTTGCTCTCTAACACTGCTTATCCAGGAGTAAAATATCAAACTTCCCTGTTTGAGCAACCCACAAATATTCTCAGCTGTTTGTCCTGCATGCTCCTTCTGAGACTGTGTTTGAGGAGATCCAAGCATGAGTGCAAGGAATGACCCAGGAACAACACAGCTGCTGAGTGGTTGGTTAGAGATACAGCACGGTAACAGGCCATTCCAGCCCAACAATTTCGCACCACCCAATTACATCATCGTGACCATTTAGCCTATTAATCTATACTTCTTTGGAATGTAGGAGGAAACTGGAATAGCCAGATGAAACCCATGGGGTCATGGTTGTGGGGTGTGCTGCACTGTGATAAGCAAGCAGGAAACTGGCGAGCTTGTGATTCAGTGTCAGTGTAGTGTATTCTGATGACATTGTTTGCAGTGCATTCTTTAGTCTCTGGACAAACTTTTCCATCAAGCCATTTGTAGCTGGTGGTATGGTGCCGATGTAATGTGTGATTCCATTCATTTTCAGGAATGACTGTAACCGTTCTGTAGCAACCTGTTGATTATCGTCACTGACTAAGTGTTCTGGAACAGCAGTCCTTGAGAAGAGGTTTCTCAACACATCAGCAGTATGAGAGGCTGTTGGGAACAGTTCTGTCAATTTTGTAGCTGCATTCATACTAACAAAAAGTCTATGCCCGTGAATGGTCTGGCAAAATACACATGAATCCTCTGCCAGGGCAATGCAGGTACATTCCTACGGATGGAGAGGTGCTGTTCCTGGCATCTTCTGGACATGTTGGCATCCCAAACAGTGCATGGCAAGTTGCTCAATCTGCTGATTTATTGCAGCTTTGAGCCAACACTTCCATTTCCCTAGATGACCGACATGTGGTTCAACCAACACTTTAGCTCGTAGCTTGGATGGTACAACGACTCTCAATCCCACATACGGTCTGTGAAGGGCAAGTTTATCCTGGCACTGGTAAAAGTGAATGAACTGGAGTTTCTGCTGTATATTCCGGCCATTTTGGGTAACCATATAGACCTGAGCCAGTGTGGGGTCTATTCTGGTCTCTTTTTGGATAATCTTTGCTATAGTAGGAAGACTTTTGGTTCGCATTAGGAAGACTATGTTGACCTCTTTTATAAATTTTTCAGGTATTTCCTTTTCCAAGGGTAAACAGGACAATCCACCAGCATTACGGCCTCTCTTCATTCAAAGAAACAAGAGAAATGAACTTCATAGCGAGAGCACAACAGATTAATCAGAATGAAACCTAAATCAAGATGGGTATCCACAATGCTCTGGATGATTGTGAATGGTTTTATCCATATTATTTATACCTCACTTACAACAGTTTATTTGAGATTTTTTCTGCCTTTATGGCAAAAATTCTCGTAGGTTCTGTCCCCTCTGATCTTCTTCTGAGTAAATTGACTTTGCTTGCTGTGAGTTAGCTCACTTTGTCTGCAACTCATTGACTAATGTGGTATTTTCAGTCAATATCTTAAAAACATCTATTTATGCAATGATTTCAGATTGTGGATCTCTGTACACTGGAGCAAGGAAGGTTTTCAGTATATGTGTATATAAAATTATATATGCATTCAGAAGCTGAATAGATGGCTGTTTCTACTAGGTTAGATTTGAGTTCCACATGTTTGATGGAACAGGTGTCTTGCTGGTATAGAGAGTGATATACTGTCTTTCATTCATTTCACTCATCTTCCATGTACTCCATTGAGAGAAATTCAAGACGGTTCAGATGCCCTGCTGTCTCTGTCTGCTCTTGAATGAAGATTTCCTGTAAGGAGGATGTTAGGACATCTTTTGAATGCTTTTATCGTTTCTCTTGGGAATTTATTCCTATGGTGTGTGATGAACATTCATTCCAGGACAATAGGCCTCTTGGTTGTTTGCTAACTTTGCTTTCCAAACTCAGCAGCTGCCGCTTGTAAGATCACAAGCAGTCTTTAATTTCTAAAATATAAATGGCAAGCAATAATCAACTTAAAGTTAAAACAAGTATTGTCTCTAGAACAGCTTTGCAAATGAGCCCTATAGATAGTAGACATTATTTGAAAGGTGAGATTAAGCTCACTACACCTGGTTCATTGTTGCTTGAGATGTAGTATAAGAGAATGGGTAACACACACAAAATGCTGGTGGAATGCAGCAGGCCAGGCAGCATCTATAGGAAGAAGCACAGTCTACATTTTGGGCCGAGACCCTTTGTCAGGACTAACTGAAAGGAAAGTTAGTAAGAGATTTGAAAGTAGGAGGGGGAGGGGAAAATGCATGAACATTGATTTCTCTAACTTCCGTTAATGCCCCTCTTCCCATTCTTACCCCATCCCTGATATATTTAGTTTTTTTTTCTCTCTCTGCCCATCACTCTGCCTGTTCTCTGTCTCCCTCTGGTGCTCTCCTCCCCC
This sequence comes from Hypanus sabinus, assembly GCF_030144855.1. Taxonomy (NCBI): domain Eukaryota; kingdom Metazoa; phylum Chordata; class Chondrichthyes; order Myliobatiformes; family Dasyatidae; genus Hypanus; species Hypanus sabinus. The sequence goes on from NC_082716.1 coordinate 82,470,127, forward strand.
TTTCTTTCTCCCTTGGCTTCCCGTCCCATAATCCTTTCCCTTCTCCAGCTCTGTATCCCTTTTGCTAATCACCTTTCCAGCTCTTAGCTTCATCCCTCTCCCTCCGGTCTTCTCCTATCATTTCGCATTTCCCCCCTCCCCCTCGGTTGTGTTGCTTGAATTTCCAGCATTTGCAGGTTTCCTCATATAAGACAATGGGTTGTTTTATTTAACTTGGTTCAAACAGAAAAACTGACTCTAAGTTACTTAGTTCAAGGAAGCTTACAGAGCCAGATGGATAATGTCATTAACATATTAAATAACTGATGTGTTTATAGTTGGAAGGTTTATGTCTTCAAGGAAGTTAGCTTGTTAGCTTTACAGCAATAACTGTGAACATAGAGCTAAAATCCATGTCTCCAAAATTCTTTAAGATCATTTGTGTTAAAAGGATATGTGAAGTCACCTAACTGGTAGAAAACGGGCTGTAAATGTAGAGAGCAGTTCAGGCTTATTAGGAGTGGTTATAAAACGTCAAGAAGAATGATAGGAAGATAGGTAAACCAGAGTCCATTTCGTCTGGCTTCTATTTCTGCAGCAGATGACTTGCTTGTCTGCATTATTGGTATATCATTTTAGTTTATACGTATTGTACCTGTGTTTTGGAAATCCTTTGTGTTTTAGAAATGGTTTGTAATTTAGAAATGTTTTTATTTATTGATATACAGCACGGAACAAGCCCTTCTGGCCGTTTGAGCCTCACTGCGCAGCAACTCTTGATTTAACCCTAGCCTAAACACAGGACAACTTACAATTACCAATGAATTCACCAATTGGTATGTCTTTGGGCTGTGGGAGGAAACCCACACGGTCACAGGAGAACGTACAAACTTCTTACAGGCAGCAGTCGTGAATGAACCCAGGTTCTGGTATTGTAAAGCTTTGTGCTAACTACTATGCTACAATGCCACCCTAGGTAACTTCTGTAAATTTTATGTGTGTATTAAGAATGCTGTTTTGACTTAAATGTGTATCACTGAAAATAAATAAACTTTTTAAACTGCTTTGTTAGCTGGAAGTATCCTCTCTTTGACACCCACTCAAACAGTGGGTACTGGCAGCTGAAACTCACCATAGACAATAAACAGGGAAGTCTGAAGTCTTTGCGTGGTTAGAGTATTATCTCCCTTTAGTGAGGGTACATGTGGCTATTCATGTAGGTCTTTCTTTGAGTTTGGAACTTCATGGTCAGCAAACCAAATACCATCACAATTGGAGCTCAGGGCAGGATCCTGGGTTCTAGAATTTATCATCAAGTATGTGTACAATGTGCCCTACACAAGAAACAGGTTGAGCATGTTCAGAGTTAAGATGTTAACCTGGGAGACCACACAGATATTGATTTACTAATCCTGCCAGTGGAACTTGAATATCTTATGGTGATAGGACTGGTGGTACTTTGAAGTGCTGATGCATACAGAAGGGCAGGGGTCATTGCCACTTTGTGCATCTTGAACTCGGTGCTGGATGTTAGGTTAAGCACACGTAGCAAATAAACTCAGCAACTAACTTCAGCCACTAACCCTCAGATCTTATTACGGACTGTAGATTAACTTTAAAATGCAGCCAAGGACAATGGGTTTCTAAAAGCTGTGAGCCACAATTAATTGGAAGATCAGACAATGCTGATTTAAAATTTATGTGTGTGCCTGTAGTGATGATGTGAAGAAGGAGCTGTAATAGTTATATGTAATTCAAAGGAAAGCACTGTAGATAATTGTAAACATAGAATTGTCCTTTGATATTTAGCATGTAAAATGGCATGTAGTGTTAGATGAAGCAGGGCTCTTTCTCTGAAAGTTCTCAGTATGATGCCTGCTGTGTCTTATTTTGTTTAATAAATAGAACAATTCATTTCCACCAGCTATTTCACTCCAGTGACCTTGTTTGCGTGACAACACAGAATATGAAACACTGCCTTTTCTTTGGCTGGATAAATGACAAAATTGAAAATGGTGACTACAGGACAGATGTTCTATTGAATGCGTGCAGTGTGCGGAATAAGATAGATGAACTATCAGTGCAGTTGCAGAGTGGCAGCTTTCATGTTGTAGGCATCACTGAATCATGGCTGAAAGATTATAGCTGGGAGCTTAATGTCCAAGTATAGACACTATATTGAAAGGGTAGGCAGGAATGCAAAGGGGTCGATGTTGCTCTGTTGGTAAAAATGAAATCAAATAATTAGAAAGGGGTGATATAGGGTCAGAAGGTGCTGAATCATTGAATCATTGTGGATAGAGCTAAGGAACTGCAAGGGTAAATAGACCATGATGGGAACTGTATACAGACCCCCAAACAATAGTAAGGATAAGCTCCACAAGATATAACAGAGATAGAAAATGCATGCCAAAAGGGCAGTGTTACAAAAACATGGGAGACTTCAATATTCAGGTAAATTGGGAAGATCAGTTTGGTGCTGGATTGCAGGAAGGAGAATTTTTAGAGTGCCTATGAGATAGCTTTCTGAACAGCTCATGGTTGAACCCACTAGAGAATCAGCTATTCTGAAATGGGTGTTGTGCAATGAGCAAGAATTGATTAGTGAGCTTAAGGTAAAAAAAACCCTTAAGGGAAAGTAATCATAATATGATCTTCCTTTCTTTTTCAATCTTTTTATTAATGTTATTAATATCAACAAAATAAAATTGGTACATAGATAATGGGATTACAAACATACACAATTCAACTGAACATGAAAGAATATATAAGCAATGATTACAGTATAAATGGGTATTCCCAAATCATAGATGATACAATATACAAATAAACAAGGCAAACCTAGGTATACCATAATATATAATAAAAAAAACAGAAAAAAGAAACAAAGAAAAAAATGCAAAAAAAAACTAATCTAATAATCTAGTAACTAATAAAGAAAAAAAAACAAAAAAATAAAAAAGGAAAAAAGAAAAAAATGGATAAAGAAAAAAGGGCTGTTTATAATATCTCACAAAAATACAAAATCATCAGTGTCGTCAACTCCGATTCTCTCAACATATATAGAATCAAAACTGGAAAATCAAATAGGCCTGGAACAGGGTCATATTACATCATATGAAAATATTGAATAAATGGTCTCCATATCTTTTCAAATTTAATAGAAGTATCAAATACACCACTTCTAATATTTTCTAAATTTAGACATAACATAGTTTGAGAAAACCAATGAAATACAGTAGGAGGATTAATTTCTTTCCAATTCAACAAAATAGACCTTCTAGCCATTAGTGTAAGAAATGCAATCATTCGACAGGTGGAAGAAGATAAATGGACTGAGACCATCATTGGTAAACCAAAAATTGTAGTAATAGGATGAGGTTGTAAATCAATATTCAATACCACAGAGATAATATCAAAAATATCTTTCCAATATTTTTCCAAAAGCGGATACGACCAGAACATTTGAGTTAAAGATGTTATCTCAGACTGACATCTATCACAAATAGGATTTATATAGGAATAAAAATGAGCCAATTTATCCTTGGACATTTGAGCCCTATGCACAACTTTAAACTGTATTAGTGAATGTTTAGCACATATAGATGATGTATTAACTAATTGAAGAAATTTATCCCAATTCTCAATAGGGATAGTAAGGTTAAGTTCTCTTTCCCAATCATTTTTAGTTTTACAAAAGGGCTCCGAACATATCTTCATAATTATATTGTAAAGTTTTGATATTAGCCCTTTCTGAAAAGGGCTTAGTTCAAACAAATTCTCCAAAATGCCTGAAGACACAAAATTTGGAAAAGTAGGAAGTACTGTATCTAAGAAATTCCTAATCTGTAAATATCTAAAAAATGAAATCTAGGCATATTATATTTATTAAATAATTGCTCAAAAGACATAAAACAATTATCCAAAAATAAATCAGAAAATCGTAGTAATCCTTTAGTCTTCCAAGCTGAATAAGCTTGGTCTATAATAGAAGGATAAAAAAAACAATTGGATACAATAGGAATATTTAAAATAAACTGAGTCAACCCAAAAAATTTCTGAAATTGAAACCATATACATAAAGTATGTTTAACTATTGGGTTGTCAATTCATTTCAGCAATTTAGAAAGAGCAAAGGGAAGAGAAGTCCCTAAAATAGAACCCAATGCAAATCCTTGTACAGATTTAATTTCAAGGTTCACCCAATGAGGGCCATAATCTGAGCAAATTCATCCTGAAACTTGAGGAGAAGCTAAAGTCAGATGTATCATAATACTCTGGAGTAAAGGAAATTACAGAGGCATGAGAGAGGAGCTGGCCAGAAATGATTGGAAAAGAATACAGGCAGGGATGAAGCATTCAGAAGGCACAGGATATATACATCCCAAAGAAGGAGTGTTCTAAAGCAAAGATGACACAACCATGGCTAACAAGATAAGTCAAAGGCAACATAAAACCAAAAGAGAGGTCATACCACAGAGCAAAGGTTGTTGGGAAGATAGAGGATTAGGATGCTTTTAAAGACCAACAGAAGGCAACTAAAAAGCCATAAAGAAGATAAAGATAGAATACAAAAGAAGCTAGCCAATAATATTAAAGAAGGTATCAAAAGTTTCTTCAGATATATAAAGTGTAAAAGAGAGGTGAGAGTGAATATTGGAGAGCTGGAAAAAGATGCCGGAGAGTTAGTAATGGGGACAATGGAATAGCGGATGACTCTAGCAATATGGTGGAAGTTCCAGGTGTCAGGGGGCATAAAGTGTGTGAAGTTACAATAATGAGAGAGAAGGTTCTTGGGAAACTGAAAGCTCTGTAGTTAGATACGTTACCTGGACCAGATGGTGTGCACTTCAGAGTTCTGAAAGAGGTGGCTGAAGAGATCAAAGAGGCATTAGTAATAATCTTTCAAGATTCACTTGATTCTGGAATGTTTCCAGCGGACTGGGAAATTACAAATATCACTCCACTCTTGAAGAAGGGAGAGAGGCAGAAGCAAGGAAACTGTTGGTGAGTTAGTGTGACTTCAGTGGTTAGGAAGATGTTGGAGTCTATTATTAAGGATGAGGTCTCAGGATACTTGGAGGCACATGATAAAATATGCTGTAGTCAGCAAGGTTCCCTCAAGAGAAAACCTTGCTTGACAAATATGTTGGAATTCTTTAATTAATTAACAAGCAGTATAGACAAAAAGACAATCGGCTGATGCGTATTGGATTTTCAGAAGGCCTTTGACAAGTTGCCAGACATGATGCTGCTTAGCAAGCTATGAGCCTATGGAATTACAGAAAAGATACTAGCATGGATGAAGCAGTGGGTAATTGATAGGAAGCAAAGAGTGGGAATAAAGGGAGCCTTTTCTGAATGACCAGCAGTTTTCCATTGAGGTCTGTGTTGGGAACAATTCTCTTTACGTTATATGTCAATGATTTGGATAATGGACTTGATGAATTTGTTGCAAAGTTTGCAGACGATATAAAGATAGATGGAGGGGCAGGTAGTTTTGAGGTAGTGCAGAGGTTACAGAAGGACATAGACAGGTTAGGAAAATAAACAAAGAAATGGCATATGGAATGCAAAGTCAGGAAATGTATGGCCATGCACTTTGGTAGAAGAAATGAAAGTGTTGACGATTTTCTAAATGGATAGAAAATACAAAAAACTGAGGAGTCCTTGGTTGTCCTTGTGCAGGATTCCCTGAATGTTAGCTTGTAGGTTGAGTCTGTTGTGAGCAAAACAATTGCAATGTTAGCATTCTTTTCAAGAGGACTAGCATATAAAAGCAAGAATATAATGTTGAAACTTTATAAAGCACGGGTGATAGTTCACTTGGAGTATTGTGAGCAGGTTTGGGCCTCTTATCTATAAAAGAATATGCTGAAACATGAGGGGGTTCAACAGAGGTTTGCTAAAGTGATTGCAGGATTGAATGGTTTGTCATATGAAGAGAGTTTGATGGCTCTGGGTCTGTATTCACTAGAAATCAGAAGAATGCAGAGGTGCCCTCATTGAAATCTACCAAGTGGTGATAAGATTTGGTTGAGTGGATGTGGAGAGGGAGTTTCCTATGGTGGGAGAGTCTAAGATCAGAGGGCACAGCCTCAGAATAGAACGGAGATGAGGAGGAATTTCTTTAGCCAGAGAATGGTTTACCCCAAATCAGCAGAATTATTTGACACTGGCAGCTATAGAGGCCAAGGCAGTGTTTGATAGATTCTTGATTGGGCAGGGCATGAAGGAATATGAGGAAAAGACAAGAGATTGGTTGGGGCTGAGAGGAAACTTGAATCAGGCATGATGAAGCGGCGCAGCATACCCGATGGGCCAAATTGCATAACCCTGCTCTGATATCTTATGCTCTTATGGTCTTATATTGCTGTTTCAAGGTCAAATAAAAAGATGACAGAGATGGATATCTTTCCACCATGTACATCAAAGCAAATCAAAATTAACCCACGCAGGAAATTATATAAAAACAGCTTACAGTACTGTGCAAAAAGTCTTAGGCACCCTAACTATATATATGTGCCTAAAACCTTTGCACAGTATGGTAGGTCATGGAATTGGGTAAGAAGCAATCCCTGCCATGGAAGAGGAATTTTACCTGGAAGATAATAGATGGCCATTTTAACTTCTATAACTGATTTGGGGTAGTGCCAAAATGTCGTGGAATTAAAGACACTATCACTCTGCTTGAGGATACTTCCAGTTCTCCTTCCAGCAGGTACTGCCAGCACTCCCTCCATGATCTACCCTCTTTGACTCTCAGTCATCTTTGCTTTCTTAGGCTTTAGCTGGGCTTTCCCATTGAAGACCTTATCGATATATTCATTGATTGTCAATGTGTGATCTCTCCAGTCAGTCTCTGTTCCTAGTTCATGATGAGTTTATTGTTGAACATCAACTTTTAGATGCTAATAGGACCAGTTTTACCTCTTTGCTATGTGATAATGCTTCATCATGCTTTTGCAGTGAATTAACTGCTGTCTCTCTTACTCAGACATCTCCTGATATTTTTCTGCTGTGGTAGCTGAGAATCTCTTCAGAGATGCCAATCATGATGGACTGGTGACAGACAGTAGCTCCAGTTGATTGAAAGTCATGGGGTGACTGTGAGGAGTTTATTGAATATCACTATTTTTATAGGACTCTTGAGCCCTTCTGTATTGATCTTTCCATTACAGGTGCTGCTGCCATTTTGTAGCCAGGTTAGAGGTGACAGAGTATTGGTCTGCTCACTTCCTTATGGCCCCTCACTTGGAAACTGAAAAGTCCAAAAGACACCAATTCTCAAAGTTGTCAGGAGATCTTGTACTTGTTTCTCTGACGAATCAAGTGCTGATGATGACAAAATCACGTTTCAATCAGGAGGAATCTCTATCTGAGTTAGCTTTAAATACTTCTTTGCTGCCAATTACACCTTATCAGAAATTTGTTTCCTTTACAACTCTCAGGGATTCCTCAAGATTGGAGTAAAAGTCTCTTTGCTTCTACCTATTGCTTGCAAGGTTATGGTGTGTGGACTGATGACCATACTGCATTTGTAGTTGCATTAGCTAAATGATTTGAGTTGTTTATTTCTTCCACTGGTGAAATCACTCAAAACTAGATGGATGAAAGGTCACCAAATTATAAAAATCTCTTTAAGACCATGGTGAGATCCTTCATTTGAGTGGAATTATCACAACGTCCTCTCATTCTCCAATAGCCTACAATGTTGATTGTCAGCTTGGTTTCATTAAATATATGCTGAGCACGTATTGACTCTCTTCCTCCCTCAGTTGTTATTTACCTTGTTAAACCTATGAAGAGGCACTTGAAATTCACAGGTCACATCTGGGTTCATATCACCGTATGCATCATGCAGGCTAACTGATTATTATGGTGGATACTTTTCTCGTAATTCAGTTGGAAAGTTGTCAAATTAGTCTTTGTTGCTGCTTTATATTCTGCTTTCCCCATTTAAATTGAGAACCATAACACTGATGTATCTCTGTACCTTGCAAAAAGAAAATACAGGATTGCAATCTCAGGAAAACTATTAAGATGTATGGAAAAATACATCTCCTGATACAGTTACTAAAGCAGAGGCAGATAATTCCTAGAAGATTATCTTGTTCATCTTAATATCAATGACAGATGTGAAGCCAGGTTCAACTTATGAACAGCCACTTGCCTCTTCAAGCCACACTACTTTTGCATGAAATCATACACACAATCTCCTGTCTTCTGATGGTGGAAGAACAATTGGCTTATTTACTAGACAGTGCATCAATAATTCAGTTATATCTTTTTTTGTATTCGGAATATTTCTGTGGTCAACAGGCACAGGATCAATATGCTGAGCTAAAACTAGAAATAGATACGAAATTTTACAAAGGCATATTTCTACAGTACTAAGTAGTGAATGAACCAAAAATAGGAATAGATAAGTATGTAACTGAGAGGGGAGAGCGTTAATTATCAAAAGGCCCAGGCCCAAATGGTTGTTTTACTTTAATTGTACTGGGTGTTGGGAGGGACTTTGATGAAACTGTTCTTATTATTGATGACAATGGAACATTTTCTTTTTTCAGCTTGTTTGTTAACATCAACCATTTCTACAGTATATCGGCTGTATTCAGATGGGATATAGACAGATTAAATGATTGGGCAAAGATTAACAAGCAAATGTAACCCCCACACCAGGCTCATATGCATACTTGGCTCGATAGCTACCTCTGCAACGTTACTCAGCAGTGACGAGGCCACCTTCACAAACGATATACGTCTTGGGTTGTTGGTTTGATATGGGGTTCAACCAAACAGGAGAGTTGGAATGTTCCTACTAATGGAACCTTGATTAAGCAAATGCTGCGGAATTACTGCTCATGCACAATGATCAGTCAGCAAGAAATAACAGAATATACAGTGCATAAAATTACTGTAAATATATTTATTAATTTTGGCTTTATCAAACAGTTATAAAGAAAAAGAAAAGAAAAATATAAAAGGGCCCATTAGAGTTAAATCATTGTAAATGTGCGCATGACCTTCAGAGCTTGTTTTTTTTCAAAAGGCAGGAATAACCATTACACATGGCACTGAATTCTCATCACCTATCACTGGTAGAGCATCCCATCTTGGGCTCCTTCATCTTGTGAAGCACTCCTTGCAATTGTGTCTTCTCGTCAGATCGAATCCTATGCGTGTCTCTCCTGAAATTCTCTTGTTGGCATCTCCCACCAGAAGACCCTGAACCACATCAGTGTCCAACATAAATCTCTCTCCGCCCAGCTGTTTCTAGAACCTACTTCCAATTCCTCCATGCTGAATGACTAACACCACATTCCTAAGTTGACAAACATGCCTCCTTATCTTTAGCGAAAACCAAAAATTCTATTGGCAGGATACACAGTCTCTACAGAAAACTACTAAATGAAATACTCCACAGCATAGCAATAGAAATCTTAACCAGTGCATTACACTCTCCCTCCAGCAAAAATAGCCGTGTCCTTATCAAACCATTGTTAATGAATTTTGTGATTTCAGGATCCTCAATCCACTTGTAAATGGAAGTAACAGATCTCACTATTGGGATAGATTTTTCCCTGGTGTATCATATGCCAGCCTATCTGGGGATTTTCTCACTCTCTGAGACCTTCTTATCTCAGAGAGATAAGCCTCAGGCTCAGGCACTGCTTGTGACCATTTCTATTTTCCTGAGGATGTCTCCACATATCCATTACTTGTGCCTTCTATCCAGTACTTGTCCCCCGTTACCTGACTGAGCTCAGCTTCATCCCCAATTACATTGGAGCCCAGCTTCCCCTCACTGTCTAGCATAATCTCTGCCTGTCAACTGCTAGTTCTCCCCACTACATCTGAGTCAGGGTTGGGAGATTCAGGAATCACCTCATCAATTCTGAGGGAGTTTGCATAAGGAACAGCACACCACACCCCCATTTCCTCATCCTCAGAGTCCATACATCATACAGTGGTCGGTTCTTTTTGAGGTCTTCCTGTTGATTGTCTTCCTGTTCTCCTCCTTCTGAGCAGAGTTCTACTTTAGGTTCCATGTCAGGCTCTGGGTCAAAGCGTACCTCCTACCCTAGGGGTGAAAGGTGAATCTGATGGAGAGTTTTGACAGGGCTATTCCCATCTTCTGACTTCACCTGGAAAACTGACACATTTGGTATCTGACTCTCCACTACATAAGATATAGACGCCCAGTGGTCAGCCAACTTTTGCTTCCCTGGTAGCCCCAAATTGCTTATTAAATCTTGTCTCCAGGCTTCAGTTGAGTGAACTGAGTTTTTGATCATATCTCCTCTAGTTTCCTTAATTTTGCTTGATTGTAGAAATTGCTGCCAGCTCATAAGCCTGTTGCAGCTCTTTCCTCATGTCAGATATGTCTTCTGTGACAAATTCTCACCACCGGCTCCAAAACAGAGGTCAATAGGCAATCTCACCTCGTACCCAAGTATCAAATAGTGTGACAAGTATCTGGTGGCTTCATTTTGATTTCAGTTGTAGCAGTATTCCAAATGCTGACTCTACTTGTTCTTTTTGCTGGTAACCAGGGTTCGTGCTGGGGATCACCCTGAGGGTGATATGTGTGGTCCTCTACATGTTCTGTAGCTCATGTATATGTTGACTCTCAAAATCTCTTCCCTGATCAGTATGTGTTCTTCTTGGGAGGCCACAATGAACAAAATACTTCTCTCTTAATACTTTAGCGACTGTGGATGCCCTATGATCATTGGTGGGTAAGGCTTGAGCATATCTGCTGTAGTTATCAGTGCTGACCAAGACATTTGCAGCATTGCTGGAATCAGACACTATGGAGAGGAAATCCATACACACTAAATAAGTGGTCCCATACTCTGTAAATATGATAACGGAGCAATTCTCATAGGCAGTGTCCTGCTTTGAATACATCTGGTGCGTGACTTACAGTACTCTTCAACCTATGGTTTCATTCCGGACAAACAGAACTGATCTCAGATCAATCTGTAGGTCTTGTCAAACCCCACTTGACCTGAATCATCAGGAAGTGACTTTAGCAAACTCCTCTGATGCCCCTCAGGTAAAACTAACTGTGAACTGTCTAGAGGAGATGTGACCCTGTGATTGCTCAACTCAAGTTTATCCCATTCTCTCACCAGTAGGGGTACGATGGGGTGTTTCACCTTTTCAGCTTGGGCCATATCCCCTTTGACACAGGATCTTGCACCTGTACAAGGGTCGTCTCACTGTGCTGCTGCCAATTCCGCCAGACTCAAGGTAGGCAACTGATTCGTATCCCGAGTGGTTAAGTTGCAACATATTTTTGGAATGGCATGACTTGAAGATCCCAAATGATCCACAGCTCTATTATTCCATAGCTTTGCCTCTGATTTCCCCACTGACTCATTGCTTTAACGGCACAGGCAGGAACTTCCTCCCGATCTTCGTTCATTTCCAGCACGTCATGAAAATCTTGGGACAATGCATCTGCATTAATGTCCCGACTCCCCAGCCGATATTTTCAGCTGAAGTTATAAGCAGACAATGCTACCAACCAACAATGACCTATGGTATTGAACTTCACCAGGTCAGGATATAAGTCAATGGATTGATATTAGTTCTCACCTCAAACTTGGCACCATACAGATAGTTAACATTCACCACAGCCTATTTCAATGCCATAATCTTCAATTAGTGCATCAGAGAGTTCTGTTCAGAGGGTGACAGACTCCTGTTGATGAAAGCAACAAGTCACAACCCTTTGCCCTGGTCCTGATGTAGAACTCCAGCCACATTCTCTCGACTGGCATCAGTTTGCAATGCATATTTTCATATTTTACACAGTTTCCAGCAGCTGAAAGGCCTCTTCACACTTTGCGTCCCATCTTTCCCCAAAAGGGTCTTCCATTGTATTTTCCTTCTCTCTTACTTCTCTGATCAGCTCAACAAATGAGGGAGGAAGACATATCCTATGAGTCATTTGAAGGCTTAAAGCAATCATGTTGTTTGATAGCATGACCTTCACAACTTGCTCTATTCTTAACTAATTTATCCCAGCCAGATGAGTGGCCCCTTTATGGCACAAGCGTTGCAGTTGTCTCTCTGTTCTGCAAATGTAGGCAAAATTTTTTCCCCTTTCTCCTGGAATATGTGCCTGAACTTCATCACAAGCTCCACTGGGCTGTCGGTCATGACAAAAATATTTTCTAATGCGTGTATGTAGTTCACAGATGTGACTAACAGGTTTTCTGTCTTTAGAGACATTTCCACCTGGGCAGCCAGACCTTTTAGACTCTCTACCAGCCTTGGTCTTCTCATATTACCTGAGCACTGCTACATATCCACTATCTGTGATGTCTGCTCCACCCATTTCTCATATTCTTCCTCCCCATTGACAGTGGTTTGACTCCAGAGAACATTCTCAACCTACAATGATCTTGATGCTCTGCCATTCCACCTTTGCATTGATCTATCAGTGATGTAATTTCCAAAACTAGCTCAGAATTGCCATCACCCATTGAAGGACCCATTAAAACATTTGCATCAGACTCCTACCTCTCACTTCACAGAAATGAGAACAACTTGTCTTTAAAGTCTTTATCCTCAGCTACATGCCTCTCTTCTCTAAAGATATGGACTGCCCATGGCCCCACCTCTACAGGTGCCCCAGTCATACCAGGCAGCACAACTTCAGTCCTGTCACTGGTTGTCAGGACTACCATGACATCCTTAACCTCCAGGTGGTCAAAACGCCATTCAAACAGTGCATAAAATTATAAAGGAAGTATATTTCCTAATTTCAGCTTTATCAAACCGTTATTAAGAGAAAGAAAAGAAAAAAACTAGAAGGGCCCATTACAGTTAAATCAGTCTAAATGTACACATGACCTTTGGAGATTGTTTCTTCCAAAAGCTGGGTATAACCATTACTCACTGCACTGAGTTCTCAACACAAAGCCCTGCTAGAACTTTCCATCTTGGGCACCTTCATTTCACAAAGGACTCCTTGCAATCACGTCTTCCCATCGGTTCAAATCCTATGGGCTTCTCTTCCGATCTTCTTTTCTTCACATCTCCCACCAAAAGACCACAACCCCTGCCAGTGTTCATTACAAATCTCTCACCACCCTGCTCTTTCTTAACTTTCTTCCAATTCCCCCATCTTGCTTGGCTGACACCACATTCCTAAGTTGAAAAACATGCCTCCTTATCTTCAGTCAAGCATTCTACCAGCAGGACGCACTGCTTTTAAAGAAAACTACTAAATGAAATACCCCACAGCAGAGCAATAGAAATTTGAACCGGGGCATTACATTCAGCAAAAATAGCCATGTTCTCATACTTTGAAACTTTTCAAACCATTATTAATAACACAGTATTCAAATGAATTTTGTGTTTTCAGGACCCTAATCCATAAGGCGAAGGCCAGCAATGGCATGTACAAGAACTACCAAAGTCTGGAACATCTGGAAAGATAGATCTGTGAGCACTGGCACCAAGATACGCCTCCTCAAGAGGCTCGTCTGGCCAGTCGCTCTATATGGCTGTGAAACATGGACTCTAAGAGCAGCTGACGAAAAAAAGTTGACAACATATGAGATGTGGACATACAGACAGAACCTCAGGGTATCATACATTGAAAGGAGATCTAACAATTTTATCCTAGAAAAGATTGGCATGAAGCCAATACTTCTGGAAACCATTATCCAAAGGAAACTTCGTTATTTTGGACACATCTCAAGAACTGACAATACGCTGGAACGCACTGTGCTTGAAGGCAGGGTAGAAGGAAGCCACTCCCGAGGCAGACAGAGGACAACCTGGATCGACAACATCAAGAAGTGGGCCAGCCTCGCCACCAGAGGTGCAAGAGGTTTGACTGCCGACAGATCGCAGTGGAAGAAAGTGGTCGCCAAGGCTCTGGCAGAGTATGACACATGATGATGATGATGATGAATCCATTTACTCTGTTTTCCCAGTACATCATATGCCAGTCTATCAGGGATTCTCCTGACTCTATGAGATCACCTTATCTCATCTTCAGCTTCTTTAGCCTCAAGCACTCTTGCGACTGTCCCTGTTTTCTTAGGGATGCCTCCCCCAATATATTATTGTGCCTTCTGACAACACAGGTCCCCCTTTCACCTGACTGAGCTCAGCTTCACCCCCAGTTAAACTGGAGCCCACCTTCCACTCAGCATTGAGTCTGCCTGTCCGCTGCTAGTTCCCCCTCCCTGTGCACTTCATCTGAGCCAGGGTTGGGAAATTAAAGAACCAGGGCATTACACAAAGTAAAATGTAGGAGCTGAAAGTTCAAAGTAAATTTATTATTAAAGGACATATATATTACCTTATACAACCATAGCATTAATTTTCTTGCAGGCATCACAATAGACTCAGAGAAAGACCGCATACAATAGAAAGGACAAATGATCAATGTTGCAAAAGACAAAAAAAAACCTGACCAAATGCAAAATAAACAAACAAATAAATAAATGCAGTAAATAACAAGAACATGAGACAAAGAGTTCATGAATGTGAGTCCATAGGTTGTGGGAACAGTTCAGTTATGTGGCAAGTAAAGTTATCCCCTCTCATTCAAGAGCCCAATGATTGAGGGATAATAACTATTCCTGGGCCTGGTGGTGTGGGTCCTAAGGCTCCTCTATCTTCTTCCTGATGACAGCAGTGAGAAGAGAACATGACCTGGATGGAGGGGGTCCCTGATGATGGATGCTGCTTTCCTGTGACAACGCTCGATGTAGATGTGCTTAGTGGTGGGGAGGACTTTACCCATGATGGACTAGGCTGTATCCACAACTTTTTGTATGCTTTTCCAAGAAATAGCATTGGTATTTCCATACCAGGCCATGATGCAACTGGTCAATATACTCTTCAGTACACATTGATAAAGGACTATAAAAGTTTTAGATGCCATGCTGGATCTTTGCAAATATTTAAGGAAGTAGTGGTGCTACGATTTTCTTTGTAATGGCACTTACATGCTGGATCCAGGATAGGTCCTCCAAAAAGATAACATCAAAGAATTTAAAGATGCTGATGCTCTTCAGCTCTAATTTTCCAATGAGGACTGGCTCATGGACTTCCGGTTTATGCCTGAATTCAATAATTAGCTCCTTGGTCTTGCTGACACTGAGTGAGAGGATGTTGTTGTGGCACCTCTCATCCATATTTTCTCTTTCTCTCCAATATGCTGATTCATCACCACCTTTGATTCAGCCCACGACACTGGTACTGTCAGGCAAACTTAACTATGGCATTGGAACTGTTCTTAACCTCGCAGTCCAAAATATAAAGTGGGCTAAACACAAAGGCTGTGTTCAGGGAGATAGTCGAGGAGATGTTTTGTTAATCTGAACTGACTAGGGTCTGCAAAGTAGGAAATCGAGGATTCAATTGCATAAGGAGGTATTGAGACCAAGGTCTTAAAGCTTATTGATTAGTTTTGAAGAGAGAATAATATTGAATGCTGAGCTGAGGTCTATGAATAGTATCCTGATATATGCATATTCACTGTCTTGATGTTCCGGTTTTGAGTGAAGAGTCAATGAAATGGCATCTGCTGTGGACCTGTTGTAAGTGTAGGCAAATTGGAGCAGATTGAAGTCAGATGGGGCTTCTGGACTCACTGCAGTTAAGACTGGCTTCATGGCTGTGAAATCACTTTCATAAACTTTAGTTTTGAATGTTATTTGCTTAAGTTTTAATCTTTGCATGATTTGTTCTTTTTTTGCAAGTTGGTTGTTTGAATGTCTTTTTTAATGTGTTCTATTGGATTTCTTTGTTTTGTGGTTGCCTGTAAGAATATGAATCTCAAATTTGTATATAATATACATACTTTGAACTTCGATGGCATTTGTGCAGAGTTTTCTTCAAGCAAGCCTCCTGACAATGATTGAAAGGTATCGCGGTAGGTTGTTTCTTTTTTGCTGATGGCGACATTCAATACTTGAAGTGCCTGTTTAGCATCTTCTTTTGTTAGTATATAAACTGCATTCAGGATCACAGAGAACTCTCTTGATAAGTAGACTTAATCGTTAAATGTTTTTGGTTAAGGACCAAGAGTACAACGAGACCATTGTATGCAAGCACTACAAAAGAATATATGAAACGCAGTACCCACCTTCTCTGAATCAGCAGTCAATACCATCCAGTACATTGAAAAGTGTTCAGATCTTACCCACATATCTGGTGTGCCTGGACTGAGCCATGTCCCCGTGAAACAGAGAATGCAGCAATTTCTCATTTCCCTCTGATGCAGCAATCTTGTCCTTAGGTCCTCAATCCTGTTCTCCTGTGATTGTACTTATGCTCCTAAATGCTGGTTAAGGAAGTTTTGTTCCCCTGCTCTTCAATCTAGCTTGGAATCCAACCCTCCTCTCTCTTACAACTATGGCAATGCACCTTCATCTGCTTAAAGGTACCATACCTACATGCTTGAGAGTTATGTCTGCTGAGTCCTTAAGAAGATCGTGAAATTGTTAATTTATGAAGATGTTTCAAAAGTTCAAAAGATGTGAAAATGCTCATATTGGCAGAAAAATAAATAGAAGGATTTATCTATTCCGGGCATCAGAATTTTGTGAGGAGGGATTTCACTCTGGCCAATGCCTGAGAAGAGAAAGGGAGTAGACAGTCGTGGCAGCATAATAGTGCTTTGACCAGTGACCAATCCAGACCCTGGAGTTCACTCAGGTCCACTGCCTGAGTAGAAAAAGGGAACAGCGGGTCACAGCAGCGTAATAGAGCTTTGACCAGCAACCAATCCTGACATCAGAAATTTGAAAAGAAGGGATTTTGCTCAGGTCCACTGCCCAAGTAGAAAAAGGGGGTGGTGGGTCACGGCAGCACAATTGAGCTTTGAACAGTGACCAGTCCACGTTTGAGATTGATTAGCAAGAGCAAATTAAAGGAAGGCAAGGCTGTCTTCTGAATGGACAGTGGTGATCTCCAGGCTTCAGCTCTTCGAGGTTTCAGCGAAGAGATGCTTCAGTCAGAGAAAACAAAAACAAGAGAAAAGCTCCAGGCTAGGATTTTTTTTCTTCCTTTCTTTATATCTGCTCAGCTAGGACAGTAGAGATGCCAGGTAGGATAGTGGAATGTTCCTCTTATGGGATGTGGGAAGGCAGGGAGACCTCCAGTGTCCATGATGACTACAGCTGCTAGAAGTGCATGCATCTGTAGCTTTTAACAATCCATATTAAGAAGTTGAAGTTGGAAATGGATGAACTCTGGATCATTTGGGAGACTGAGGTGGTGATAGATCGGATGTATAGAGAGGTAAACACAAAGTACACTGCAGATGCTGTGGTCAAATTAAGACCAAATTAAGACTGCTGGATGAACTCAGCAGGTCAGGCATCATCCGTTGAAAGAAGCAGTCAACGTTTTGGGTCGAGGCCATTCGTCAGGACTGGAGTTCGTAGTTGGGGGTGGGATGTTGACTTAACAGAGGAAAGTCACAGTGGCCGGGTCTCTGGCACTGAGTCTGGCTCTATGACTTCGAAGTGAAGTAGAGTGAAGAGGAATGCTGTGGTGACAGGGGATTCATTGGGTAGGGGAACAGATAAGATGTTCTGTGGGTGAAACCAAGATTCCTGGATGGCATATTGTCTCTCTGGTGCCAGGGCCCAGGATATCTTGGATCGAGTCCTTAGCATCTCAAGTGGGATGGTGAACAGCCAAAGGTCGTGGTCCATGTAGGTAGAAATGGCATGGGTAGGATGAGTAATGAGGTTCTGCATAGGGAGTTAGGTGGTAAGTTAAAGGGCAGGACCTCCAGGGTTGTGATCTCAGGATTGCTACCTGTGCCATGTGCTAGTTAGGCCAGAACTAGGAAGAATATACAATTTAATACGTAGCTCAGGAATTGGTGTAGGACGGGAGGGTTTCAGATTTTTTTAAATCATTGGGCTCTCTTCCAGGGAATGTGAGAACTGTACAGAAGGGATGATTTGCACCTGAACTTGAGAGGAACTAATATTCCTGTGGGAAGTTTCTTAATGCTGCACAGTGGGGTTCAAACTAGAGTTGCAGGGTATGGGAAACAGAGTGTCAGAACAGTTACTGGAGAGGATGTGAAGGCAGATGTTGGTAAGACGTCAGACAAAGTCAGGAATCAAAAGATTGAGCTCAGTGTGACTAATGTTCTGAGCGGCGTATATCTCTATGTAATAAGTATTGTAGGAAAGGAGGGTGAGCTCAGGGCATGGACCAACACCGGGAATTATGATGTTGTTGCCATTAGTGAATCTTGCTTGCAGGAAGGGGGAGGGACTGCCAGCTCAATATTCTGGCATTCTGTTGTTTTAGATGTGACAGAGTGAGAGGAATTACAGGGCGAGGGGTGGCATTACTGATCGGGGAAAATGTCATGGTGGTGCTCCATCAAGACACACTGAAGAGCTCGACTAATGAGGTGTTATGGGTGAAGCTGAAAAACAAGAAAGGTATGACCACCTGAACGGGATATATTACAGACCACCTGGCAGTCCTAGGGACTTAGAGGAACAAATTTGTAAAGAGATTTCAGACTGTTGCAAGAAACATAATGCTGATATTGCAAGTGATTTTAACTTTCCACATATTGACTGGGAATCCCATATGATAAAAGGACTAGATAAGATAGAGTTTGTCAGATGAGTTCAGGACAGTTTTCTTCAACAGGACGTAGAAGTCCCAATGAGAGAGCATGTGATGTTGGATCTCTATCAGGGAATGAGACAGCCCAAGTGACAGAAGTTTGTGCAGGGGAACACTTTGCATCCAGTGACCACAGTGCCATGAACTTCAAAGTAAATGTTCAAAAAGAAAGGTTTGCTCTGCGGGTTGAGATTCTAAATTGGAGAAAGGTCAAATTTGATATGATCTGGCAAGTGTGGATTGGGACACGCTGCTTTATGGCAAAGGTGTACTTGGAAAGGGAGAGGCCTTGAAAAATGAAGTTTTGATCTTACAAAGCTTGTATATGCCTGTCAGAATAAAATATAAAGATTACAAATGTAGGGATCCTTGCTTTTCAAGAAATTAGAGGCCCTGGTTAAGAGAAAAATGGAGACCTGGCAGGTATAGGCCAATACAAACAAATAAGATGCTTATGGAGTACAAGAAATGCAGGAGAACACAAGGAAGGAATCAAGAAAGCAAGAAGAAGGCATGACATTGCCTTAGCAGAAAAAGTGAAGAAGAATCCTAAGGATTTCTACAGATATATTAGAGAAAAAGGATTACTAGGGACAAAATTACTAAAAGGATTACGAAAAGGATTACTAGTCCTCTGGATGTTCAGAATGTGGATCTTGAATCAACCTGCACAACCTTAATCAATACCTCAGTATAGCAACACCATGACCACTTTAAATGTTCTGCACTGCAATGGACAATGGACAATAATGGATGTTTATAGCAATATTAACACTTGGAACTGTTCAAGAAAAACATGGCTACTCTTCCACCTCAAGCACCAGTTTTTGCTCTACCCCCATGGCCCTTGAAACCCCACCCCTGATATCCAAATATCAGAAAGCTATTGAACTCTATGTTTAATGCAATTCTCCACTGCCCAGTCCACCATGTTGGTCTACTCATCACAGATTGGAGCAGCAACACCTCATATTCTGTTCCGATAACCTCAAGCCTGATGACATGAACATTGATTTCTCCAGCTCAGATAACTTTCTCTTTTTCCATTCCTATTCTGGCTCCCTTCTTACCCTTTCCCTTCTCTTCACTTGCCTATCACCCCGATCTGGAATCCCTCCTTTCCTTTCTCTCTTGGTCCTCTCTTCTTTCTAATCAGATTCCTTCTTCTTCAGTTCTTTTACTTTTCCACCTATCTGCTCCTAGCTTCTCAATTCGTTTCATTTCATCATCCCCCCCCTTACCCACCTGCCTTCACCTCACCTGAACTCATCTATTTCCTACCAGCTTCCTCTCTTTTCACCTTCTTATTCTTGCTTCTTCCAGCTTCCTTTCCAGCCCCGATGAAAGGTGTCAGCCCAAAATGTCGACTCTTTATTCCTCTCCAGAGATGTTGCCTCAACTGCTGAGTTCCTGTAGCATTTTATGTGTGTTACTCTGGATTTCATCATCTGCAGAATCTGAGGGGTATAGTATAACTCCGGTGTTTCCCTGGACTTGGGAAAAGAAGATTGAGAAGGTGAGAGAAGTATCACAAACATCAGGCAGTGTGAATGTTTGGAAAGTGATAGATTCTGAATCACATGCATTTATCAACAATATTAACATAGGAAAGACCATCTAACATGAAGGAGGAAGACCAGAGACCATCAGTGATGTAGCCAGAGTAGAAAGATATGCAAAACAAAATAAATATCCAACTGAATTATATAATGAAATATGTGAATGCTTTACTAATCACTGTCTGCTGAGGAATTGGAACTGAGTTTTGAGGAATATTATTCTACCCCATCCGTGACACCTATTGTGTTTTTATGTTAATGTAGCTAATTAGTTAAAAGAAAATAAAGCTCTGGCTGATTTCACCTCTAATTATCCTGGAGCAAATGGAAATACATAAAAGCCTATGCACTGTACAGTTCAAACTTTTTATTAACAGCTCCAACCTATACAGCAGACTTACAAAGCAATAAAAAACAAAATTGAAACAAAATGAAAAATGAGATCAACTCCAGTATGGTATTGAAAACACAGCTGCATCTCTAAAAGAGCTGCTGCTTCGCAGTGTCAGAGACTGGGGTTCGATCATGACCCCTGGCACTCTCTGCAAAATTTGCACATTCTCCCTTTGTGAGGATTTCCTCCGGATTCCTCCCACATCACAATGAGGTGCAGGTTGATATGTCAATTTACCACTGTTAATTGCATCAAGGCGAAAGTTGTAGTATCTGGGCAGAAGCTGAGGAGAATCTGGAAAGAATAAATAAAAATAAAATTAATGTAGCATTAATTAATGCGTAAGTGCATGGATGTCAGCCAATTAGAACAGTGATAAGAGTTTAAAGGAAGCAGTTTTATAGAACAGGTTTCTGGGCAGTGGGCGATAGAGTAGGAAGGCTTTGGCTCAATAGGACTTCGGCAATAATGGGTCACGGCGAGGTAGGTTGCCTTTGTAGAATACAGACAGCAAATATGCGTGTGAGGCCAGTGTTTTGTGCCTGGTGTCAGATGTGGAAGTCCTGGAGACTCACATCTGTGCCAGGTGTGTTGAGCTGCAGCTCCTTAGGGACCAGGTTAGGGAAATGGAGATGTAGCTCAATGACTTTCATCTGGTCAGTGAGAGTGAGGAGGTGATAGAGAGGAGTTATAGGCAGATAGTCACACCAGAACCTCGGGAATCAGATAAGTTGGTAACAGTCAGGAAAGGGAAGGGCAAGAGTCAGAAGCCAGAGAGTTACCCTGTGGCTAACCCCTTAACAATAAGTACTCCTGCTTGTGTATTGTTGGGGGGGGGGGTGGTATGGCCTACCTGGGGGAAGCAACAGTGGCCACCCCCCTGGCACAGAGTCTGGCCCTGAGTCTCAGAAGGTAGAGAAAGAAAGAGGATGGCAGCAGTGATAGGGGTCTCTATAGTTCGGGGGTCAGACA
Organism: Hypanus sabinus; assembly: GCF_030144855.1. Lineage (NCBI taxonomy): Eukaryota > Metazoa > Chordata > Chondrichthyes > Myliobatiformes > Dasyatidae > Hypanus > Hypanus sabinus. The sequence continues at coordinate 82,491,679 of NC_082716.1, forward strand.
GACGATTCAGTGAATGCAGGAAAGAAACATGATGGTAGTTTGCCTCCCAGTTGCCAGGGTCTGGGATGTTTCTGATCGCATCCATGATATCCTGAACTGGGAAGGGGAACAGTCAGAGGTCACGGTACATATTGGTACCAATGATATAGGTAGGAAAAGGGAAGAGGTTCCGAAAACAGACTATAGCAAGTTAGAAAGGAAGTTGAGAGGCAAGACCACAATGGTAGTAATCTAGGGATTACTGCCCGTGCCATGTGACAGTGAGTATAGGAATATAGTGAGGTGGAGGATAAATGCCTGGCTGAGGGATTGGAGCAGGGGCAGGGATTCAGATTTCTGTATCATTGGGACCTCTTTTGGTGTAGATGTGACCTGCACAAAAATGACAGGTTGCACTTGAATCCCAGGGGGACCAATATCCTGGCAGGGAGGTTTGCAAAGGCTATTGGTGAGAGTTTAAACTAGAATTGCTGAGGGGTGGGAACAGAACAGAAGCGATGGAGGAAGAGGCCATTGGCTCACAAATAGAGAAAGCATGGTGACAATACGAGAGGGGGGTTAGGCAGATGATCAAGAAGGGACACGCTCAGACATGGTTTGAGATGTGTCTATTTTAAAGCAAAGAGTATTATGAACAAAGTGGATGAGCTTAGAGCGTGGATCAGCACTTGGAGATATGATGCTGTGGTCATTACAGAGACTTAGATGGCTCAGGAGCAGGAATGGTTACTTCAAGTGCCAGGCTTTAGATGTTTCAGAAAGGACAAGAAGGGAGGCAAAAGAGGTGGGGGCGTGATGATCAGAGATAGTGTCACAGCTGCAGAAAGGAGGAAGTCATGGAGGGATTATCCAGTGAGTCTCTGTAGGTGGAAAATAGGAACAGGAAGGGGTCAATAACTCTACTGGAAGTTTTTTTTAGACCACTCAATGGTAACAGGGACATTGAAGAGCAGATATGGAGACAGATTCTGGAAAGGAGTAATAATAACAGGGTTGTTGTGGTGGGAGATTTTAATTTCCCAAATATCAATTGGCATCTCCCTAGAGCAAAGGGTTTAGATGGGGTGGAGTTTGTTAGGTGTGTTCAGGAAGGTTTCTTGACACAATATGTAGATAAGCCTATAAGAGGAGAGGCTGTACTTGATCTGGTATTGGGAAATGAACCTGGTCAGGTGTTAGATCTGTCAGTGGGAGAGCATTTTGGAAATTGTGGAATTGTGATCACAATTCTATCTCCTTTACCATAGGATTGGCAAGGGATAGGAACAGATAAGTTAGGAAAACATTTAATTGGAATAAAGGGAAACATGAGGCTATCAGGCAGGAACTTGGAAACATAAATTGGAAACAGATATTCTCAGGAAAATGCATGGAAGAAATATGGCAAATGTTCAGGGGATATTTGCAGGGACTTCTGCATAGGTACACTCCAATAAAACAGAGAAAAGATGGTGGGGTACAGGAACCCTGGTGTACAAAGGAAGTTGTAAATCTAGTCAAGAAGAAAAGCAGAACTGATAAGAGGTTCAAAAAACCAGGAAATGATTGAGATCTAGAAGATTATAAGGCTAGCATGAAGGAGCTTAAGAATGAAATTAGGAGAGACAAATGGGGCCACGAGAAGGCATGGGTGGATAGGATTAAGGAAAACCCCAAGCCATTCTACAAGTATGTGAACAGCAAGAGGATAAGATGTGACAGAATAGGATCAATCAAGTATGACAGTGGAAAAGTGTGCATGGAACCAGAGGAGATAGCAGAAGTACTTAATGAATACTTTGTTTTAGTATTCACTACAGAAAAGGATTTTGGCGATTGTAAGGATGACTTGCAGCAGACTGAAAAGCTTGAGCATGTAGATATTAAGGAAGAGGATGTGCTGGAGCTTTAGGAAAGCATCAAGTTGGATATGTCACTGGGACCAGACGTGATGTACCCCAGGCTACTGTGGGAGGTGACGGAGGAGATTACTGAGCCTCTTGCAATGATCTTTGCATCATCAACGGGGATGGGAGAGGTTCCGGAGGATTGGAAGTTTGCGGATGTTGTTCTCTTATTCAAGAGTAGAGATAGCCCAGGAAATTATAGACAAGTTAGTCTTACTTCAGTGGTTGGTAAGATGATGGAGAAGATCCTAAGAAGCAGGATTTATGAACATTTGGAGAGGCATAATATGATTAAGAATAGTCAACATGGCTTTGTCAAAGGCAGGTCATGCTTTACGAGCCTGATTGAGTTTTCTGAGGATGTGACTAAACACATTGAGGAAGGGAGAGCAGTAGAGTATAGAGAGTATTGTAGAGTATATGGATTTCAGCAGAACACATTGAGAGAGTAAGGAGGCATGGGATCCAAGGGAACATTGCTTTGTGGATCTAGAACTGGCTTGCCCAGAGACAGGCCATAGATGGGTCATATTCTGCATGGAGGTCAGTGACCAGTGGAGTGCCTTAGGGATCTGTTCTGGGAGCCCTACTCTTAGTGATTTTTATAAATGACTTGGACAAGGAAGTGGAGGAATGGGTTACTATATTTGCTGATAACACAAAGGATGGTGGTGTTGTGGATAGTGTGGAGGGCTGTCAGAAGTTACAGGGGGACATCGATAGGATGAAAACATGGGGTGAGAAGTGGCAGGTGGAATTCAACCCAGATAAGTGTTATATTATAGTAGGCCAAATATGATGGCAGAATATAGCATTGATGGTAAGACTCTTGGAAGTGTGGATGATCAGAGGGATCTTGGGGTCCGAGTCCATAGGACACTCAAAGCTGTTGTGGAGGTTGACTCTATGGTTAAGAAGGTGTATGGTGTATTGGCCTTCAACAATTGTGTGATTGAGTTTAAGAGCCCAGAGGTAATGTTGCAGCTATATAGGACCCTGGGCAGACCCCACTAGGAGAACTGTACTCAGTTCTGGTCGCCTCACTACAGGAAGGATGTAGAAACAATAGAAAGGGTGCAGAAGGGATTTACAAGGATGTTCCCTGGATTTGGGAGCATGCCTTATGAGAATAGGTTGAGTGAACTCAGCCTTTTCTCCTTGGAGTGACGGAGGATGAGAGGTGGCCTGATAGAGGCGGATAAGATGATAGAAGCATTGATTATGTCGATTGTCAGAGGTTTTTTTCCCAGGGCTGAAATGGCTAGCACAAGTGGGCACAGTTTTAAGATGCTTGGAACTAGGTACAGAGGAGATGTCGGGGGTAAGTTTTTTATGTGGAGAGTGGTGAGTACGTGGAATGGGCTGCCGGCGACCGTGGTGGAGACGGATATGATCGGGTCTTTAAAAAGACTCCTGGATAGGTACATATATGGAGCTTAGAAAAATAGAGGGCTATGGTTAACATGAGGAAATCTGCAGATGCTGGAAATTCAAACAACACACACAAAATGCTGGTGGAGCACAGCAGGCCAGGCAGCATCTATAAGGAGAAGCATTGTCGACGTTTCAGGCCGAGACCCTTCGTCAGGACTAACTGAAAGGAAAGATAGTAAGAACAAATCTTTCCTTTCAGTTAGTCCTGACGATGGGTCTCGGCCCAAAACGTTAACAGTGCATCTCCTTATAGATGCTGCCAGGCCTGCTGTGTTCCACCAGCATTTTGTGTGGGCTGTGGTTAAGCCTAGGTAATTTCTAAATTAAGTACATGTTTGGCATAACATTGTGGGTTGAAGGTCCTGTATTGTGCTGTAGATTGTCAAGGTTTCTCTGTTTCTATGGTGTTGATGCCAGTAGATGGGGGCATTTCTCTGATTCTGATCCTGACGTACAGAGGTGTGTAGAGATTCCTGTGTGTGGTTTTGCTGACTGGAATTATTCATCAGGTTACCCTTCATGTCTTTGACACAATTGTTTAACAATCCCAGTTAACCAGCGTTATTCCTTGGATAAAGAGGCTGAACCCTGAGGACAATTTCTATCAATTTGCATCAATAGTATATCACAGTACTGAATACATCCAGGAATTTAGTTCATATCACAAAGTAACTCAGACATTGACCCCCCCCCCCACCCCCCACATGAATAATCTGTTTTTGCCACAAGGAAACTTCCAGAGATTTCAGAATGAATAGTGCTTTTCTCTCAAATTGGCAAAAGCATGTCTGGTATTTACGCATCAGGGTTAGGATTCAGCCAGCTTTCCAGTGATCACTGATATTAAGAACAATAAGTCCTTCGCAACTGTCTGGATTACGATTGCATAGAAAAACTCTGTAGTAGAATGCACTCCATTGAAAAGTACCATACCCACATGAGAAACCTGATCTGCCACTGTTTTCAGTAAGGGCAGTGCTGTAAAACCACACTACTTTTCTTCCTCATCCCACCCTAAAACATGCTTTGGATCTTTGAGAGACATGACGTGGCAAAGATCTGTGAGTGAAGAGCTGGATTTCCCCTCGCTCTGCCAACTACCTGCAGTGCATGCATCAATGCTCCGTGCCCGCACACTGCAGCTTGGAAGTTAGTGCATGCAGGCATACAGTTGTATCCAACCTACTGCTCCACCTCCGGACTCACCATTGAGTCCAAGTATATTCCAAAAACTGCCCAACTGATGATGGCGGGCGTTTGTCAGAGTGCACTTTGTATCTGGCCCCTCCTATGCTTTACACCAATAATATCTGGCATATCCAGCACAGCTCCACATTTGCACGCGGCTGGTGGCCCTAATTATATCACATGACATCAGATCAGTTTTTGACTTATTTTTCTTTATTAGGATGGTCAAGTAAATGTAACCAACGGTAATTCTTCAGCTGAGTTTGTGTTTAATGGTTTGCTCATATTCTGCAGAATTTTTTTTATCAAGTGGCGGTGGACAAATAACTGCTAGGGAGGTTCTAATAATATCCTTATCTTCCATTGTTGTAAGTGTTAAGGCCGAAGAATTTGCAACCAGAAAAACCAAGTGGATGATCAATCTTAACTTCCTGCCAGGATTGCTCACATCACTAAAGCCACTCTCCAGCCAGTTCAATTTACTCACTGTGATATAACAGTTGAGAAGACTGTAAAAGCTATAGACTAGAGAACATCCTGATTGCAATACTAAAAATTTGTCTGCAGAAATAATCATGCTTCAAACCAAGCTGTTGCAGTGCAGTTACAACTCTGGAATCTACCTGACAATGCAAAAAAAAAATAGCCTCAGAACATCTTATCATCTGATTCACAAAAGCCAGACCAAATTTCATCTAGCTAGCCTGTCTACTGTCAGTATTCAGCTGAATGATAGAAGATCTCTCAATAACCTATCCATTTAAACCAGTTTGAACTTTGCCAGGCTCAATCAGCTCCAGATCTCACAACTGTTTTGTTGTGAACATGGACTAAAGAGATGAATTCTAGAGGTGAGATGAGAGTGCTTGCCTTGATGTCAAGGCAGCATTTGATCAAGTGTGGCATTATGGAGCACTGGTAAAGCTAAACTCAATGTGCATTAAGGATGGAAAGATCTCCAACGGATGGAAAGATAGTTGCAGTGGTTTAGGACAATCATCACTTCTGGAGTTCCTCAGGGCAATGCCCTGAACTCAAAAATCTTCAATTGCTTTATCAATTATCTTCCTTCCATCATGAGGTCAGAGTAAACAATGCATGTAAACAAGTTATTCCAGTAAAGTTACAATACTGGAATCCACCCAACAATGTGAAAAATTGTCCGTTTACATACATCCTGTTTGCAAAAAAATAAACAGGAGAAATCCAATATGGCTAATTATTACCCTGTCAGTGGGGGTGTTTGCTGAAGAATGCATGTTGTTTAATTACATTCATAATTTCTGAGCCAGTGAAGCATGTCTGAATACAGGAGCTAGGCCGCATTCAGGGATATGGCAATAAATAGCAAGCAACAATGATGAGCACAAAATACCAGTCAATGTCTGTCGCTAATGTGAGAGACTCTAACCACCTCCCCCTGACCTCAGTCGCTCCACCACCACCGACTGCTCTGATGACAACATCTAGTAGGCGCATTGTGTATATAATCTTCCAGCAATATTTGAGTAATACTGTAAACATATTGTTTGATTAAGCATTCTTGTTTGTTTAAATAATTAATTACAGGTTATATGTAAAAGAACACGAATGACATACGTCATTATGCCACGACATCCCAGAACGAAACTAAGACACACTTTTTCTGGCTCTGATTTCTTTCAATTAGTTTTATGTTTTGGAGTTACAAAAAGGCAGCAAGGAAGTTTCCAAATTAACCCAAGCTGACTGCCTTCCTGTTACAGTGCAGTGAAATGTCCTACTTTAAAAAGAAAGGCAGAAAATGATAAATTCAAGGTTCATAAACAGTTGAGCACCAGCTGAAAATAATCATAAATAATAAGCAGATATCGCTGGCAATGTCAGAAAGATAGATGTGCACAATTGCACAAGGAATAACTGGAATATATAGGCTGTGCGATTTGAGCAGCATTTTGAAGCAAATGAAATAGCCAATGAAAAACAAGTGCCAGTTCTGCTGAGTGTATTGGGTTTAAAGGCATACAGCTTGCTTTGAGATTCAACTGCTACAAAGAAACCATCTAAAATGAGCTTTTGTGATACTGTGAAAGTATTGAGGGACTATTTAGAATCAAAACCATTGTTGATTGCAGAACACTTTAGGTTTCATAAGTGGAATCAAAAGGATGGGGAGCCTATTTCAGCTTACGTGGTGGAATTGAAGAAATTGTCCGAGCATTGTCAGTTCAGCGATGGGCTTAATAATACGCCGAGAGTCTGTTTAGTTTGTGAAATCTTACAAGAAAGTGATCAAAAAAAGCTCCTAAGTGAAGCACAACTCACATTTGAAAGAGCAGTTGAAATTGCTGTATCAATATAAACTGCAGACAGAATGCAATTGAACTGCGGTCAGGAATGAAAGTCAGCATGAACCAAATTGCAACGCCTAAAAAGAAACCAGCCTGGCAGAACAAATTGTGTTACCAATGAGGCCGGGGCTCACATGCACCAGAATAATTCAGGTTTAAAGGTGAAACTGGCAGAAAATGCAACCCAGCAGGATGTATAAAAATGCATGTTGGGCAGACAAAAATAAATAGACTGCACAGGGAAGAGAAAAAGACAAAAAGTCAAGTTGCAGTTTCAAAAAGAGCACTAATCTGCATGCTATTGGTGAAAAATCTGATATTGATGAGAGATTGGATAGCCTTGAGATTTACAAAGTGAAAACTGGTAACAGATAAGCAAAATGGTTTACAGCAGAAATGAACGGCAAAATAATTAAAATGGAATTAGACACTGGTTAGGCTGTATCAGTCATGCTACAAAATAAATTTGAATGGTATTTCAAAGATACTGAACTGAAGCCTGCAGATATCCAGCTGAGCATTTATACTGGAGAAAAAGATAACTCCTGTGGCAATGACATCTGTAACAGTGAAATATAACAACCAACAAGCCACATTGGGCTTGTATGTGGTAAAAACAGGAAGGCCAGCATTGTGGAGATGTGATTGTCTGAAACAATGACACCTTAATTCAAAATTCACTATTGCATGCAGCATCCACTGCAACAGAGTCAACTGGAAGCAAATTAAGAAAGAAACTGGATGATACCACAACAGTGCTCAAGGATGACATTGAGAAGCAAACATATCAAGGGGAAGATAGTGTTAAATGAAAATGCCACACCTAGGTTTTACAAAGCCTATCCACTTCCTTATACCATCCATGATAAAGTTGCCAGTGAGCTAGATCACATGGAGACTGAAGAAATTCTTCCAAGCTTGGTTAGACCCCTTGGGCAATGCCAGTGGTCCCAGTAGCCAAGAAGGATAGGTCTATTAAGATGTGCATTGATTTTAAGGTCACCACTCACCCACTACTGAAAGCAGATCAAAACTGCTGCCCAAGATGGAGGATATATTTGCAAACTTTTCTGGAGGGGACCACTTCTGCAAAGTGAACTTAGCTGAAGCCAAGCTGCAGATGGAGATGGAAGAAGGATCTTAAGTATTTCTCACCATAAACACTCACAAAGTGATTTATCAGTATAGTAAGTTTATTTCTGGAGTGGCATCAGGACTTGCACTCTGGCAGAAAACTATGGAGCAGATGCTGAAAGACTGCCCAGGCATTCAGAGTTACCTTGATGCCATCATTGTTACTGGGAAAGATGACAAGGAACAGCTCCAAAATATCAAGACAGTGTTAAAAAGATTAGTAGATTATAGGCACAGAGCACAACACAACACGTGAGAATTCTTCAGACCAAGCATCCTGTCATCACAGTATTACGCACAAGAATTAAACAAGTGTTCTGAGAAAATACAAGCAGTGATGAATGCCTGAAGGCCAAAAGACGTGTCACAGATGCAGTCATTTTTAAGATTTGTCAATGACTTTAAAGGTTTCTGCCAAACCTAGCTACTGTGCTCCATCCCTTGAAGTCAGTACTATAGATTGGGAAGAAATAGGCATAGAGAAAGCAGTATGAGGTGGCATTCAAAAGACAAAGGAAATGGTGACGTCAGACACAGAACTCACGGATTATGATCCACACCATCCAGTGAAGCTTGCCTCATGGTGCTGTCATATCACATGTTATGAGTGATGGAAGTGAATGACTTACATATATATATATATATAAACTGAAATGCTTTCTATATTGTGTTGGAGTTTATAGTTAACTCTAATAGGGAGTCTGTTGTGTATTTAATATTTCAGCAATATTTGCATAATATTGTCAATATATATTTTTGGTTAATCCTGCTTGTTCCATTAAATAATTTATTTATATATGTAAAAATACATAGATGTATATATAGAAATAATTAAATGGCATACATCATCATGCTATCACGATATAAATGTGTGCCTCACTTAAAGTAAAAATGAAACTAGGACATACATTTCCTGGCTACGTGTTTCCTTTCAATTAATTTTATGTTTTGGTGTTCTGTTTTGTAACACCAAACCCAAACTCAGGGAGACAATACCATGCTACAAAAACAAGTTGAAGTCTATATAGCCTGCAGTGATGATTCACTTCCAGATTTCCAAAGGTCTCTCCCCCATCCACACGGCACTGCTGAGATGAGGGTGGCTCCAACATCCCTCCAGAACGTCAATGCAAATCTGCTTATTTAATTAGCACCACATCCACAAGCTGAAAGATTTGTTTCCTTCACCGCAAGTGTACAGTGTCTCCATTGTGTACCATCTACAAAAGTCATTATAGTTATTTGCATAGACTACTCCGATAATATTTCCCAAACAGAGAGCCAGTACCACCACAGAGGAGAAGAACAGCAGGTGAACCAACAATTTTACCTCTATCTCCTACCTCCTAGCTCAAAACACTACTCTACCTCTAGTATTGTAGGGTTCAAACTTGCCACTCAAGTACGGCAGATTGAGGAGTCATCACACCACCAAAGGCTATCTGAGATGGTCAATAAATGGGCATCACAGGCAAGGAAAACTAATAAATCAAGAAAAATGGCCCATGTGCTATACTTAATTGAAACTCTTCGATAATTTTTATTTTTTAAATTTCAGCAAATTCTATATATGTCTCCGATGAACGGAAACATGAGCAGTCAGAAGATCCTCAGCAGGTCCTGAGGCTGGGACCTGCCAAAGGCCAGGTCAGAACGCATGGCCAATTCTCTCCACATCACTGTCATGATGGTGACACCTTGGGCTCATTAGGAGTTGGCTGTTGGGTTTAGTGTAGTAGGTTTGAGTGGTTGAGGTCCAGAGAAAGGTTTTGTGGGTGCAGTCCTACATGACGGTGTTGATGTTTACAGCATAGAATCAGCCCTAGCAGCCTAAACAGAGGCTGCCATGTCTTAGTCAGATCCCTGGAAAAGGCATTAATGTAGTTAGACACAGCAAGATGGAATTGAGATAACATAGAGTTTAGGACTGATGCATCTCAATGTAAAAACTGGGAGGGATACTGTGGCTGGATAGATTTGTTGGCCCTAACCAACCAGAAAGAATGCACTGAGGTTCATGGCATATCTTAGGAACACACACAGGAGAGTCATCGTTGTTGATGTGAAAGATGGGAGAGGAAAGGAAGGAAGTAATAGGTTTAATAGGAACCAGCTAAGTGCCCAAGGCCAGTATAATAGCAACTGTTACAAGACACTTGGACAGGTACGAAAGATTTAGAAGGATACAGGATGAGCTTGGATGAACATCTTGATTGGCGTGAACGAGTATGGTTGTTGGGCCTGTTCTATGAATCTATGACCCTGAGTAACACAGTAGAGGAGAGAACAGGTGAATAAAAGGGAATGGGGTGATAAGTGGTGTGGAGAGAAGAGAAGGATTGACACAGTGAGAAATCAGGAAGACAATATGTAAAATAATGGAATATTTGCCATGCTGGTGAGAGCTTGGAACATCTCATCCAAACCTTCAGAAAGGATAACAGAGCAGAGTACAGCATTCGGTGGAAGGCTGACATGTAAGAATTTATTTTGGTGAGATACTCTGACACATTATTTGCAGCATGAAGTGCATAAAACTTACAATATCTGCATTGGATTATTGTGGCAGTGCTCTGAGTCTTTAAAAGATTATTCTGATTGGCTGCACCTTTCGGCTGCCTTCCGATGGTGGTGGTCATTTGAAGGTGCATCGTTGAGAGAATTATATTTTCAACAAAGACGTTTGCAGTTGCATGGTTCAAGGAGCTGTCAGTGGTGATAGGATTCTCGAGTGCAGGAGCTAGTGATTTCTTGACAGCTGTTAAGGAGCAGGAGGCAGAAAAACTGGTGAAATATTAAAACTAACTTACACCTGCTCACCACTAGGAATTGTAGGTACAGTGAGGAATCCACTGTATAGAACATTCTTGCCTAGTACTGATTTCATCCACAATGTATGATGCACATCAATCATTAGTTAAGGTCATCTTCTTTGAGACAGCTGTGCACTGCACTCACCTGGTTGTATGTGAGTGGAGGCATTTCGGTAAATGCCCAGATTTATCTGTATTCTGAGATGCATTTTCAAATCATGCATTTAAAGGAGCTTAAGAAACATCTAAGTGTTTTTTTCAAAATGCCTGACTCGCATTTAGATTCCATTACAAACCCCAGAGGTTGTAAATCATTTCAGAAAGATCCACTTCACAATGTGTGCAACTCAGCTTTGTAACGTTTTAATATCTGGGCTTATGCAGTGGTTTCATTTTCATCCTTCGGATAGCCAGTTTCTGAAGAGTGTCCGTGGACTGTGCTCGTGGCTGTTCATCCCAACATTGTCGTTAACTTACCACCAGCTAGTAGAAAGAGATTAATGCTGCTGAAGACACAGCGTGCTGTCATTAAATGTCAAGACTGGTGATGACGAGGTGCCAGGGGCAACTTGTTTGCAAGTCAGGTGCAGTCATTAACTATTACCCCTGCACTTCCTTCTGTCTGCAATTTGTTTGATTCTATTTCTATTGTCCCAAAGAGCTCCTACTCCAGTTTCAGAGAGAGAGGGGTGATATAAAGGAAAGCGATTTTTCTGGGAATTTTGTTGACAGTTGTGAAGAACGAGGCTCTTCATTGGTTTAGACTGGAGAGCAGTCACATCAGCAAGCTCAGGTAAGGAGACTAAAAAAAGGAAGGGTAACTTGAACATCAAAGAAATTTGCCCAAGTACACAGATGTTGAATTATTAAGGAGGTGCACTGCATGCATCTAAGAGATGAGCAACTATTTTCTTCTCAGTCAGCTGTGCATGTATTTTGCATGGTTCATTATTTTTATAAATTCATTAATTTCTTACAATTCTGGTAGTACTCTTTCCATGGTTACTGAAAGATGGTGGGGCTTTACTTAATGTGATACCAGAGGGCATTCAGCCCATGGGTCTATGAAGGTTCCCAGCAGAGCAATCCCTTTTCCCTAGAGTAGTGGTCCCCAACCACCCGGCCGCAAAGCATGTGCTACCGGGCCACGAGGAAGTGATATGATTTGGCGGTATGAAATGATATGAGTCAGCTGCACATTTCCTCATTCCCTGTCACTCCCGCTGTCAAACTTGAATGCACGTGAGGTCCGCAAGAATATTGTCAATATTAAACCGGTCCACAGTGCAAGAAAGTTTGGTGATCCCTGCCCTAGAGGAGGCATGGCTAAGTAGTTATGGTGCCCAAAGGCGACTCCTGTGTATGCAACTTCAAAAACAGTTCTAGTCCATCCTTACTATCTCTGTTTTTCCCTTTCAATCTTCTTTTGGAAACCTTGACCTGGTGTTACATGCTGACTACGGCTGTTTACGCGAATGGGACCTGCTCCCAGGGTTCCACAATTGGCCGTTATTTGGTATGCCAAAGGCTTGATCTAAGATTTCAGCATGGATTCAGAAGCCTGGAATCTGAGGAACTGGAGATGAGGGGGATCAAGGGTCGGTGTCGCCACAGGAGACCCATGTGTTGTTGGGGGAGTCCGAACATCTGCTGTGTGTCTGGGGACCTGGGATTTTTACAATCTTCAGGCACAGAGCCAGAAAAAAGCAATGTAATGGGCTTTCAACAGTGTAAACCACCGAGTTGTTTGTTATATCTCCCCGCTCGTTTGAAAATGGAGTCACCTCTTTCTCCCTTATTAGTAGAGAGAGAGAGAACCTGCAGCATGTCAAATTATCGGGTGAACAATGTAGTCTTTGGGGGAACTACAAGTCTGTGTCTTTGCTATTGCTTTGCTCACACTTGAGTGCTGGTAGGGGGTGCGCTATATTTTTGCCTGTGTGGGGAGGGAGATTGTTGCTCGCTGCCACTTATGCGCAGGAGGGAGGGGAACTTGGGGGCCGACTCTGGGGTTCTAACATTGAAGTTGTTCATTCTTGGGGCACTCCTCTGTTTTCGTGGATGTTTGCGAAGAAAAAGCATTTCAGGATGTATACTGTATACATTTCTCTGACATTAAATTGCACCTTTGAACTTCTGAACTTCCTATTTCTCTCTACACCTGCAACGTATTCTCTTTTGCACATGCCATTAAGTTCCCTCTGACCCTTTGGTCACTTGCCTGCATGAAAGGGTTATTTATAGCAGTACTAGTACATCTCTGAGAGGAGACCAGAGCATCCTGCTCCACATCTTTATGTCAAGTTTGTGGCCTTTAATGCAGGCTTTTCAAATACCTTTAAAATTCGCTAAGGAGCATCAGAGATAACACACAAAGGCATAAGTTGCCAAGTGTGGATGGCACCAAATCATAGTAAGATGCAGAACAGACCTCGGTACCACTGATCAGTCATGAACTTCTAAACAAACATCTTTCCTCCATGTATGATTTAGCCTCTTGCTGAAGACAGTCTCTGAGCCGTTCAAGAAACCTCTATATTTACAATAAGTCGAGATCATATTTTCAAGATCTTTTTTTACATTTAAGTGGAGCTTCAATATTTTCCACAAAGCTTCACAGGAAGCCACGATGACAGTAGAGTTTCTTCACATAGCGGTATATCATGTTGCCAGTCCAACTCAATCAATTCGAAGGAAGGCAGCAATTGGGACTGAGAGACGATGGAGATAATTCTGGGTGTGCTTGTAACTCACATGGTTGGCTTCAGAAAGACAATGAATCGTGTTTACAGTTGTAGCCACTTACACATGGACACTCTCTCAGGCTTACACACCCATTCCAGCTAGAATATCAGTAGCTTGGAGCAGGTTTTACAGTTCCCCTTCTCTCACTGCAAAACAGACAAACGTCACTTCAATCAATGGCCTACAGAGAGTTGTGAAGAAAACAGAAGCATTGATAATGACAGACAATGCGACTGTGAAGTTTTCATAGTTGATTTGATGAAAGACATTTAAATAGTGATTCCTATTCCATTACTGGGCATATTTTATGACCTTGATGAAAAAAAAATAAAGTAATAAAACAGACAGGATATGATGGTAATAACAGTTCCAAAAGCAAACAGTATGAATCATGAAGGCTGTACTGGTGAAGTCCCTGAAGCAGATCCTTCTATAACTGCACAATAATGAGTATTGGAGCATCTCTCACCTGGGTTATCACTCATTTTTTATTGCCTTCCACAGGCAATTAATCACATTTCCCATTTGCTTGGTAAGTCAGCGATAATACTATGAATCTGCAGAATAAGAAACTAAGAGACTATGTTAATGAGATTGTATAATGTGTACAGTGACAACATTGAGATCTACCCTCATCAGCACCATTCATCAGAAAGGACATTACAGAAGAAATGTAATGATGTTAAAGTTAAACTGGGCAACATACAGATCAATTCTCTAAAAGGCATCTTCTGACATGTACTGAGCCAAGCAAGGAGCTAGAGCATATAGTTTATAAATGGTTTTGATAGCTTCATCCTGTGCTCTTTAAATTCTGGCTCTTCTCTCATCTCCAGTTTTACACAGTCCACTCCTGGTAGTCATGCTGAGGCTGTATTCTCAGCCAGTCCCTTTGAAATCATTCTGCCTCTTCACCTTCCTGAACTATCTCTCTGAACAAATGCTTCTAAACATTTCCTGGTGAGAGGAGTTGTCCAATGGTCTTAGAAAGCACTTTGGGATGGTTTATTTTGGTAAAGCTGCTCTATATTAGGGCAGTTTATTCTGAGTCAGGCAGTATAGGGAGTTGATGGTGGTTGGCTGATGGAATGGTGTTGTACTGTGGTGCGTGTGTGTGTGTGTGTGTGTGTGTGTGTGTGTGTGTGTGTGTGTGTGTGTGTGTGTGTGTGTGTGTGTGTGTGTGTGTGGGAGGGACACGTCAGCTGTGTTCTGACTCTACTATGAACCTCAGTCATCACAGCGCCCTGTGGCTTAGCTCATTGCAGAAGTAAACAGCCTTAAGCATGAATTCTGTGGTAATTAAAACTCACATAATCTCTTTAGCTTCTGTGAACTAAAGTGTGAGGGACAGAAATTCAACAAGAACTTTGAGGTCAATAGTGTGTGATGTCACTGTCATGTGAGCTACCATGGTACAAAAGGAACTAAATAAAGCTTTTCATTACGTCATATTATCACAAAATACTTTCACAACCAATGGAGAGCATTTCAAATTGTAGCCATTTAAACAGAGAAAACTGCTACAAATAGCAAAGCGAAAGTAATATTGACTGGAATCCAAGAGAGAAAGCCACTGTAATCTCCAAAACATTATGATAAAATCATTTATGTCCATCTGGGAGCTTAAGGTAGGATTTAGTCTAAAAGATGCTATACCTCTTAGTGCAATAAGAGTGCGTAGGTGTGTCACCCTCATTTGTGTTGGAATAGGTCTTGAACCTGTAAGTTCTGACTGCTGCTGGCTCGCAGCTGAAACCACGTGACTGAATCAAAACTTCTAAATAATTTACTAGTTACTGTGAAACTCTGAAGTTCTTCAGGCTTCCTTCTGGCTTAGCATATTTTGCATACACAAAAGCTAATCCAGTTGATTAACTCATCTCTACCCTCATTCATGCTGTCAAATTCTAAGTGGTATTATATTTTCAGACATGTAGAATAATAAATTATGGATCTCTTCAACAAGTAGACTTTCATTGAAGCCTTATAATTGTGTAAGATCATTTTTGACAAGGTTTAAGGAGTAGATGTACAGTAAGTGTATAATAGAATGGGATTCTACAATGTACAGTGCTATGCATGCAGAATATTCACTAATTGTATATAATTAAGTAGGTCTTCAGTAATTGTTATTTAGTAATATTACATACTAAAATACTATATGTATGAAATACATTATAATAGATTTTCATTGAGTGCATATTCAGTATAGCAGATAATTATTGAGTAATATAAGAGAATGGCAGGAAAGTCATTGAATGGTTCTGAATTACAAGGAATTTATTTTCCCTTCTATCTACCTCAGAGATCAGCCAGCTCAGCATACATGCCAAACCTCTCCCAGCCTTTGAATCTCATTATGCTCAACACGTGACACAGTAATCCACTGAGTAGGCAGTGAAGTATCTCATCACAATATTATTTCCATAACTCATCAATTTTCACAGAATTGTGTCAAGGGGAAAAATGAGGTGGTCAATGATTGTGGAACTGCAGTTTAAACAGAATGAATGTGAAAGAAAAGGCTGATCATAGCCCATTATGGCCAAAATATGTCCTTGTATATAAATCCATTCTTTTTTTTAAATATGCACAGAATTTTCTCCAGTTATCGGTCATTCAGCAGAGATAAGGATATAAAAGGTTCTATACATATTTTTGTGCTTATATTAACCATATCAAATGTGAAATCTAAGATGTAAGAGCAGAATTAGACCATTTGGCCCATTGAGTCTACTCCACTGTTTCATGGCTGGTCCACTTTCTCATTCAACCCCATTCATCTGCCTTCTATCTGTAACCTTTCATTCAGGACTAATCAAGAACCTATTAAGCTCTGCTGTAAGTACTCCTAATGACCTTTCCTCCAGTGCTGAATGCGGCAATGCATTCCATATATTTAGCACCTTCTACCTAAAGAAATTCATTATCTCCACTCTAAATGGACATCGCTCTATTCTGATGCTGTTCTCTCTGGTTCAAGGCTCCCCCACTATAGAAAATATCCTCTCCACATCCACTCCATCTAAGTCTTTCAATATTCCATAGGTTTCAATGAGATCCTCCTTCATTTATCTAAATTCCAGCGAGTACTGGCCATCAAACATCTCTCATATGATAATCATTTCATTCCCAGAATCATCCTTGGGGACCTGTGAATCCAGTCCAATGTCAGCATATCATTTCTTAAATAAGGTGCCCAAAACTGCTCCCATTACTCCAAGTGAGGCCTTACCATGAGATACTTATACAGCCTCAGCATTACATACTTGGTTTTATATTTTAGTCCGCTTAAAATGAATGCTATCATTGGATTTGCCTTCCTCCCCACTGACTCAAACAATTAGGGAATCCTGCACAGGGAATCCTAATTCCCTTTGCACATCGGATTTTCAAATTTTCTCTATGTTTAGAAAATAGTCTACACTGTTATTCCTTCCACTACAGTGCATGACCATCCTCTTCCCAACACTATTCCATCTGCCACAGTATTTGCTCATTCTCCTAATCTGTCTAAGACATTTTGCAGGCTCCTTGCTTCCACACTTCTTCAACACTATTGGACTTTCCATCCATCTTCATGTTGTCTGCAAACTTGGCGACAAAGCAATCTATTCCATCATCCAAATCAAATGTAGAAAGAAACAGTTTCAACACCGACTGCCATGGTCTAGTGTACTAGTCACCACCAGACAACCAGAAAAGGCCTCCTTTATTCCCACTCTTTGTCTCCTGCCAATCATCCAATCTTCTATCCATGCTAGAATCTTTCCTGTAATACCATGGGCTGTTATTTTGTTAAGCAGCCTCATGTGGCACCCTGTCAAAGGCCTTCTGAAAATCCAAATAAACAACATACACCATTTCCCCTTTGTCTATCTTGCTTGTTATTTCCTCAAATAATTCTAAAAGATATGTCAGCAAAGATTTTTTTCTTCAGGAAACCATGCTAACTTTGGCCTCTTTCATCATGTGTCTCCAAGTACAGTGAACTGAGTCTTCATAGTAAACAATCAACTCCAATATTTTCCCATCCACTGAAGTCTGGCTAACTGGACTATTATTTCCTTTCTTCTGTCTCGCTCCCTTCTTGAGGAGTTGAATGACTTTTGCAATTTTCCAGTCCTCAGGAAAAATGCCTGAATCTAATGATTCTAGAAAGATAGTTACAAATTCCTCCGCCATCTCTTCAGTTACAACCTGGGGGGCGGGGCGGGGTGAGGCAATCCAGCTGGCTCAGGTGACTTACCTACCTTCCGACCTTTTACCATCCCTGGCACCTTCTCCCGAGTAATAGCAATTGCATTCACTCTGCTCTTGACATTCTGATGCAAAATATTTATTCAGTTCATCCACCATTTCCTTGTCCCCATTACTACCTCTTCAGCATCATTTTCCAGTGGTCTGATATCTACTCTCACCTCTCTTTTACTCTTCATATATCTAAAAAATTCTTTTGATATCCTCTTTGATATGATTGGCTAGCTTAACTTCATATTTCATCTTATCCCTCATGGCTTTTTAATTGCCTTCTGTTGGCTTTTAAAAGCTTTCCAAACCTCTAAATTCCCACTTTTTCCTATTATATGCCCTCTCTTTTGCTTTTATGTTGTCTTTAACATCTCTTTTCGGGCATGGTTGCCTTTAGAACACTTCTTCTTTTGATTGCATCTATCCTGTGCATTCCAAATTGTTGCCAGAAATTTCAGCCATCATCACTACTAGTGTCCCCTTCCAATCATCTTTGGCCAGCTCCTCTCTCATGCCTTTGTAATTCCCTTTATTCAACTGTAATAATGATACACTTGCCTTAACTTCTCCCTCTCCAATTGCAGGGTGAGTTTAATCTTATCACAATCATGGACTGCTGAAGGGATCCTTTACCTTAAGCTCCCTAATCAAACCTAGTTCATTACACAACACTGCTTCCAGAATAGCGGATCCTTTTGTGGGCTCAAGCACAAGCTGCTCTTAAAAGCCATCTCATAAGCACTCTAAACTTCTGTTGGGATCTAGGACTGATCTAATTTTCCTAATCCATATACATATTGAAATGCCCCATATCTACAGAACATTGCTGTTTTGACAAGCCCCTTCTATTTCCCACTTTAATTCGTACCAGCTATCCTGGCTGCTGTTTGGAGGCATGCATATCAGGGTAGTTTTACTCTTGCAGTTTCTTAACTCTACCTACACGGACTCTACATCTTCTTAGCCTATGTCACTTCTTTCTAAGGATTTGATTCTATACGATACCAATAGGGCCACATCAGCCCCTCTACCTACCTGCATTTCCTTTCAATATAATATGTATGCTTGGATTTTAAGCTCCCAACTATACTCTTCTTTCTGCCACAACTCAGCGATGCCCATAATCTCATATTTGCCAATCTCTTGTTTACTTTGCTTCTAATATTTGTATATCTATTTGTTATTCTTTCTTATTTCTCTTCTAATATTTGTATATTTGTATATCTGTGCACTTGTAATGCTACTGTGACACTGTAATTTCCTTTGCAATCAATAAAGTGTCTATCTAACTGTGCTACAAGGTCATCTACCTTATTCAAATATGCATTCATTTGCATTCAAATATAACCCCTTCAGTCCTATATTTGTCACCCTTTTTGATTTTGTTCTCATGTTACACTGCAAATCCCACTGACTGCAATTTTTCTCTTTCATCTGCCTGTACTTCCCGACAGTCTCACTGAATACTGCATCTGCTTGTATACCAACTACCACATCCTCGAACCCTATCCCATACTTGCCAGATTGATTTAAACCCTTCACAATAGCTCCAGCAACCTGCCTGCAAGTCACTCTGAGTCCCTTTTGTATAGCTCATACCTTGCCCAGAAGATATTCCAATGAACCAGAAATCTGAAGCTTGAAATTCTGCACCAGTTCCTCAATTATGCATTCATCTGCCAATTCATCCAATTCTTAACCTCACTGGCATGTGGCACATGCAGCAATCCAAAGATTACTATCCTGGAAGTCCTGCTTTTCAGCTTTCTGCCTAACTCACTAAATTCTCTCTTCAGGAATTTGTCCCTTTTCCTTCCTATGTCATTGGTGCCAATATGTGTACTATCAAGACTCATGACTGCTCACTTTTCCCCTTTAGCATGCTGTGGACCCAGTCTGTCCACAATCCTGGCACCTGGGAGTCAACATACTGTCACAACCATGGGTTTGGCAGTGCAGTAGATCCGGCAATTGCGCTTGTGAATATGCACATGTCAGATAACTACTAGTTAATCGTGATAGTATTTAGTTCCATACATGTCGTTGTAGTGCTTGTCGAGACATGGACAGAGCACAGCAATGCTTCACTGCTTGTTTGCATTGGCCTTGCCTGAGAAATTGGACTGTCAAGTCAACTGACTCTGAAGACTAGTGGTCGTCGTTTAATGTTTAGATGTTCTTTTCAGCTACAGTGTAGGCTTTGTTTCCCATTTGAGAGTTTTAGATAATGGCCCTGTTTGCCCTAGCATTTATTGATTTATTTTCCCTTTAACACTGTTCACATTAAAGTTTTGTGAACTATCACCCTGCTTCAGTGTCTCTCACTCCACACTTGGCCATATCTGAAGCTGGTAACAGCAAATCTCGACCACACAAAGACGGACCCAGCAGAGAGAGGGCAGCTGACCTTGGCCGTGAGATTCACTGGTCAGGTAGAAGTCAAGCTACAGGCAATGGAATCTGTTCTCAGTGAAGTTATGGAGGCAATGAGGCAAATGATCTCATGCCGACAAGCCCAGTCTCACTTGCAGGAACTGGTATCATCCCCAGCCGCAACTGTTCAAGAGCTCACTGGGGACAATCAGATTCAGGTGTCTGTGATTTCTGTACTCATGGCAGCCATCCACAAACTTACTGTGAACAGCCAGCATCAGCTGACAGCCATTAACGTTCTTGCCAACACAATTCAGCAGCCCAAGTCCTTCTCACAGCATCTTGCAGGCCCTCCTTTTCTGCTGCCCCAACAATGTCTGCAACTAATGCTCCCGCGCCTGGACCCGAGCTGACTCCTGCATTCAGACACCCACGTCTGAGCAAGAACCGAATATTCCACCTTAACGCAGATATCCTGGTGATCCTGGTGGCTGCAGAAATTTTATTACCCAGTGCGAGCTGGCATTCCAAGCCCAGCCTGGTCGTTTTGGTGATGATGCAAAAACTGACGTACTTGCTCAATCTTCTTGATGGACCTCCAGTCAGCCAGTTCAAAGCTTTATGGGAGCAAGGATACCCCGCAGCCCAGTTGTTTCGACAGTTCATGGTGGAGTTAAGGAGGGTTTTTGATCTTCCACTATGGGGTTAGGAGGCTGCACACCAACTCTTGGACCTGCGCCAAGGGTCAGGAATGGTGAGAGCCTGTGCAGTTAAATTTTTTACCCTTGGAATGAGAGATCTCACATCACTGCCTTCCAGCATGGATTGACCGTGGGGTCCGGCATGAGATCACCATCCAGGATGAGCAGGATAGTCTGGATAACCTAATTAATCTGGCTATTCAAGTTGACGACCGGGTGACTGAGTGGCACAGGGAAAGAATGTTTCAAACTTCTTACGTGCCACCTGATCACTGCCTTTACTTGTCCCCCCCTCACGTGGTCACCGTCGTCCCTCACCACCCGACACTCAGCCCACAGGGAAGTCTATGCATGTGGGGAACATGCGCCTGTCTCTGGAGGAACGAGAGCGGCACTGGAGAACAGATTCCTGCCTCTACCATGGTGATTCAGGACACTTCTGGGCAGCATGTTCAAAGCGTCCAGTGACAGAGGCTACCTGTCAGCAGAGAAGGGAATCCTAACAGGTCGGTCCTGTCTTCAGTCGGCTTTCCCTAATTCTGTAACGCTCGCAGCTTCCTTTTGGTGGAGGAATCAGACCCATGATCTTAAGGTGTTTATTGGTGCAGCCGGGAATCTTATGGACATCTCTCTCGCTCAAAGGTGGTGAGTTCCAACTCAGGAATTAAGAGAAAAGATCAATGTCAAGGTGCTGGATGATCGACCTCTGGGAACTGGCCATATCCACCTTTCCACCCAACCCCTCCAACTAGTGCTTGAAGGCAACTGTCATGAAGAAATATCCTTCTGTCTGGTTAATTCAGCTGAACTGCCACTGGTTCTTGGTCTCCTCTGGTTATCCCGACACAGATCGGTTGGTCTCTGAAGGTACTCCAAGAGTGGGGACAGGCATGACTATCTACCTGCCTGGGTCCAGCTCAAGCTCCATTCCATGAATCCTCTCCTATGTCAGGTAGAGATGTGGACCTGTCTGGGAATCCAGCCAAATACGCGGATCTCCTTGAAGTTTTCAGTAAAATAAAGGCCACCACCCTGCCCCGACACCGGCCATATGACTGTGCCATAGACCTCCTACCTGGCAGTAGTCCTCCCCAGGGCTGCCCCTTTTCTCTCTCTCTGGCCCAGAAACGGTGGCCATGGAGGAATACATTAAGGAGGCATTGAGCATGGGGTTTATCCGTCCGTCAACCTCGTTGGCAGGAGCAGGCTTCTGTTTTAGTGAACAACAAAGGTGGCAAGTTCCATCCCTGAATCGATTATCGGCCCCTGAACAACATCACTGTGAAGAAATGCTACCCTCTTCCCTTGCTGGCATCTGCATTGCACTTGAACTTCTCCAGGGAGCAACCATATTTTCCAAAATTGATCTGCGCAATGCTTACAATCTGATTCCCGTAAGAGTAGCAAATGTGTGGAAAGCCGCTTTCAACAACTGTAATAGCCACTATGAATACCTGGTGATGCCTTTTGGTCTGGCCAACTGTATTTCAGGTTGATGAAGTGCTCAAGGGCATGTAGAACCAGTTTGTGTTTCCTTTCCGGCTCTCAGCTTCACTCCATCCCCTCCGGTCTTCTCCTATCATTTCGCATTTCCCCCTCCCCCTCCTACTTACAAATCTCTTACTATCTTTCCTTTTATTTAGTCCTGATGAAGGGTCTCGGCCCGAAACGTCGACAGCGCTTTTCCCTATAGTTGCTGCCTGGCCTGCTGCATTCCACCAGCATTCTGTGTGTGTTGCTTGAATTTCCAGCATCTGCAGATTTCCTCGTGTTTGCTCTTTAAATTTTCTACTGCGAAGCCTCTGCCAGTGATGCCTACACTGAAGAAGTTTAAATCTTCTCTTCGACGGGAGTTCAGTGAAACCCTCTCTCGTTGCTCCCCATCAATAATTCCTTCAGCCCTTCAACTTTTCGATAATATTTTGACCCAGACCCACCATTACAGCCATATATCCTTCCTTAGAACGTGTCTCCGCTGCCAACTGACCCTAGTTGGCTTCAGGATCTGGTTTCGAGCTTCTCAATTTGGACCTTCTGAGGATCCCAGGTACTCACATTTAATTGACTCTGCCTCCCGTTGTTTCTCCCGTCGAGCTCTGAGGGCGACACTCTCCGCCATGAGAAGGTACCTGGTGTCCCTATCACAATCCCTTCCACGCCTCCGGGACATCTTTTTCTCCGTTTGCAATGGACCTGTCCATTATTTCATCCTCCGTCAGATCCATGCGTGCAATCGCCATATCTTTGACTTTATCACGTACTGCAAGGATCGCAAGATCTTCCATCTGCAGACTCCAGGGCCTGCTGGCTCCACCACTAGAAGGCATGGACTTCTTATAGCAGCGCAGGGCCCAGCTATCAATCTCGGCTGCCCCAGCAACCCAGGGCATATTCAAAATCTGGACTCCAGCACCATTACCGTGGGTTCCAACGACCATGGACAGCTTCAAAGCGATTGCGCAGCCACCGACTGCGACTCCAGACTTGAACTCCAGGCCGGGTCTTCACGTACTGCGATTGTGTCTCCCGTCTCCCCTTCCCACACCACCACTCTGCAATCCCCTCTCCCTCAGATCCCATCGTCAGCTCCTGGGCCCTCAGAGGCTCCATCTTCCTCTCACCCCAACCCTCCCCTCTCCACCGACACCACCAGCCTCCCTCCCCCCTCTGATCCCATCTCTCATCCGTGCCGGGTCTTTACCATTCCCTCCGACCTTCAACTCTCTGAGGCAGAGCGTTCTGTCCTCAGTAAGGGCCTCAGCTTTGTCCCCCTTCACCCACACCTCAGTGAGTTCTGTGTACGCCATGACGCTGAACTCTTCTTCCGCCGTCTCCGTCTCCGAGTTTACTTCTTTGACAAGGACTCTCCTACCCCCACCGATGACCTTTTCTCCCATCTTCAACCCTCCTCCTCTTCATAGACACCCCTCTCTGGTCTTCTGCCTGCTCTGGATCTCTTCATTGCTTACTGCCGATAGGACATCAACCGTCTTGACTTCACCACACTGTGTTCCAATTCCAACCTCACTCCTCCAGAACGCTCTGCTCTCTGCTCCCTCCGTACCAATCCCAACCTTACTATAAAACCCACTGATAAGGGGGGAGTTGTAGACTGGTGTACTGACCTCTACCTCGCCGAGGCACAGCGACAACTCTCTGATACCTCCTTGTATTTAGCCCTTAATCATTTCCCCACTAAGGAGCACTAGGCCACTGTCTCCTATAACATCACCAACCTTATCAGCTCTGGGGATCTCCCATCCACTGCTACCAATCTCATAGTTCCCACACCCCGCACTTCCCGTTTCTACCTCCTACCCAAGATTCACAAACCTGTCTGTCCAGGTAGACCTGTTGTCTCAGCTTGCTCCTGCCTCACCAAACTCATTTCTGCATACCTTAACACCTTTTTATCCCCCCTTGTTCAATCTCTTCCCACCTATGTTCATGACACTTCTCACGCATTGAATTTTTTCAATGATTTTCAGTTCCCTGGCTCCCACCGCCTTATTTTAACCATGGACGTCCACTTCCTATATACCTCCAACCCCCACCTGTACGGTCTCAAAGCTCTCCGCTTCTTTTTGGATTCCAGACCTAACCAATTCCCCTCTACCACCACTCTCCTCTGTCTAGCGGAATTAGTTCTTACTCTCAATAATTTCTCCTTTGGCTTCTCCTACTTCCTCCAAACCAAAGGTGTAGCCATGGGCACCCGTATGGGTCCCAGTTATGCCTGCCTTTTTGTTGGCTTTGTGGAACAGTCCATGTTCCAAGCCTATACGGGTATCCATCCCCCCCTTTTCCTTCGCTACATCGAGGACTGCATTACCGCTGCCTCCTGCACGCAAGCTGAGCTCGTCGACTTCATTAACTTTGCCTCCAACTTTCACCCTGCCCTCAAATTTACCTGATTCATTTCTGACATCTCCCTCCCCTTTCTTGATCTTTCTGTCTCCATCTCTGGAGACGGCTTATCTACTGATATCTACTATAAGCCTACAGACTCTCACAGCTACCTGGACTATTCCTCTTCCCACCCTGTCTCTTGAAAAAATGCTATCCCATTCTCACAATTCCTCCGTCTCTGCCGCATCTGCTCTCAGGATGAGGCTTTTCATTCTAGGACGAAGGAGATGTCTTCCTTTTTTAAACAAAGGGACTTCCCTTCTTCCACCATCAACTCTGCTCTCAAACTCATTTCTCCCATTTCCCGCACATCTGCCCTCACCCCATCCACCCTCTACCCCACTCGGGATAGAGTTTCCCTTGTCTTTACCTACCACCCCACCAGCCTCCGGGTCCAATGTATAACTCTCCGTAACTTCTGCCACCTCCAATGGGATCCCACTACCAAGCACATTTTTCCCTCCCCCCACTTTCTGCTTTCCACAGGGATTGCTCCCTACGCAACTCCCTTGTCCACTCATTCCCCCCATCCCTTCTCACC
Source organism: Hypanus sabinus (assembly GCF_030144855.1). Classification (NCBI taxonomy): domain Eukaryota; kingdom Metazoa; phylum Chordata; class Chondrichthyes; order Myliobatiformes; family Dasyatidae; genus Hypanus; species Hypanus sabinus. The sequence goes on from NC_082716.1 coordinate 82,516,984, forward strand.
GATCTCCCTCATGGCACTTATCCTTGTAAGCGGAACAAGTGCTACACCTGCCCTTACAATTCCTCCCTCACCACCATTCAGGGCCCCAGACGGTCCTTCCAGGTGAGGCGACACTTCACCTGTGAGTCGGCTGGTGTGGCATACTGCATCCGGTGCTCCCGGTGTGGCCTTTTATATATTGGCGAGACCAGATGCAGACTGGGAGACCGTTTCGTGGAACACCTACGCTCGGTCCGCCAGAAAAAGCAGGATCTCCCAGTGGCCACACATTTTAATTCCACGTCCCATTCCCATTCTGATATGTCTATCCATGGCCTCCTCTATTGTCAAAATGAAACCAAACTCAGGTTGGAGGAACAACACCTTATATACCGGCTGGGTAGCCTCCAACCTGATGGCATGAACATTGACTTCTCTAACTTCCATTAATGCCCCTCCTCCCCTTCTTACCCCATCCCTGATATATTTAGCTTTTTTTCCCCTCTCCTTTTTTCTCTCTCTTTCTGCCCATCACTCTACCTGTTCTCCATCTCCCTCTGGCGTTCCACTCCCACTTTCTTTCTCCCTAGGCCTCCTGTGGCATGATCCTTTCCCTTCTCTAGCTCTGTATCTCTTTTGCCAATCACCTGTCTGGCTCTCAGCTTCACCTCACCCCCTCCAATCTTCTCCCATCATTTCGCATTTTCCCCTCCCCCTCCTACTTTCAAATCTCTTAGTATCTTTCCTTTCAGTTACTCCTGATGAAGGGTCTCGGCCCGAAACGTCGACAACGCTTCTCCCTATAGATGCTGCCTGGCCTGCTGTGTTCCACCAGAATTTTGTGTGTGTTGCTTGTGTTTCTGTATTTAGATGACATCCTCATCTATTCCCACTCTCATCAGGAGCACGTCCAGCATGTCCAGAGTAATCAGATGCCTTCTTGAAAATGTTCTGTACGCCAAGCCTGAAAAATGTGAATTCCATAAAGACCAAGTGTCGTTTTTGGGCTCTATATTTACCCCATCCATTGTTCAAATGGAACCTAGTAAAGTTCAGGCAGTTGCAGAGTGGCCCAAACTGTCTACAGTCAAACAGGTACGGCGCTTCACGGGGTTTGCGAACTTTTATCGCCGTTTCATTTGGAATCTCAGCTCTATCGCGGCTCCAGTTAATGCACTTGGTAGGATTCCATTGGACAGACGATGCCGACCAAGCATTTTCCGAGCTAAAGCGTAGTTTCACCACTGCCCTGCTGCTGCAACACCCAGACCCATCTCTGTCGAGGAGTATGTATCTGATGTAGGGTTTGGAGCTGTCCTCTCTCAGTGCTCGTCTGCAGATAGCTGGCTGCACCTTTGTGCCTTTCTTTCCTGTCGCTTGACTCTGGCCGAGAGGAATTATGATGTTGGGAACCGGAAGCTTCTTGCCATCAAGGAGGCCCTGGAGGAATGGAGCCACTGGCTGGAGGGGGCACAGCATCCATTCTTGGTTTGGATAGATCACACGAACCTCTCTTATTTTCAAAGGCCGATGCCCTCTCCCAGCAGTTCCACGGATCTGAGGACAATGCTGATCCAGAGCCCATTCTTCCTCACTCGTGTATCGCTGCTCCAGTGATCTGGGCAATAGAGGCAGAGGTGAGGGCTGCCCAGCAATCAGATCCAAGCCCGGATGGGGGACACTCCCAACTGGCTGCTTGTCCCAGCTGCGGTGCGTTCCAAAGTGGGGTCACTCCTCCCGTCTCGCTGGACATCCGGGAATTCATTGGACTCAGGAGTTTATAAAGAGAGAATTTTGGTGGTCACCCATGTCCCAGGATGTCCACAGCTTTGTATCTGCCTGTCCCACCTGCGCTCGGAACCGGAAATCATGCCAGCGTCCTGCGGGTCTGTTATGTCCACTGCCTGTGCCCCACTGCCCCTGCTCCTACCTCTCAGTAGATTTCATCACTAGTCTGCCCCCGTCTAATGGAAACACCACCATTTTGGTCGTTGTGAATTGATTTTCCAAGGCTGCCCACTTCATCGTCCTCCTCAAGCTCCCATCGGCTCGTGAAACTGCCATATTCATGGTTCAACATGTGTTCAAGCACCATGGCTTTCCTCAAGATGTAGTGTCTAATCGTGGACCACAGTTCACTTCCCACTTTAGGAAAGTGTTCTGCTCTCTTGTAGGAGCCACAGCCAGCCTCTTGTCTGGCTTCCACACCCAATCTAATGGCCAGACTGAGAGAGAGAACCAGGAGTTGGAGACAATGCTGTGCTGTCTTGCCTCTTCTAACCCCACGTCCTGGAGCACACAATTTGTTTGGGCAGAGGTCGCCCACAATAACTTCTGGTCGTCCTCCTCTGGTATGTCTCAGTTTGAATACCAGAAGGGATTCCAGACCCCGCTCTTCCCTGATCAGGAAATCAACGTAGGAGTTCCGGCTGCTGAACAGCTGATCCAGCGCTACACGTGCACCTGGAGGTGAGCCAGGGCTTCTCTGCTGTGCATTCTCGACAGGCTGATCGGCTCCATCGACAGGTAAGGCCATTCAAGCAAGGAGAGGAGGCCTGGTTGGCATCAAGGGATCTCCCCCTGAACGTCGAGAACCAGAAATCGGCACCACACTACGTGGGACCATCTGTAGTGGAAAAGGCTGTCAACAAGGTGTCCTATAGATTGCATCTACCAGCATCACTGAAAGTCCAGCCAGTATTCCATGTTTCCCAACTCAATCTGTTTACTACATCTCCCCCTGGCCCCAGTCACCCCACCTCCCCCTCCTCCCTGCCTGGTAGATGGTTCCCTTGTCTATACGGTTCAGTGCCTCCTGGCATCTCGCTGGGTACATGGTAAGGTCCTGTACCTTGTGGACTGGGAAGGGTATGGCCCAGAAGAACATACTTAGATCCCGGTGAAAGGCATCTTGGCCAAGTCACTGATCTGGGACTTCCAGCAGACACAGATCTGTGATGCCTCAGGGGCTGCACCTAGAGAGGGGGGCCCTGTCACAACCACGGATTCAGCAGAACAGTAGATACGGCAATTGCACTTATGAATGTGCACATGTCTGCTAACTATTATTTAATCATGATAATATTTAATTCCATGCTTGTCATCGTAGTGCTTGCTAAGACATGGACAGAGCACAGCAATGCTTCGCTGCTTGTTTGCATCCGCCTTGCCTGAGAAATTATACTGTTGAGCCAACTGACTCTGAAGACCAGCAGTATTTGTTTTAATATTTAGATGTTCTTTTCAGCCACAGTGTAGGCTTCGTTTCCCATTTGAGAGTTTTCGTTAACGGCTCTGTTGAGCCTAGCATTTATTGTTTTATTTTCCCTTTAACACTGTCTGCATTAAAGTTTTGTGAACTATCGACCTGCTTCAGCATCTCTCACTACAAGCATGGACCACATCCGAACCCGGAGACCCATAGCATCCGGTGCCTCTTTCACATCCACAGAACTGTGTCTACTCCTCTAACTATAGAATCTCCTGTCATTACTACGATCCACTCTCCCCACTCCCCTTCTAAGCCACTCCACCAGACTCTATATCAGAGACTTGGCCACTGAGCTCTGCCCTCCCAACCCAGTAAGCTGGCCCTCTCAGCAGTTTCCAGTGTGGCGTAAAATCAATAATAATACGTTTATTATTGAGGGGAATGCCTAGGAGGTACTCTGCATTGACTGCCCATTTCCTTTCCCTCTCCTGACAGTCTCCCAGGTACCCGCCTCCTGTAATTTGCGGTTGACTACTTCCCTGTAACTTCTTTCTGTCACCTCCTCAGTTTCCTGTATGAGCCACTGAGCTGCAGCTTGGTACATGTGGTGCAGGTGTAGTTTTCTGGGAGGCTGGAGTTCTAGAATTCCCAAATTTCATCCAAAGAACACACACAGACCTTGGAGCAATTCTTATGGCACTAACAGCTGAAGAATGGAGAAAAAACTTACCAGAAACTTACCTCATCCAATCCTATAAGCCTCAGCCTCCCCAGTCTGACACTGGTCCACTACAACAATGGCTGCTCAACCTGTTCCTACCTTATTTTTTTTTGTCCTTGTTAATGAACTATGATACAATTGGCCTGCCGGAAAAAGCCAAAATCCTGTGAACACTACTTTTTGAATTCCTTGCACTTGCCTATGTGAAGCGTCCTCTGTCAATTCGATTGGGCTGCCAGGAACAGTCAAAAGCCTGCGAATACTGCTTTTTAAATCACTTGCCCCTACCTGTGTGGAGCCTCCTCTGTCAAAGCAATTTGTCTGCCAGAAAAATGCAAGCATTTTGGAATTATATTCAAAAGACCACTGGCAAATTGAAAGGGTTGTAGTGGTACCAAAATGTGCAGCCATCTGCCACCACGAGCTAACGATGTGACCTGCTCGAGCTGCTTTTGAGAGGGAGCAGCAGGGTTTTTATAATCACAATAATCCTGTCTTATTGTTCTTCGCAGTTAATGCATTTCAAAGTATTTATTACAATGAAAGTTGTGACATTTTGGGGAAAATATCTGATACTGAAGCAGGCCACTCAGCCCATCATGTTTGATAGGTCAAACAGAATTAATTCATTCTTCCGTTCTGTAGTGCTGCAGGTCACAGCTTTTCAAGTATATGCATTGTTTGAATGAGATGATTGCTTTTGATTCCACCCCCTTTCAAGCAGTAAATTCACCCTCTGGGTGAATAACTCCTTCACACTCTCTCCTTTTCTCTTTCAATTAAATAGTTTAAATTTATAGCCTTGGATTCTGCTGGGAAAATTAGTCCTTCTAATTTGTTTCATATGACTCCCTCATATACTGCTCAATTATTTCTCCCCTTTGCAATGATCCCTGTGGAAACTTTCTGGCAACACTTTCCAATCCTAAAACCCTTGCCTATTATCCATTACTTTCTGACACGTATGGATCATATGAATTGACAGTCACATATCCAATATGCACCGTGTGCCGCTAATTAACCCAATCCTTTGGGCATGGGAAAGTATCAAGCTTCACCCATTACTGTAGCAAGCTCCTGCTCACAGTCCAAAGTCTTAACTCTCCCTCTCTTTCTCTCTGCATGTCGCAGCAGTCTGTCCGCATTTTGTTATACTGACATCATATTCCCGCCTCGTCCAGACGTTTAAAGTGACACTCACAGTAAACAAAAGCCGTGGTCATGTAACACCTCCCCCCAAGAAGGAAAAATTTTGAACTGTAAGAGCAAAAATTTTAATTACAAACTATAATATGTTGAACAATACATATACGGTTACCATACAACACATTACAGACTAATGTAACACATTGCAGGAGCATATACAAATAGTAAATTCCATTCCACTATTAAAAGTACATTGCAAGTTTAACATCTGGAAAGGCAATCTGCAATTATATTATCCCTGCCTTTAATGTGAGTTATAATGTGATCATACTCCTGCAAACTCAAACTCCAATTCAACAACCTTCTATTTTTGTTTTTCAGCTTACTCAAAAACACCAAGGCATTATGATCTGTATAAAACACAAGTGGTTTCTGAGCTGGGCAGACATAAACATCAAAAGGCTGCAAAGCCAAAATAAGTGACAATAATTCCTTCTCTATGGTGGAGTAATTTCTTTGATGCTCATTGAATTTCTTTGAAAAGCAGGCCATAGGATGGTCAATATCATCATAATCATCCCTTTGTAGTAACACTACAGCTGCAGCTTCATCACTGGCATCCACTGCTATGGAAAATGGCTTGGCAAAGTCAGGTGACCTGAGCACAGGTTGGTGACATAAGATGGCCTTCAATTTAACAAATGCCTCCTGGCTAAACAAATTTTTCACCCTTCTTTCAGGATGTTAGTCAATGGGAGGGCAATATCAGCAAAGTTCTTACAGAACTTGTGATAATATCCAACCATTCCCAAGAATCTTCTAAGAGCCTTTTTAATGGTTGGAATGGGAACCTCAGAAATTGCCTGAACAGGAGCCAACCTGCCTTGTCCTACAACATAACCAAGGTAGGTCACAGAGGCATAGCCAAATTCACTCTTAGCTAAGTTAACTGTAAGGTTGGCCTTTAAGAGCCTGTTAAGCAGCTTTTCCACTGCAGAGACATGGACTTCCCAGGTGTCATTCCCCACGACCAAATTATCAACATAGGCATCTGTGTGTTCTAACCATTGAATTACAAAATTTATCATTCTTCATTCCAAATGGCAAAACATTGTATTCATACAACCCAGAAGGTGTTACAAATGCAGAAATTTCTCTACCTCTATCCATAAATAGAACACACCAATACCTTTTTAACAGATCGATTTTTGTAAGAAACTTAGCTTTTCCAACCTTGTCTACACAATCATTCACTCTAAGGATTGGGTAAGCATCTGATTTTGCTACAGCATTCACCTTCCTATAATCAGTGCAAAACATGATACTACCATCTGGTTTAGGTACCATAAAACAAGGTGAGCTCCAATCTGAAGTATAATAACTAATAATACCATTTTCTAAAATATACTCAACTTCTTGATCAGCAAGTCTATATTTTTCAATATTCATGTGATATTCATGTGTTGTTTTATAGGTTTGGCATCAACATCTACATCATGTTAGGCTACTGTTCTTTTTGGAACATCCAGGAACAAATCCTGAAATTTCATGATCAACTGGTTCACTTGCTGCCGCTGCTGTGCCTGTAAATGAGCTAGTTATCATCAAGATTTTCCAAAATAGTTGAATTTGTCAATCTGGCTGAAATAATGTTGGATTTAAAATGGGCCTCATAAGGTTCAGTCAGTAAATTTCTAGAGATCTCAGACCCATCTTTATTTACAACAACCACCACAGCTGCAGTCTGCTTTTCACAATATGGCTTAAGCATGTTTACGTGACAAAGCTGTGTTGGCCTTCTTCTATCTGGTATTTTGACTACATAATCTACATCATTGACATTAGGCACAATTTCATAGGGACCATGGAACCTGGCCTGCAGAATATTTGTTTGCACAGGGAAAAGAAGAAGTACCTTATCTCCTGGCTCGAATGATCTAATTCTGGCTTTCTTATCATACCAGGTTTTCATTTCTCTCTGAGCAGATTTTAAATTTTTCCTTGCCAGGTTGCAAGCCCTTTGCAATCTGTCTTTGAATTTTAAAGCATAGTCCAACAAATTTATATGCAGGTCATTGTTAATCCACTGCTCTCTTGACAATGCCAAAGGACCTCAGACCATTAGAGCATTTCACTGCGGTGGGTCCTGTGTCTTAGTGTGAGGGATACTGGCCCAGATAGACTGGAAGGGCATGGTGTTGGGACTGGAGGTGAGGTTCGGGCTGAATTCACTCGCTCTCCTGCGATGTTCACTCCTCTCTCCACGGCTCTGAGTCTGTGAGACTGCTCTGGCTGCAATGAGTTTGTTATATGATGAACTTGATGAGGCTTTGGGCCTACCGCAGCTGCTCTGGGGACTTGGGTCTATGGACTCAGTTTGACTTGGAGTGCTGTTGCTTGCTTCTATTGTTTGCATGATTTGTGTTTTTTTTTTCTCTTTCTCTGGGCATTAATCTTTCTTTTTAATTGAGTTCTTCTGAATTTCTTGCTTTGTGACTGCCTGTAAGCAGACAATTTCAAGGTTGTATAATTTATATATTCTTTGCTAATAAATGTACTTTGAATCATTGAAGGTGGCATTTTATAGGAACATTACCAGCCGCTCAAAGCACTTCATGATTGTTGATGTCAGTGCCACTGGGCAGTAATTATTTAGGTATGTTACTGTTGCTCTCTTGGGCACTTGAATGATGGTGGCTGCTTTGAAACCTGCAGGAATGGTGGACTGTTGCAAAGAGATATTAAAGAGGTCTGTTAAGGTCTCTGTTAGCTGAGCCGCACAATCCCTCAGCACCCAACCAGGTAGAATATATTGTCAGGCCCTGCAGCTTTGTGCAGGTTTATCCTGGCTAGGATCTTCATCACCTTGGTTGTGGCCAGACAGGGTGCCCGCTCCTCAGCGAGAGAGGGGGCTTTCCTCAATGTCACATCATTCACTACGTCAAACTGTGCATAGAAGGCATTCAGTTATCAGGAAGAGGCATGGCTGTCATTAATGTGCAAGGTACACTTGGAATCTGTTATGGTTTCTGTACCTTACCACATGCACAGCGTGTAACTAGTCTCAAAAAGATGTCAATAAATTTTCTGTGAGTTTGCTCATTTTGTCTTCCTGAGTGCATGGGAGTGTATCTGATCAATGATGATCAGTGTTTCTTCAATTTCATCTCTAGCTTTTTTAACAGTCTCAGATATTTTCCATTTGGACCTGGCAAATTATTCACTTTGAACGTGGCTGAACTTGTGAAATATCTTCTCTTTCATAGTGTTTTTTTAAAAATTTAGGTTAATAGACCCTTCTCCCCTAATAAGCCCACACCACCCAATTACACTTTGTGAGCAATTAAATGACTAACCCATATGTCTTTGGAACATGGACAGAAACTGGAACACCCAGAGGAAACTCACGCAACCATTGGGAAAATGTACAAAACTCTTACAGAGAGTGGTGGAGTTGAACCTGCGTCACTGGTGCTGCAATCATATTCCACAAGCCACTATGCTACCACCGCCGCATCATTTATCCTTTCCAATATTTCACAGTTACCTACAATATTGGCATAAAAAATCTCTTATATGAAGCAAACTACTTAAATACTGTTGAAAAAGTAGAAAAAATTGGCTAGAGGTTTTTAATGGAAGTTGGTTACAGATTGCCCAAGCTGAGACTCAGACAGGTGAGTATTACAATCAGAATGCAAAAGAAGTTGGGTTCAGATATAGTGAGCCAATATGCAGCAGAATGCAAAGCATAAATGACAAAATTCCACACCATCCATCTCCTTTTCTATTTCTATTTTTGTATCAACTTGCCCTGGCCACAGCGGTAACCATGAATTATTCCCTGAAGCTACTTCTCATGCTGCACAAAGCATTAGGTTTAAGGAACTCAGGAACAAATACTTGCAGTGCATTGCACAACACTTTCAATCTTCAGGCTGTCTTGTTGCCTGCTAGACCTGACCAGAATGCAGCCTGTGAGGTAAAGAGGCTAAATGATAATGCTCCCTATGATGTATACTGGGTAAGGTATGGTAAGTACAAAGTGTTACAGTTTTAACAACTTTACCATTTAATTTTGTTGTTGGAGAAATCTGTGGATACTTTGTTCCTGGAAGAGACAAACAAGAGAAAATCTGCAGATGCTGGAAACCTGAGCAACATGCACAGTACGCTGGAAGAACTCAGCAGGCCAGGCAGTTTCGGCCCAAAACCTCGACTGTACTGTTTTCCTTGAAGCTGCCTGGCCTGCTGAGTTCCTCCAGCATTCTGTGTGTGTGTTTCCTGGAAGAAACAACCAACACACAACAAATATAAACGTGAACACTTATAAACCTGTGTGCAGAAACTTCTTCCCTCTGATCCAGAGGGTGATGTAGGCTATTTCATTAGAAAGTTCATTGGTTCAAAGGTTCAAAGGTTCAAGTCAAGTCAAGTCAAGACACTTTTTTAGTGTCATTTCGGCAATAGCTGTTGGTACAGTACACAGTAAAAATGAAACATCGTTTTTCAGGACCGTGGTGCTACATGAAACAATACAAAAACTACACTGAACTACATAAAAACAACACAGAAAAAACTACCCTAGACTACAGACCTACCCAGAACTGCATAAAGTGCACAAAACAGTGCAGGCATTACAGTAAATAATAAACAAGACAATAGGCACAGTAGAGGGCAGAAAGATGGTGTCAGTCCAGACTCTGAGGATTGAAGAATTTGATAGCTTGGTGGAAGAAACTGTTATATAGTCTGATCATGAGAGCACGAATGTTTCGGTGCCTTTTCCCAGATGGCAGGAGGGAGAAGAGATCGTATGAAGGGTGTGTGGGGTCCCTCATAATGCTGTTTGCTTTGCAGATGCAGCGCGTGGTGTAAATGTCTGTAATGGTGGGAAAAGATGATCTTCTCAGCTGACCTCACTATCCGCTGCAGGGTCTTGTGATCCAAGATGGTGCAATTTCCGAACCAGGCAGTGATGCAGCTGCTCAGGGTGCTCTCAATACAACCCCTGTAGAATGTGGTGAGGATGGGGGGTGGGAGATGGACTTTCCTCAACCTTCACAGAAAGTAGAGACACTGCTGGGCTTTTTTTGCTATGGAGCTGGTGTTGAGGGACCAGGTGCGATTCTGTGTCAGGTGAACACCGAGAAATTTGGTGCTCTTAGCGATCTCTTACCGATGAGCCGTCGATGTTCAACGGGGAGTGGTTATTCTGTGCCCCCATGAAGTCAACCATCTTTTTTGTTTTGTTCATATTCAGTTGTTGGCTCTGCACCAGTCTGTTAGCCGCTGCACCTCCTCTCTGTAAGCTGACTTGTCGTTCTTGCCAGTGAGACCCCCCACAGTCGTGTCATTGACAAACTTGATGATGTGCTTCGAGCTGTGTGTTGCAGCACAGTCATGGGTCAGCAGAGTGAACAGCAGTGGACTGAGCACGCAACCCTGGGGAGCCCCCGTGTTCAGTGTGACGGTGTTGGAGATGCTGCTCCCGATCCGGACTGACTGAGATCTCCCAGTCAGGAAGTCTAGGATCCAGTTGCAGAGGGAGGTGTTCAGGCCCAGTAGGCTCAGCTTTCCAATCAGTTTCTGAGGGATGATTGTATTGAATGCTGAACTAAAGTCTATAAACAGCATCCGAATGTACGTGTCTTTTTTGTCCAGGTGGGTTAGGGCCAGGTGGAGGGTGATGGCAATGGTGTCGTCTGATGAATGGTTGGGACAGTACGCAAACTACAGGAGGTCCAGTGGGGGGGCAGCAGGGTCTTGATATGCCTCATGACAAGCCTCTCGAAACAGTTCATGATGATGGATGCAAGTGCAATGGGACGGTAGTCATTTTCGCAGGACACTGAAGACTTCTTTGGCACAGGGACGATGGTGGCAGCCTTGAAGCACATTGGAACAATGGCACTGCTCAGAGAGATGTTGAAGATGTCAGTGAGAACATCTGTTAGCTGGTCTGCACATCCCCTGAGCACTCTACCAGGGATATTGTCTGGTTCAGCAGCCTTCCGTGGGTTGACCCTGTACAGGGTTCTCCTCACATCGGCCACAGTGAGACACAGCACCTGGTCGCTTGAAGGAAGGGTGGACTTCCTCACCACCATGTCATTTTCTCCCTCAAAAAGAGTGTAGAATTTGTTCATCACATCTGGGAGGGAGACATCACCCGCACAGTCAGGTGATGTTGACTTGTAATTGGTGATGTCCTGGATGCCCTTCCACATGCGCCGCATGTCGCCGCTGTCCTGGAAGTGGCTGTGGATTAGCTGGGCATGTGCATGCTTTGCTTCTTTGATGGCTCGGGACAGTTTGGTCCTCGCTGTTGTTAGAGCTGCCTTGTCGCCTGCTCTGAAGGTGGAGTCACGGGACCTCAGCAGCGCACGCACCTCTGCGATCATCCATAGCCTCTGGTTAGCACATATAGTGATGGTCTTGGACAGAGCACTTGCTGATGTAGCTGGTCACTGCTGCCGTGTACTCCTCTAAATTGGCAGAGTCGCCATCAGTTGCAGCCTCCCTGAACATGTGCCAGTCAGTGTGCTCAAAGCAGTCTTGAAGAGCAGAGATGGCTCCTGCTGGCCAGGTTTTCACCTGCTTCTGAACTGGTCTGGAGCGCCTGGCGAGCGGTCTGTATGCTGGGATTAGCATAGCAGAGACGTGGTCTGAGTATCCGGTACGCGTCGGGAATGTTTGTGTAAACAAGGTCCAACGCGTTCTCCTCTCTCGTTGCAAAGTCCATGTTCTGATGGAATCAATTTAATGTCAGAAAAATGTATACAATATACATCCTGAAATGCTTTTTCTTCACAAAACATCCACAAAAACAGAGAAGTGCCCCAAGAATGAATGACAGTTAAACATGAGAACCCCAAAGTGCCCCACCAGCTCCCTCCTCCCGCGTGTAAGTGGCATCAAGCAACAATCCCCCAAATTCCCACTGGCAAAACAAAAAGCACATCCGCTACCGAGCATAAGCGCGAGCTAGGCGATAGCAAAGACACAGACCAAAGTTATCCCAAAGGCTTCGCATTTCATCCGGCATGCAGCAACCCAAAGGAGAGGGAGGTGTCCCCCATTTTTACAGCAAGTGGGAGACATACAAGAACCTGCTGGTTTATGATGTTAAAAAGTCCGTTTCATCACTTCTTAAGAGCTCTGTGCCTGAAAATCGCAAAGATCTTTGGGTTTTTCCAGCCTCCCCAATGACACACAAGTCTCCTACCATGACACCAACCCTCGATCTGCCCATCTCCAGAGCCCTGAGATCCTCGGCTTCTGAACACTACGCCGCCTCTCTGACCTAACACTTGGCGTGCCAAACATCGGCGGTCCTGCAACCCCGAGAGCGGGTCCCATTCCTGCAAAGAACTGAAGTCAGCATGTAACTCCAGGTCAGGGTCTTCAAAAGAACTCTGAAACTGAAACATAAAGTTACTAAAGATGGAAATAGAGCTATTTCCAAAGATATGAGTGTTTAAGGTAGAGATAAATATGTTTTTGAAAGACTGAAGACCTATATCATTGACTTAGATGAAAGGACAAGGTATACTCTAGCCAGATTAGCCAATGACATGAAGTTACTCTAGTTTGATTAGCAAGATGTGAGAAAAACACAAAGAGCTTGCAATAGAATGCAGATGCATTAAATGAATGGGCAAGATTTTAGCAGGTGGAGTAGAATATGTTGATCCACTTCGGAAGAAGGAATGAAAATGTTATGTAACCCCCTGGGTCGCCTCAGGTTCGCTCAGCTCATTCTCGTCTAGGGGGAGCAGCTTTCTGCCCTGCCAAACTGGGTAATCAACTGGTGTGGATGCTGTGTGATGTCCCCGCCTCGCCAAAGAACAAACAGGACACTATATGCGATTAAATGAGTACAATTTATAAAGATTACTGTAACTAAGTAATTAACAACGATACAGTATATATGAAAGAAAAGAAAATAAAGAAAAGGCACCAAACTTATCAAAGTCCAAACCACTTCGTGCACAACCGTTGGAGCTCAATTACTGAAGTCCTCTGGCCACCATTCGATCCCCTCCGAACTCCTCAACTCGCAGTTCAGGACCCGAAGTGGTCAACCAAGCACATTTATCTTCGTCTCCCCTCCTCGGGGTACCTCCTGGCCTCGGCCCCCCGCTTGGCATCGCGTCCTCTCTCTCTCACCCCCTCGCGCCGATCTCCCCAAAAGCCCATCAACAATAGCTTAAAGACTCAGAAGAAAGAACAACATTAATCCCAATTGGTTTACAAAGGAATACAATTCTCATTATCAGTAAATTTTAACCCAAACAAGCTTCCAGCACTCTCTCGCAACAAAGAAGCATTCCTACTTTTAACAAAACAAAGAAGCCATTTTGATTAACATTTGCAGTCACAAAGAAAAAGAAGAAACCCCCTTTACACTCTCTCCCCACCAAATAAAAGTCATGCCCACATGACTATTAAATAACTCAACCACTCTTCCTGAAAACACAAGCCCTTACCCAGGCACAAACAGTGACATTGCTTCTCAAACAATAAACCTCACGCACTGTTCCTCAGGCGCTACATAGGCCAACTTATCTGGGAGTTTCCTAACCCTCTGAGACCTCTGTACTCCCTCACCTAAACCCTTCAGGCTCGGACACAACTGGGGATACCTCGGGCCTGCTACCAACTCCTCTCTCAACCTCTCACTCATGCCCACACTGCAACCCTGAGCCCCTTGCTGCCCACAGCTAACCCTTCCCACTACACCTGACTCAGTGGGAGAAGGTCCAAGGGTCTTTTCCTCAATCGAGGGGAAATCAGCAAAAGGCAGCATGTACCACACATCCAGCACATCATCCTTCGAATCCATATTCTCCCTCATTTCTGCAATCGGTAGCTGCTATTTGATCTTCTCCAAACAGAAACACGTGGTCTGCACTGCTCCCGCAGTCTCTTCAACCTCCTGCAATCGAGAGATCAGCTTCTTCTCTGGCCCCTCCAACTCTTGCCACAAGCTCAGCCGTTCGGATTCACGCATCCTGGCCATCTCAATCTGGGACTCAGTTACTCCAACAACTTCTTCCACCCTGACCTGAAAAACAGCAGTTAAAGATTGGTCAGCCTCCAGTTCAGTATTCATTGCACTTCTCTCCAGTTCTTTCTTCCTCATGACATGTTCCAGATTGATTTTCAGGCTTTGCACTTCATTTGAACTGTCGATGGTCATCTTCAGGTTCCCTTCAAGCATCCGCATCCCTCTTCCGAGATTTGTCCGCAATTTCTTCACCTCCGCAAACTCCCCTCTCCAGGCTCTCAGTTTGCTGGTGCCCTCAGTCAGACAACTTTCTTCATTCTCTCCAACTTGTAAGTCTTCCCACTGGTTCCAGATCACTCTCTCCAGTCTCTCCGCCTTAATTTCAAACTTGATTCCATAGAGACAGTCACTCATGAGTTGCAACCTTTGCCAGCCCTGGCACACGGCCAGAAAACACTTTAACTCTATAGTTCTCAGCCACTCCTGCAACGACCTCATTCTCCCGAGGCAAATCCAAATACCAGGAGGTCATCCACATATGCCAAAACTCCAAGCACCTCCACATCCCCCATGGTCTTCCACATGCCCCGCGGGAAGGTTGCAGGGGCTCCGGATAGGCCCTGTGGCATCTTTTCGGACCGGAAGAATCCTAGGGAACTTATAATGGCTGTAATCTCCTTGTTGGCCCCACTCATCGGGATCTGGCAACATCCACTCCTTAGATCCAGCACCCTAAACCACTTCGCACCACTCAGACAGGCCACCGGCTCTTCAGCCCTCAGGGCCATCTTCTGGTCACTGACAGTGCGCCTCTTCAGCGCAATATAATCCACACACATGCTACCTACGTCTTCCATGGCTGTAGGGGCCAGTTCCTGCAGCCTCTCTCCCACCAAGGTGTCTTCAGTGGTCAACTCCCCTCCCTCGTGGTATTTTGCAGCGTCCACTAAGAAAGTCTCACCCTCAGATACTTCCCCCAGGCTGTACCACCACTGGCTCTTATTTGAATTCGGTACCAGCCCAATGCTGCTACGCACATCCGCACAAGCAGCCTGAAACTCTGGGTGTATCGACAATGCCTCCAAACAACGCTCACCCACATCCTCTGGGCAGGCCCCCAAGCGCACCAGCAGGGTATTGGTTCTCTCCAGAACCGAAACGCTTCCCTTCTCAACAGTGTCCGGACACATCAGCATTAACGATTCATGAACCTCAGTCACCCCCACATTTGCCTCTAAGAGCTCAATTTTCACTGACCAACAACCGTCGTCTGGATAATCACCGGCACTGGTACCCCAAATCTCCAGTGCCCTCAATGTCGTCAAGGGTAAATGCTTCCAATAACGGTTATGAAACAAACTGTACAGCAACTTAACCAGCGCTCCGATGTCGAGGATGGCTTTAACATGGCTTCCATCCATTCGTAACGACACCTGAGTGCGTGGTCACTCTAAGCCTTCAGGAAAAGGGTCTGTTCCTTTTGGGATTTCCTTGGTACATTGTTGGGAATGTGCTCCCCCAGAGACCCCAAGCCGTTCCCCCACTGGGCCTCCTCTAAGTTTCCCAACACCTCTAGGATCAAGTGAACAACTGAGGGAGAAGCTGATCCCCTTGACAGATCCCCCTGG
This sequence comes from Hypanus sabinus, assembly GCF_030144855.1. Taxonomy (NCBI): domain Eukaryota; kingdom Metazoa; phylum Chordata; class Chondrichthyes; order Myliobatiformes; family Dasyatidae; genus Hypanus; species Hypanus sabinus. The sequence continues at coordinate 82,532,682 of NC_082716.1, forward strand.
CACCGCAAGCAGTTTATCTGCCCCCCTAGCCAAAAGGGATACCCTAAAAACTTTCCACCAATCTCCTGCCACAGATATGGTATGGCCCCCAGCTGCGGCATTTGACTTCTAGTTGAACCAAACACATTTTCCCCTACTTTCCCAGAACTGGCAACTGTCACTTCGAGGTAATTATACTCAACAGTTCTAAAAACGTACAAGCCCGCCTACTCAAACTTTCAACCAATCCCTGTCGCTTTCCTTCAGCCAAGCACTGCCACTCACCCAACAGCTGAGAGGTCTGCTCTGCCCACACCTCCGCCCCTTTAGGGCTGGACATTATTCCAACAACCGGGCGGAGCCCACCATAGCTGGAACATACCCACCAGTCCTTCCCCGCTCTCTTCACAGTATGGACAGCCCATGGACCCACCACCACTTCGTCAACGCTAGTCAGAACTCGAACAACGCCCTCCGGGGCACCAACAGCCACCCCATCCAACACACATGCAGAAATAACCAGCAATCGCACACCCGCAAAGGCACACCAGCTGTTTGCCACAGACATAATTTAAAGAGGACAATCACACAGCTTCCACAGAAATCAATCCCAGACGAGCCCCCACAATGTAACCCCTGGGTCGCCTCAGGCTCGCTCAGCTCATTCTCATCTGGGGGAGCAGCCTTCGGCCCTGCTAAACTGGGTAATCAGCTGGTGCGGATGCTGTGTGATGTCCCCGCCTCACCCAAAAACAGACAGGACACCATATGTGATTAAATGATTACAATTTATAAAGATTACTATAACTAAGTAATTAATAATGATACAGTATACATGAAGGAAAAGAAAATAAAGAAAAGGTGCCAAACATATCAAAGTCCAAACCATTTCGTGCACAACTGTTGGAGCTCAATTACTGAAGTCTTCTGGCCACCATTCGATCCCCTCCAAACTCCTGCAGCCCAGGACCACCCGAAGTGGTCAACAAAGCACATCTATCTTCATCTCCTCTCCTTGGGGTACCTCCTGGCCTTGGACCCCCACTTGGGGTCCGTTCCTCACCCAGTTTACAGCATTGCGTCCTCTCTCTCTCACCCCCTCGCACCGATCTCCCCAAAAGCCCACCAACAATAGCTTACAGACTCAGAAGAAAGAACAACATTAATCCCAATTGGTTAACAAAGGAATACAATTCTCGTTATCAGTAAATTTTAACCCAAACAAGCTTCCGCACTCTCTTGCAACAAAGAAGCATTCCTGCTTTTAACAAAACAAAGAAGCCATTTTGATTAACATACATAGTCACAAAGAAAAAGAAGAAACCCCCCTTTACAGATAGTTAACATCTAAATGGATGAGACTAAAATTTTTTGGCATAAACTTAGTTCCAGTGCATGAATTACAAGAAGTTAACTGCAAGATCAATAGAATATATATAGGTTTGGATGGAAAATCTTGATAAGATATTTTATTACACCCTCTCAGAAATCCCATTATGATGGTAACCTCCCTGTTTGCTGGAGAAATTGTGGAAATCAAAATGCAAATTATTATCATATTTTTTGGGACTGCCCTGTTATCAAAAGCTATTGGAGGGGGAAACACAATGCCTACAAGACATCTTTAAATATGAAATACCCTTGGAGAGTAAGACCATATATTTTGGATATATATCTCAAGAATGGTTGAAAAGAGATAAATATTTAATGAATAGACGGTTGGTGGCTGGTAAAAAGACTCTTACTAGGAAATGGTTATCACAGGAGAGCCCAACTTTAAATACATGGATGGAAATTACAATGGACATTTACAAAATGGAGAAGATAACAGCATCTGTTAATCATAAGCTGGAACAATTTGATTTATGCTGGGGAAAATGGTTTAACTACATAATGCCTCATAGGCCTGATTTTACTCTCACAAATCAATGAATCTGTTGTAAAAAAAAATCACTCCCTACTTGTACATAGTTCTTTCCTTTTGCTTGTTTTTTCTTTCCATTCTTTTCTATAAGTGTATACCCCAGATAAATACTTTGTGGAGATTTTGTGATATATATGATTATATGATATATATGTACAATGCCTGAAATACATCTTATGGAAATGTTTGTTTGATGAACTTCAATAAAAAATTAAATTACAAAAAAAAAGAATATATAGAGTTTTAGGTCATAAGATCATAAGATATAAGAGCAGAAGTATGCAATTTGGTCCATCAAGTCTGCTCTGGCTGATACATTTTTCTTCTCAGCCCTAATCTCCTGTTTCACCTCATATCCCTTCATGCTCTGACCAATCAAGAATCTATCAACTATTGTCTTAAATATACATAAAGATTTGGCAATGATTGTTGCAATATTTAAGGAATGGTAAGTTTGTATATTGGCAATGCAAAGGAGTACCACTAGTTTGATTCCTGGGATGATGTAGGAAGGAATGATGAGGAAGCTGGGTGAATACTCATTGTGTATCATTTGTGATTGCATCAGAACTTAAAGATCTTGTGGGGGACTGATTAGTTACATCTAGATTATATCAGAGTTAGATTACATCTTTCAGAATAAGGGTTATCCACTTTGGAGACGAGAATAAATTTCTTCTCAACACAGCAAATTTCTGCAATTTTCTACCCCAGATGGCTGTAGAAGTGATGTCAAGCCAGAATTTAAAAAGTGTGGGAGAGTAGTCTTAAAGCCATGATCTTATTAAATGGTGGACTAGGTTTGAGAGAACAACTGGTTGACTTCAGCGCCTGTGTCTTGTGTTGTCATCATAAATGCCAGTTGCTATAATTTTCCTGCTGTTTCTTTCTCTCAGGGCAAATGGAGATTCTAGACTGCTATGCATCTTGTATACCACTTTGTTACAGAAAGTGCAATGCTTGTGATTGATTCTGGATTCCATATTCTGCTTAAAAACTGTTTCCACAGAAAGAGACTGTTTCTGGAAAATGTCAACAATCATTTCAGACCTTTAAGATTCCCTGAAGACAAGTATCCCAGATGATAATCTGTTCTATATGTAGTTATGACCTTCTGGTAGATAAATCCATCCATCTTGCCACCATTTATGAAACTCTTTCTGCAGACAATTTAAGCAGACAAGCATCTTAAGCCCACCATTGAGAGAGGTGATTGACAGCCAAGGAGCTTTACCTAATTGTTACTAAGGAGACAGCAAGTCTCTGAAATGTTAAGCTGATGCAACTTAATTTAAGAATAAAGGTCACAGAAGACAGAGGATGCATCGGCTTATGGTATAAATACCATCCTGCAGTAATCCTGGAGACTGAAATGGGGAAGGGGGTTTTGAGGGGGGGGGGGAGGTGGAAAATCTAGAAAGGAGATTAAAATTTGATTACCTTATTACTATCAACAGAAAAAACACATTTACTGAAGTATTTGCTATGATGTTGAAATATTATTACACTTCCCTTTTATGAGCCTTAAATTAATTTCCCTTTTAAGGTCATTTCATACAGTTGATTAAGCACCTAAGACATGGTTAAAAAAAGAAGCATATACTATATGTTCCTATCTTGCCCATCAGTAAGAATGTGATTAATCATTTATAAAAAAGTTTGCAGTTGTATCATCCTGTATTTGCAACCACACACTTCTCCAGCAAGCTGCTTAAACACTAATAGTAGCATCAAAGGCCAACATAATCCATGAGAAAATAGGTAGTCAACTACATTGGGAAAAGGAAGGTGAAGGATGCCTGAACTGAGTTTTATTTAGCAAGACTGAACTTCCCTGAATGTAGTCTGTACTGATGCTCTTTGTACTGCAAGAAATGGTCAACAGGAGGATTCTTTTGACAGGAAATGAGGGAGAGGTTGTTATCAGAAAGGTACATTTTTGCTGAAGGTACTGAGCTAATTAGGGAAAAGAGAAGTGGTTCCCTACCTGCTATATGCCCTGGACCAATAACTCTAATCAAGGTGTCCATGGGAACCCCTGGGATAGAGGAAACAACATGGGACAAGTATCTGCTGTGATCCCTCAGCTCCACAAACCAATATCAGGGCTTTGGGCTTATAGTCTTGACTCTTAGTACGTCAACACCATTTTCTTAGCATTCTCAAAATGTTGTGTCTTACACTTGAAGAGAGGTTAATTCAGGAAAATATGCGTAGAATGAAGCTCAGATCCAATCATTCCAAACCTAGTTGTATGCATAATTGGAAGCTTATGCAAGGTTGTCCAAGTGAAGGAACACAAATCTCCTCCATCTCTTTTGTGGAGCAGCCCTATGTGAATATGAATGTTCCTTCTTTTGGAAATGCCCATACATCTTGTTGTAGGTCCAGGGGACTTAATGACAGGGATACCATCTATTAGGGTGATATACTAAATCAAGGATTTGTCTGCTTTCTTACAAAAGATCTCAGCAGAAAAGTAGGGGAAATCTCCAAAATATTTTGGCCAATGTACATTATATGCCAGAAATATCTTCATTAGTGATCTGTAGGTCATTTCCTCTTCTTATGCAGTCCTTTTGGTCAAGTGTGACTTGTTTCCACTCCGGCTCTGACTTGACTGCTAAGTTTGATGCAGGATTTGTAGGTTTTACCCCTAGGAAAGTTTGGGATACCACGTGCTTCTTCGGCTGTCTGCCAGTGACTTATACTTTTTCCCATCATAGAGGCTCTTGTTAGGCAGCACCCTCTGCATTTTGAGCCAGGGCTCCCGAGAGTCTCTGAGGGTGTTACAAAGCTTACTTTGAAAACAGCCCTGGAGCACTGTAATTGAGTCTGCACAGGCAACTGTGCTGCTGGCTCTTATAAAGCCTTTTCTCACCTGAAAATCTATCCCTGTATCAGATCTTGAAGTGGAGAGCTTAACACATAGAATGTAGAACAATACAGTATCATGCTCCTTGGTCCATGGTGCTGAACATTTGGCTAAATTAATATAAACTTCTTTTTCCTGTATGTGATCCATAATCCCTCTATTCCCTGCACATTCACATGTCTAAGAGCCCCCTAAATGCCACTATCACATCAGCTTACACTACCCCACCCCCCGACAGCCCATTACAGGCACTCACCACTCTCTCTGTAATAATATTGCCCCTCACACATCTCCTTTAAACTTTCTCCCTCTCACCTTAAATGATTTCCATCTACAATTTGGCATTTCTGCCCCAGGAAAAAAACTCTGACTGTCTACAGTACATTTTTCTGGGGAATTTGGTGCTGGGGAGATGGACAATATGGGCTGCCCACAGAAGTTGGTGCAGTATACACTGGCAGAAAAATACCCTCCAACTTCCAGTCTGCCAACTTCTGGTATATGCTACTTTAGACTTAAGGCTTTGGGGACTGTGTGTCATGTGTGAAGGAAGGGGGGTGGTGTAGATGAGGAGCTGTTGTTAGACCCCAGTGGGGTTGTGGAAGAGGATGATTGGTGGCAAGGAGTGGGCATGGGTCCAACATGGCAGCATGATTTATTCCTGCAGGAATCATACCATGGTAACAACAAATTGGTTGGCTTTTTTTCCTATGCAGCAATAGTCACCATACATTTCAAAACTCTTTATTTTCACAAAACAATTGAGCTAAAGGGTGTTACTTATTTCTAAATTGTAGCCATAAAATCCAACAGCACAACCCTCTAGACCAGGGGTTCTCACCCTTTTTTTTTGCCATGTACCATGTACCATTTTCTGCCATTACCATGTCTGTGGAGCCAAGGTTGGGAGCCCCTCCTTAATAAGTCCACACTGACCAGCAACTGCCCTTTTACACTAATCCCATATTAATCCTTTACTATTCACTCCACATCCTCCTTAAACCAGATTCTAACATTCACCTACAAGCTAGGGGCTATTTGCAGTGGCCAATTAACCTACCTAACCATACACATTTGACTTTGGGAGGAAACTGCTGCGGCTGGAGAAAGTTAATGCATTCTCGAGAAGCACATGCAAACCCCATACAGAGAACACCCCAGGTCAGGACTGAACCCTAGTCTCTGACATTATGAAGCAGTGGCTCTACAGTTGTGCAACTCCGCTTTCTTTCATTCTTCTCTTCCTTACTCAGCACTGAGATTTAACTGCGTTCAACCATTGCTTCTATACCACTACTCCCCTGGTCTGTCCCTGCATTTATCCACATCTCCCATTCCCTCCAACCTTTACAGTCCACTGCCCACCATCTAAGCATTCTCAGGACATCTACCTCTTTTAAACCTGAACCATCTACCCAGTCCTTCCTCTCCAAAGAGTCACAGACCTGCTGCCCTCTGGGGTTCTTATTTTTTATTCAGTCTTACTTCCTCTCTAATATTTGTACATCTGTGCACTTGTGACACTGTAATTTCCTTTGAGATTAAAGTATCTATTTTTTTTTTACTATCTATTCATTTACAGGATGTGGGCATTGCCAGCTAAGCCAGCATTTCTTTGCTCACCTCTAGTTGCCCTTGAGAAGGTGGTGATGAGCTGCTTTCTTAAACTGCTGCAGTCCCTGAGGTGTAGGTACACACACGGTGCTCTGTATCTATCTATCTATCTATCTTTTTCTCACCTCATCAGTTTGCTTCAGGATTTCTGAAGCCCCCTTTCTCTTTTCTGTTCCAATACTGAATCTGCAGTATTTACTAATGTAGTCATGGAGCCAGGTCTATGCCAGCATCCAGCAAAGAACTCTCCATTACCCCTGTGTTTTCCTGTAACTCATTCTCTATGACTCTTTTGCCACTAACCTATAATAAGGAGGAACTTACTGAAATTAATGAACCAGCATATATTTTGTGATGTGGGAGGTAACCTTGTGGAAACTGACATGGTCATGGCAGAACATGCAAACTCTACATAGATGGCACCGAAGGTGAAGGTTAAAGTCAATTCCTGGAGCAAGTGGGGCATGATTGTACCTATTTCCTAAACCCCAGGTCAATCTCCGCCCTATTTATTTTCATGGTGAATCGCTCTCAGACAACATGTGCATGCAGTGAAATGCAGTGGACAGATATATAGATGAAAATCCTTCAAGGGTGAAGGTAATGTGCAAGCAAGTAAGGTGTACCTAATCAACAGCATTTACCCCAACCTCTCATGACCAGATATTTTTATTGCTTCCATTACATTACAAGAGAAAAACAAGAATTACCTTTGTGAATTTGTGATATTTAGACAGTCCTTAAACCATGCCATGAGTTCATGGGTTTAGATAGTCCTTTAATCATGGACATGATGAGCTTCATCCCTGCAATTGAGTGTGGATTGTGATGTCATTTTTGGAGTAATATCATAAAACTCTGCCGGATTTGGTAATACATGAGGTTGCCCTTCAGCCTCATAGGAAGAGAAAGGCCACTTGCTTCTATTCTACAACTAATTTAGATCACTGTTGATATCTCACTTGTATTCATATCACAGAAACAGCAGGTTTATTGCTTGTTTGTCAGTCTATATATGTTTTTAGATTTTCATTGATTCTATTGAATTTCTTTGTTCTATTCTGAATACTTGCAAGTGTTCCATCAGACCTTGAGGCAGGCAAGTGCATAAATTTCAGGGGCCCTAGGAAAGAGATTTAACTCATTCTTAGCATCAGCTAAGGTGCTGGAGGTTTGGAGGATAGCTAATGTTGTTCCACTGTTTAAGAAAAGCTCTAAAAATAAACCAGGAAATTATAGGTCGTTGAGACTGATGTTAGAAGTGGGAGAGTTATTGGAAGGTATTCTAAGGGACCAGTATAGTGATAGTCAACATGGCTTTGTGCAAGGTGGGTCTGTCTACCAATCTTACAGAATTTTTTGAGTAAGTTACCAGGAAAGATGATGAATACAAGCCAGTAGATGTTGGCTACATAGATTTTAGCAAGGCATTTGACAGTATACTACATGGGAGGATGGTCAAGAAGGTTCAGTCGCTTGGCTTTCAAAATGACGTACTAAAATTGACATTGACTTTGTGGGAGAAGCCAGAGAATGGTAGTAGGTGTTTGCCTCTCTGTCTGTGACTAGTGGAGAGCCACAGGGATTGGTGCTGGAACTGTTGTTGTTTGTCATTCATATCAATGATCTGTATGATAACGTGGTTAACTGGATCAGGAAGTTTACAGATGACACCAAGATTTGGGGTGCTGTGGATTTTGCAGATAACTATTAGAGCTTGCAGCAGGATCTGGACCAGCTGGAAAAAAATGTACTAAAAAATGGCAGATGGAATTTAATGCAGACAAGTGTGAGGTGTAGCACTGCGGTAGAACCTATCAGGACCTAACAGTGAAGAGTAGGGCACTGAGGTGTGTGGTAGAACAAAGGGATCTGGGAATACAGATCCATAATTCATTGAAATGGCGGCACAGGTAGATAGGTTTGTCAAGAAAGCTTTTGCTGCATTGACCTTCATAAATTGAAGCATTAAGTACAGGAGATGGGATGTTAAGTTGAGGTTATATAAGTTGTTGGTGAGACCTGTTTTAGAGTATTGCGTGCAGTTTTGGTCACCCATCTACAGGAAATATGTAAATAAAGCTTGAAAGAGTAAGTAAAGATACAAGGATGTTGCCGGGACTGGAGGACTTCAGCTATAAGACAAGATTGAATAGGTTAGGACTTTATTCCTTGGAACATAGAACATTGAGGGGAGATTTGATAGAGGCATATGAGGGGTATAGATAGGGTAAATGCAAACAGGCTTTTTACACTGAGGTTGGGTGGGACTACAACTGGAAGTCATGGGTTAAGAGTGAAAAGTAAAACAGTTGGGTGGAACTTGAGGGGAATATTGTTCACTCAGAGGGTTGTGAGAGCGTGGAATAAGCTGTCAGCACAAGTGGTTCATATGAGCTGGATTTCAAAGCTTAACAAGTACAGGGATGGCAGGGAAGGTTATGGAGGACTATGGTCCAGGTGCTGGTCAATGGGAGTAGGTGGTTTAAAGGTTTGGCATGAACTAGATGGGCCCAAGGGTCTGTTTCTGTGCTGTACTTTTCTATTACTCTATGTCTTAAATGAATATCAGGATAGTATATGGTGACATATACACACTCTGATAATAAATTTACTTTGAACTTTACAAAAGAATGCCTTGAATGTTTTAATATTAAGATGAAACCCAAGGGGAAATCCTGGTATATCAAGTAGTAAAATAATCATTAATCTCTTCACATCACTGTAAAACAAAAGCTCTTCGGCTATACTCAGTAAGTTCTTCATATGATGCTGCTTTTCTGGAGTTGTCTCAATGAAAGCAACAAAAGTTTTCTTTGATACTAACAGATGTGGAAAATTGCACAGATGTTGAGTGTCCTACTGCTTCTAAATACTTAAAGGTTTTATTTTTAGTGGGATAGACAGTTTCAGTAAGGTCTCAAAATGAACCAGGTAAGTGCCATAAACTAAGGTAAAATTAAATCAGCAGGAATTGGAAGAGACAAATGTTGTAATAATTGGACTGAAGTTTCTGTTGTTCGTAGTCCTTAATGGTTTCTCCTTTTCTGCTCAGTTGCAATTGGGAGGAAACACACTTGCAACATCTGGCCCACCAGGTGTTCAGCATCTGCAGTGTCCTCTGAGGATGTTAGGTTGGCTACTTAAGGGAGACAGTTGATAAATGAAGCAGGGTTTTGTGCTTTTTGTTCAGTGACTGGGTCACATTACAGCACAAGAGCAAGGAGTGTTCTAAGCAAAAATGTTAGCATTCTCTTGAGTACATGGGCTGACTCAGAGATAACTATTTTGATAAACAAGCATCAAGAAGCATTTTAGTGTATTCTGAAAATTTGTTGCAATCTTGTCTTGCTTTGTCAGAAGCTCAGTTCCTATCACCTATCACCTCAGTTCCTATCACCTTGGGGTTCTTCAGGACAACAGCACAGCTGATGCCACCACACAGAGGGCAGCCCTTTGTACCACTGTAAAATCCATTATATTTGGCTAGTTCCCTAACCAAACCTGTTAAGAATTAGCCAAAAACAGCAGGAAAGGCTAAATTATAATGGAACCACAACAGAGTGCAGTGGCTGAACTCAAACAATATACTGGAGGAAGTAAGTGGGTTGAGCAGCATCTATGGTAAGAAAGACTTTATCAATATTTCTGCGACAAGTTGTTTATTGCAGACTGCCGATGCGCAGGGAAGTACAGGTGAGATGTTAAATCCAGAACCATGGACAGCATAAATTCAAACCGCTGTCTTCAGCATTAGGCTCATTATAGTGCATTAGTATAACCTGCAATGCTGCTGGTTCACAGGAGTTGCTGACTTACAGACCAGAATTTTATTTATGCCACAACAGAAGGACCAGAGTTATGCTGTTGAAAATTGAGTTACCCAGGAATGGAACAATGTTATACACAACAGAGAACAAGTTTCAATCCTGAACAGTGCTGTCTGCGTGGAGTGTGCACATTTTCCCTGTGACTACATGGGTTTGCTCCCACATTCTAAAGACCTGCAACTTTTTAGGTTAATTGGCGCTGAGTAAGTGAGTATAATCTGATTAATATAGGGTAAAATGGGGGAGCATTTGATGGGCCAAAGAGCCCATTTCTCTACTGTACCTTTCTATGGCTCTGTGTCATCTAAATATCATAGTCCTGTTCAGGAAGTTAATCTCTTTATTTTTTTTTTGGCAGAATTTTCAATCTCACTGGTTTGTTTTTTTTTCTAGTGTCAGTCTCCTCAAAAGCACAGCAAGGAAAATTCACCAGTGGTGGGATTTTCAACCTTTAGTTTTCAAACTGTGAGAGCGGTATTCTGATTCTGTTTCACAGCCCAGCCAGCTTCACCTTAGTTATCCAGCACTAGCTAATGAGCCAACATTTAAACTGTGTTTGTGGTCCTCACTGAGATCTGCAACCTCCCATTTCCTCAAGTATGCCATGACTGCTTTGAAATGGAGTTCAGGGTCATGGTTACTCTCAGCCTTCTGGCCTCAGAATTACTCCAGGCTTCTGCTGCTGATTTCTGTCACATCTCACAGTTTCCTGTTCCCTACTGCATTAGCAAGGCCACTCCACATTTAAGGAGAAGAGCCCTCATTTAATTTTCCTTCAGTTCACAGAGGAGCAGGTGGAAGTGGGATGAGTGCTGAGCCGCTCTGCTAGCATTCAGAAACTGTGTTCATGATTGCACAGAGATATCCATGGCAACCTTGTGCTGGAAACAGACTCCAAGGCCCCAGTCCCAAAGAGCAATCATCCTGCAGCATTCTTCTTCACTGTCTATGTTTGTTTTGACTCCCTGGTTGTAATTCACACCACTGCCCTGATCATTGCAGCGTTTATTTTCTCCTGCAATTGGAATAGTGTTACTTTCATTGTGGTGTTGTAGCGGTGTGCTACATGCAGCGCTAAAATTACGACACGGAGTCGGTAACTGCAGTCGAAGGAAAAACTTTATTCGAAATCCTCAGCCTCACTTTTAAGCCTCCCTCAACCAGCCCCCCGTGGCGCAGAGGCTCCAAAGCTCTGTGCTCACAAACCCCTGCAGGCTATCTCCCTTAGCCGGAAAGCTGGCTAATTGTGAGCCGGTTCGGATGTGCCAGGAAATGGGTCGCCACATAACCCCCCCCCCCCCCCCCCCCCCAGAACCGGCGATACACCCCCCAATGTCCACAGTCTGGGCCGGAACCTGCTTGGGAGGTCGGCCTCTGCGCCGAGGTGCCAGAAACTCGACCGGTTGCACCAGGTCCACGTGGGCCGGTTTGAGTCGGTCCACCGTGAAAACCTCCTCTTTCCCCCCAATGTCCAGGACGAACGTGGACCCGTTGTTCCAGAGCACCATAAACGGCCCCTTGTATGGCCGCTGCAGCAGTGGCCGATGCCCACCCCTTCGTACAAACACAAACTTACAGTTCTGTAGGTATTTGGGTACGCAGGTCGGGTGCCGCCCGTGCTGTGAAGTGGGTATGGGGGCCAGGTTACCGAGCTTCTCGCGTAGTCTGCCCAGGACTGCTGCGGGTTCTTCCTCTTGCCCCCTTGGGGCTGGTAGGAACTCCCCGGGGACGACCAGGGGCGCGCCGTATACCAACTCGGCCGACGAGGCGTGCAGGTCGTCCTTGGGCGCTGTGCGGATGCCGAGTAGGACCCAGGGAAGCTCGTCCGCCCAGTTGGCTCCTCGCAGGCGGGCCATGAGGGCCGACTTCAGGTGACGGTGGAAACGCTCCACTAGCCCGTTCGACTGTGGGTGGTAGGCAGTTGTGTGGTGCAGCTGAGTCCCCAAAAGGCTGGCCATAGCTGACCACAGGCTGGAGGTGAACTGGGCGCCTCTGTCGGAGGTAATGTGGGCCGGTACACCAAAGCAAGATATCCAGGCGGTGATCAGGGCTCGGGCGCAAGATTCGGAGGTGGTGTCGGTGAGCGGGATCACTTCTGGCCATCTTGTGAACCGGTCCACGATAGTCAGGAGGTGCCGCGCTCCACGCGACACTGGCAGGGGGCCCACGATATCCACATGAATGTGGTCGAAACGCCGGTGGGCGGGATGGAACTGCTGCGGTGGGGCTTTGGTGTGCCGCTGCACCTTGGCCGCCTGGCAGTGCATGCACGTTTTGGCCCATTCACTGACCTGTTTGCGGAGTCCGCGCCAAACGAACCTGCTGGAAACCATCCGGATGGAGGGATGCGCCAAGTTATGAATGGAGTCGAAAACACGGCGCCGCCAGGCTATCGGGACGACGGGACGGGGCTGGCCGGTGGCGACGTCACAGAGTAGGGTCCTCTCACCTGGGCCTACGGGGAGGTCCTGGAGCTGCAAACTGGAGACTGCGGTTCTGTAACTCAGAATCTCCCCATCTGCCTGCTGTGCCTCTGCCAGTGCCTCAAAGTCTACCCCTTGGGAAAGGGCATGAACGGTAGGGCGAGAGAGTGCATCCGCCACGACATTGTCCTTACCCGAGACGTGCCGGACATCCGTCGTGTATTCAGAGATGTAGGACAGGTGGCATTGCTGGCGGGACGACCAGGGGTCGGACGCTTTCGTAAACGTAAAGGTAAGCGGCTTGTGGTCCGTGAACGCGGTGAAGGGCCGACCTTCTAGGAAGTACCTGAAATGCCGGATTGCCAGGTAGAGCGCCAACAGTTCCCAGTCGAAAGCACTGTACTTGAGCTCGGGTGGCCGCAGGTGTTTGCTGAAAAATGCCAGGGTTTGCCAGCGACCTGCGATGAGTTGCTCCAGCACCCCACCGACTGCCCTGTTAGATGCGTCCACTGTGAGGGCGGTAGGGGCGTCCATTCTGGGATGTACTAGCATTGCGGTGTTCGTCAAAGCTTCCTTCGTTTGAACGAAAGCGGCGGCGGACTCCTCGTCCCAGGTAATGTCCTTGCTCGGACCCGACATCAGGGCGAACAGGGGGCGCATGATCCGGGCAGCTGAAGGGAGGAAGCGGTGATAGAAATTGACCATACCTACGAATTCCTGAAGGCCTTTGATCGTGGTGGGTTGGGGGAAGTGGCGGACCACATCTACCTTAGCAGGCAGAGGGGTTGCCCCGTCTTTAGTAATCCTGTGGCCCAGGAAGGCAATGGTATCGAGTCCGAACTGGCATTTGGCGGGGTTGATTGTAAGACCGTACTCACTCAGTCGGGCGCAGAGTTGACGGAGGTGGGACAGATGCTCCTGACGACTGCTGCAGGCTATGAGGATGTCATCCAAATAGATGAATGCGAAGTCCAGGTCCCGTCCCACCGTGTCCATTAACTGCTGGAACGTCTGTGTGGCATTCTTCAGGCCGAACGGCATGCGGAGGAACTCAAAAAGGCCAAACGGGGTGATGAGAGCCGTTTTGGGGACGTCGTCAGGATGCATCGGGATTTGATGGTACTCTCGGACGAGGTCCACCTTGGAGAAGATCTGTGCGCCGTGCAGGTTTGCTGTAAATTCCTGAATGTGCAGCACAGGGTAGCAGTCCGGTGTGGTAGCCTCGTTCAGCCTGCGGTAATCGCCGCACGGTCTCCAGCCTCCCGTCGCTTTGGGCACCATGTGCGGGGGGAGGCCCATGGGCTGTCGGACCGCCGGATGATCCCCAATTCCTCCATCCTCTGGAACTCCTCCTTCGCCAGTCGGAGCTTGTCCGGGGGAAGCCGCCGAGCACGGGCGTGGAGGGGTGGTCCCTGGGTCGGGATGTGGTGCTGTATACCGTGTCAGGGCATGGCCGCTGTGAACTGCGGTGCCAGAACCTATGGGAAATCCGGCAGGACTCTGGTGAAGTCGTTGTCGGACAGCGTGATGGAGCCGAGGTGAGGGGCTGGCAACTGGGCTGCACCCAGGGAGAACGTCTGAAAGGTCTCGGCATGTACCAGTCTCTTCCTGGGCAGGTCGACCAGTAGGCTGTGAGCCCGCAAAAAATCTGCACCCAGAAGCGGTTGGGCTACGGCGGCCAGTGTAAAGTCCCACATGAACTGGCTGGAGCCGAACTGTAGCTGCACCTGACGGGTGCCATAGGTCCTTACTGTGCTGCCGTTCATGGCCCTCGGGGGGACCCGGTGCCCTGTTGCGGGTGTCGTAACTCGTCGGAGTTAAGACGCTGATCTCGGCACCAGTGTCGACCAAAAACCGGCGTCCCGACCTTCTGTCCCACACGTACAGGAGGCTATCCCGATGGCCAGCCACCGTAGCCATCAGTGGTGGCTGGCCCTGGCGTTTCCTGGGAACTTGCAGGGCGGACTACAGTGGCGGGCTTCTGCGCCCCACCGCTGGTGGTAGAAGCACCATTGTTCATTGGGCCGAGGGTTGGCGGGCTCTGCGGCCGGGCCTGGACTGGTTTGCTGCTGAGAGCGTGGCTGGGAGATCTGTGCGATGCTCACCTTTTTGGCGTTCCACAGCAAGTCCGCCCGGGCTGCCACCTTCCGGGGGTCACTGAAATCCGCGTCAGACAGTAGCAGGCATATGTCCTCGGGCAGCTGCTCCAGGAATGCCTGCTCAAACATGAGGCAGGGTGTGTGTTCGTCGGCCAGAGACAACATCTCATTCATTAAAGCCGAAGGAGGTCTGTCTCCTAAGCCATCCAGGTGCAGTAGACGGGCAGCCCGCTCACGCCGTGAGAGTCTGAAAGTCCTGAGGAGCAGGGCTTTGAATTCCGTGTACTTGCCGTCTGCCGGGGGCGACTGTACGAACTCCGCGACCTGGGCCGCTGTGTCCTGGTTGAGGGAGCTCACCACGTAGTAGTAGCGGGTGTCTTCTGAGGTGATCTGGCGAACGTGGAATTGGGCTTCGGCTTGCTGGAACCATAGGTTCAGTCACTGTGTCCAGAAACCCGGCAGTTTCAATGAAACCGCATGAACAGAGGCGGCGTCGGTCACTTCTGGTCCAAAAATTGTTTGGACCGTCGGGGTCACCAATTGTAGCGGTGTGCTACATGCAGCGCTAAAATTACAACACGGAGTCGGTAACTGCAGTCGAAGGAAAAACTTTATTCGAAATCCTCAGCCTCACTTTTAAGCCTCCCTCAACCTGCCCCCCATGGCGCAGAGGCTCCAAAGCTCTGTGCTTGCAAACCCCCGTAGGCTATCTAATTGTGAGTCGGTTCGGATGTGCCAGGAAATGGGTCGCCACAGTGTGTCCATTTAGGAACTAGCTGTGAAGATCACATCTGCTGTGTCCCAAATAAGGCCTTGCACCACACTAGCTCCCTGCAAACACTGACAGTCAGTTTCAATGCTACACCATTCAGGTAGGCATGAAAACACTCTTCTATGAATTTTGCAGTTGAAGTTCTTACTCATTAAACAATATAAGGGCACTCACCATAGTGTGGAGAAATGTGGAGCAATGTCTTGGTCAGATTTGTTACTTTAAATTTAAGCACCCATTTTTGTTTCTTGAACGACATCAAAAGAAAGGCAAAAAATTGTATGATATTGTGTGAACCGATTGATCATCCAATCAAATAAATTCACAACCCCTTTCTATATCACCACCTCTTCTCTGGATCTCAGTGCACTTGAAGCTTAAACAGTTTGTTGATGTCTCGAAGCACAGAGGTGTAGATAAAGATGCCAGGTTTCTTTGTCACGTGTACTTTGAAACTTTGAAACATACAGTAAAATGCATCATTTTGCATCAAACACACCAGCATATTCCAAGGATTATGCTGGGAGCAGCTCACAAGTGTCAACATGCTTCTACTGCCAGCATAGCATGCTTGTGATTCGCTAACCCTAACAGTGTGCCTCTGGAACGTGGGAGAAACTGGAGCTTCCAGAGGACGCTCACTCAATCACAGGGGGAACATAGATAGTCCTACAGAGAGGGGCAAGGATCAATCCCAGGTCAATGATTGCTGCTGCTGATTGCTTTAACTGCTGTTCTACCATGTCACTCCATACCTCTGGTTAATGCTTTTCAATTTCTTACCCACATCCTGTCCAGCATATAAACTCATACACTGCCTTATCTCAAGATATACCGGCCAGGATGTAATAGAATAATAATCTAAAAAAATCAAGGTCAACAATGGATGTCATTTATAAAGCAAGCCTAATGCATTGTGATGATGTATCCACAATGAGCACCGCCAAGCAGAATTTGACACTGAGACACAAAAAGAGATAATATGGTTGATAGTCAAAGGGCTTTAAAGAATGAAGGAGAGAAATAAAGTTGAATGCAAGGAATTTCAGGCTCTGTGGTTTAGGCAGCTGAAGGCTAGTTGAAAATGATGGAGCAATTAAAGTAAATAGCTTGCCAGAAACTAGAAGTGAAGGAGCACAGAGTTCTGTACGTGTTGTACAGTTGGAAGGAACGTAAAGAATTGGGGTCAAGGGTGCTGAAGAGAATTGGTATGGCAAGGCAATAGAGGGATATGAAAAACAAGGGTAAGTGTTTTCAAAATTGAGACTTCATCTGCATGAACAAAGGTGTAATTGGAATGACTACAAATGATTTATGGTGGGTTAGCAGTGCTCTGAATAAGCAGCTAATGTTATGTGGAAGATTGTACACTGGCCAGAAGAGATGCACGCATGAGGTTTTCATCAACAAGTAGGCTGAGGGGGAAGTAGGCACACTGAATGACTGTGTGGATCATTGATCACAAACGCAGTTCAGACACTGTGTGCTGTGATTAATTCTGCTCGTTCCTGGCATGGAAATGTAATTAGTTTATTATTGTCACATGTGCTGAGGTACAGTGACAAACTTAGTTTTGCAAGTAATCCATGCAGACTATGCCAAAACATATGCACCATACATCAAGACCTCTGGAGAACTGAGGCTGAGGCCCAAGGGTGTTGGGAAAGAGAGTGTGTCCAGTCTCCATATGGAGTTGAAGACACTGGGGTGAGATTTGTAACTTGTAGTCCAAGTCCAGCCCAGTTGGTGAGATTGCCACCACTGTGGATGGTCTTATAAGTAGAGTCATTGAATCATAGAGCCATGCAGGATGGAAATAGGCCTTTTGCCCTAAGCTGGTCCCATCTCCCTGCATGTGGCCAATATCCTAAATCTCTTTTAAACATTGTAATTGTACCCATATTTTCCATTTCCTCTGGTAGCTTTTTCCAAATATGTACCACTATGCAGCTCTTTTGTCTGCTGCTGAATGCCACTCTGTTTGTACAGGCACTGTTACATCTCTTACAGCTTGTGAAGAACTTAGAACAGCGTACCACTGGAAAAGACCCTTCAGGCGATAAAGTCTGTGCTGCACACGAGGCTGAATTAAACAGACAGACAGACAGACATACTTTATTGATCCCAAGGGAAACTGGGTTTCGTTACAGCCACAACAACCAAGAATAGTATAGAAATATAGCAATATAAAACCACAAATAATTAAATAATAATAAGTTAATCATGCCAAGTGGAAATAAGTCCAGGACCAGCCTATTGGCTCAGGGTGTCTGACACTCCGAGGGAGGAGTTGTAAAGTTTGATGGCCACAGGTCGGAATGACTTCCTATGATGCTCAGTGTTACATCTTGGTGGAATGAGTCTCTGGCTGAATGTACTCCTGTGCCTAACCAGTACATTATGGAGTGGATGGGAGTCATTGTCCAAGATGGCATGCAACTTGGACAGCATCCTCTTTTCAGACACCACCGTCATAGAGTCCAGTTCCACCCCCACAACATCACTGGCCTTAAGAATGAGTTTGTTGATTCTGTTGGTGTCTGCTACCCTCAGCCTGCTGCCCCAGCACACAAACAGCAAACATGATAGAACTGACCACCACAGCCTCGTAGAACATCCTCAGCATTGTCCGGCAGATGTTAAAGGACCTCAGTCTCCTCAGGAAATAGAGATGAACTAACTCTCTTCTACCTTATGTGATCCATCTGTTATGTCCAATATGTTATTGATGATCACACATTTGGAAGGAGAATCATTTAGATGCCTATTTATATCTTCATGCCTAATGCCAACTTTTAAAGGAGATGCAAGCAATTTTTTACACAACCCAGTTGATAAGAAAAATATTGTGAGAATGAAGAGACAAGGATAAGGCAGCTCCACTAATTCCACCTACAACAAGCTTTATTAGAAGTCGCTTAGAAAACAAGCCAGACATATAGTCTTCCATAAACACCGAGAACTAGGAATAACGTAGGAAAACCTCTGGAGTCCCAGCAGCAGCTAAGGGAGGGAATTGGACAGTCAGATTTTGGGCTGAGACCCTTTATTTGGATGACAAAAGCTGAAAGTTGGACGTCAGATTTGTTGGATTTACCATTAGCGGTTAGTGCGATGCCATTACTGTTTGGGGCGTCAAAGTTGAGAGTTCAATCCCAGCATCTTTTGTAAGAAAGCTTGTACTTTCTTCCCATGTGTGTGGGTTCCCTCTGGGTGCTCTAGTTTCTGCCTACAGTCCAAAGGCGCATCAGTTGGTAGGTTAATTGGTCATTGTAAATTGTCCAGTGATTAGGCTGGGGTTAAATTGGTGAGTTGCTGGTTGACGTGACTCAATGGGCCAGAAGGGCATCTTCCACATGGTATCTGAATAAATAAATAATCTGTTGCTAAAAGCAAAATGGAGGAAGTTTGTGGTGAAGGAAGGTGGTAGTGGATGGAGCAGAGAACAAGGAATTCAGGTGAAGGGTCTCAGTCTGAAACGTCAACTGTCTATGTTTCTCCACAGATGCTGCCTGACTTATCGATTTTCTCCAGCATTTTGGGTGTTGCTCCAGATTCTAGTATCTGTTATCTCTTGTATCTCCACTGTGAACTGAGAGCCTGACTGAGTCCTTTCCACATTGTTACCAATATAAAGAAATATACAAACAGATGGATTTGAGGGATGAAACTGTGAGAGACTTATTCACTGGAAGAATAGCAAATAAGGCAGGGTTCATGCAGCAGTATAAACTGACATGAGTGACACAGCAAGGTGTATTCCTAGGGTAAAGCCCTCCCCATCATATCTACGTATCTACACAAGCCACTGTCGCAGAGAAGCAGCATCTATCATCTGGGATCCCCACTATCCAAGTCATGCTCTCTTCTTGCTGCTGCCATTGGAAGAAGGTACAGAAGCCTCAGGACTCTCAACACCAGATTCAGGAATAGTTATTATGGCTCAGTCATCAGGCTCATGAACCAAAGGGGCTAAGTTCACTCAACCTCACTTGCCCCATCATTGAAATGTTCCCATAACCTATGCACTCACTTTCATGGACTCTTCATCTCCTGTTCTTGATATTTATTTATTTGTAATTATTTCTTTCCTTTGGGGTTTGCCCAGTTTGTTGTCTTTTGCACACTGGTTAAACACCTAAGTTGGTGCAGCCTTGATTGATTCTATTATGGTTATTATTTTATTATGGATAGAAACTCTGGACTCTATATAGTGACAGATATGTACTTCGACAATAAATTTATTTTGAACTTTTGAAATTTTTTAAGGATGAAGTGCAAGGATTTGAAGGGGTATTGGAGGGCAGTGAAAGACTGGGAAGAGTAACGGACTGAGAATCACAAGATACAAGAAATGTGGCAGGCAGGAGATATGCAGAGGGTCACAGGATTGAGAAGTATTGTGACTGCTATAATATCACAGCTCCAGAAGCATGTTTAATACTGACCTCAGGTGTCGGCTCCATGAAGCATGTGTTCTCCACTTTGGGCTCCCTCAGGCGTTCTGCTTTCCTCCCATATCTCAAGGGTAGGTCAATAATGTAAATGCCACTGTAAATTCTTCCTCGTGTTGTTAAATTGCAAAGAAATCAAAGGTATGTTAAGTTCATATAAAAGTGAAGGTTACAGAGAACAGGGAAGAATGGAACTCATGCTCTTCTAGGAGCTATCAGGAACTCGATGTACCAAATGGCCTGTTTCTTAATCATAGTATCACATAAGTTGGTAGCTGAGCAAGCGTTAGGAAAGATTACAGGATTGAAGGGGGGGCAGGTGAGGTTAAGGAAGAGGAAGGGTAACAGAAGCAAAGAGTGGGAGTAAATGGGACCTTTTCAGAATGGCAGGCAGTGAATAGTGGGGTACCGCAAGGCTCAGTGCTGGGACCACAGTTGTTTACAATATATATTAACAATTTAGATGAGGGAATTAAATGCAGCATCTCCAAGTTTGCGGATGACACGAAGCTGGGCGGTGGTGTTAGCTGTGAAGAGGATGCTAAGAGGATGCAGGGTGACTTGGATAGGTTAGGTGAGTGGGCAAATTCATGGCAGATGCAATTTAATGTGGATAAATGTGAGGTTTTCCACTTTGGTGGCAAGAACAGGAAAACAGATTATTATCTGAACGGTGGCCGATTAGGAAAAGGGGTGGTGCAACGAGACCTGGGTGTCATTGTACACCAGTCATTGAAGGTAGGCATGCAGGTACAGCAGACGGTGAAAAAGGTGAATGGTATGTTGGCATTCATAGCAAAAGGATTTGAGTTAAGGAGCAGGGAAGTTCTACTGCAGTTGTGCAAGGCCTTGGTGAGACTGCACCTAGAGTATTGTGTGCAGTTTTGGTCCCCTAATCTGAGGAAAGACATTCTTGCCATAGAGGGAGTACAAAGAAGGTTCATCAGTTTGATTCCTGGGATGACAGGACTTTCATATGAAGAAAGACTGGATCGACTAGGCTTATACTCACTGGAATTTAGAAGATTGAGGGGGGATCTTACTGAAATGTATAAAATTTGAAAGGGATTGGACAGGCTAGATGCAGGAAGATTGTTTCTGATGTTGGGGAAGTCCAGAACGAAGGGTCACAGTTTAAGGATAAAGGGGAAGCCTTTTAGGACCGAGATGAGGAAAAACTTCTTCACACAGAGAGTGGTGAATCTGTCGAATCCTCTGCCATAGGAAATAGTTGAGGCTGGTTCATTGGCTATATTTAAGAGGAAGTTAGATATGGCCCATGTGGCTAAAGGGATCGGGGCTATGGAGAGAAAGCAGGTACAGGGTTTTGAGTTGGATGATCAGCCATGATCATACTGAATGGTGGTGCAGGCTTGAAGGGCCGAATGGCCTACTCCTGCACATATTTTCTATGTTTCTATGTTTCTAGAGCTTGCAGGTTGGGAAGGACATGGGCGAGAAATGGTTACAAGGAGTATTGTTGGGATGAATATGGGAGAGGAAGGATTGTAGAATGTGACAATGGGAGTGGTTTGAAAGAAAAAAAGCTACATGGTGTGTTGTTGGAGGAGTATAAGAGAGGAAGGGTTACAGGGAGTGCTGATAGGAGGAGTGTGGGAGAGCAAGGGTTACAGGGTGTGGGGATTGGGGGGAGTGTGGGAGAGAAAGGGTTACAGGGTGTGAGGATTGGGATAGGTAGGTGATACAGTGAGGGAATGACTGCTTTATGCAGGGAACATAATGATAATCATTCCATCCTGAGCTAGTAAGTGGTTGAGCATAAAGTACTGTATGTGAATTTGAAATAGCTGATGTTTTAAACCGGCTGTAGGTTGAAGCAGTAAGAGATTTTTCAGGGTGCATGTTCTGACTGCACTTAAACTGTTTCCAGGGTGATATTGGCTTGTGTTCTTGGCACTGCATGCTGTACATCACAGATGTAGCCCAATAACTCTCCCTGCATTTTACCCAAGCTTGCTTCTAGTAATTCAAAGCCAGATTTCATTTCCCCTTCTGTCATACAGACATCAATCAGGTTTTAAGCAGGGTTCAGCCATGCATACAGTAATCTATATATAAAGAATATCAATGCATAATATTGAAAAGAAATGGGAATGTCACAAAACAGATTCATTAAGCTTGGCTCACAGATTGTGATTGCACTGAATCTAATATATTTCTCTGTTGGGCTTGCTTGAAATTAAAATAGAATACTCTCACCAGTGAGAATATCAGACACTTTTTAATATTCAGATTTGCATTCAAAACCTTTGAAATTTTTGAAGTAGTTACTGGTGTTGAAATAAAAAGGCTGGAAACTGGCTGTGAAATGAGATATTCACTGTTACCCCCTTGTAAAGGAAGCTAAAGGTGTTATGTTGAAGATGCCTGCACAGCTCAGGTATGTTTCAGTGTCATTGCTTGTTGATCTTTGCCAAGACAGAGTTGTGAAGAAAGTGTCATGCAGTCATCTCCATGGAGACCCTAATCCTATCCTTTTCCAGCTGCTGCATGCAATCCGTGACTTTTCCCAGTGAACAGGATGATTGGGCGGATGTAGAGGAGATGAGAAGTTGGAATCACCTCCCGTGTCACTGGTAATCCTGTTAATCCTATCCTCACTCTGTGTGTAACTGGCAGTGCACCTGAGGTGCACGGCTGGAGAAACCTACTGCAGGATCTAGATGCTGTACAACAATGTGCTGACTCAATGGCATTTCAAGTGTAAAACTCAATCATTTTTATCCTTCGAAGTCGGGTTTACAAATCCTAATCGACCACCCTACCAGAAATGTGCAGAATGTTCCTAAGGACACAAAAAAAAGTCAAACATGTCATGCAATAAGTTAGCAACCTATATTTAAGATCTTTGGTCCTGCAGTAAATTCTATTAACATACCCGTGTATCTAAGACCAAACAGCATACCATAAAAACAGCCTCTTCTGCCCACCGTCTATACTATCAAGCACAATTTATCTCACATTAAACCCCCACCACTGCATCAATATACCTTGGATTCTGCTGCTCATCACACATCAGAGGCAATTAGTTGTCATCAATTAACTTATCGACCCACACATATTCATGAAATGGGAAGAAACCTATATAGTCACAATGGAGGACATGCAAACTCCACACAGATACCACTAGGGCTAAGCATTGAATGCAGATCACTGGAGACTGTGAGGCAGCAGCTCTGTTAGCTGTGGCACGGTCCCACCTCTAATTTCCCCATAAATGCTTTTATGTTACTGAATCTGTCTCTGAAGAAGCACAGCCGCTTAATGTCCTGCACAAGTAAACTTCAACTAAAATCCAGTTGTTTGATGTGCTTTGTGTGTGGGCAGCATTCTTCTGGATATTCAGCCTGCTTCTCAGTGCATAAGTTGTGAACACTCATGACATCAGTCAGTTCCAACACATGATTGATGCTGCATGCAAAATATTCTAATGTGCCTGCAGGGCCAATGAATGGATCAGGCAATGACATCAGTGACAGTCTTCTTCAATGGTTGAGTACTGAAAATAAGGACATAATATAGAAGCAGGAGTCGGTTATTCAGCTGCACGTGTTTGCACCTTCTTTGAATACTGACCTACAAAGTCATGTTCCTTTTGGACAAGGGAGAGCCAGTGGATGTAGTGTACCTGGACTTCCAGAAAGCTTTTGATAATCTCCACATAGGAGATTAGTGGGCAAAATTAGGGCACATGGTATTGGGGGCTTTAGTACTGACATGGATTGAAGATTGGCTGGCTGACAGGAAACAAAGAGTAGTGATTAACGGATCTCTTTCGGAATGGCAGGCTGTGACCAGTGGGTACCACAAGGTTTGGTGCTGGGACCGCAGCTGTTTACAATATACATTAATGATTTAGATGAAGGAATTAAAAGTAACATTAGCAAATTTGCTGATGACACAAAGCTGGGTGGCAGTGTGAAATGTCAGGAGGATGTTATGAGAATGCAGGGTGACTTGGACAGGTTGGGTGAGTGGGCAAGTGTATGGCAGATGCAGTTTAATGTGGATAAATGTGAGGTTATCCACTTTGGTGGCAAGAACAGGAAAGCAGATTACTATCTAAATGGAGTCAAGTTAGGAAAAGGGGAAATACAACGAGATCTAGGTGTTCTTGTACATCAGTCAATGAAAGCAAGCATGCAGGTACAGCAGGCAGTGAAGAAAGCTAATGGCATGCTGACTTTTATAACAAGAGGAATTAAGTATAGGAGTAAAGAGGTCCTTCTGCAGCTGTACAGGGCCCTGGTGAGACCCCACCTGGAGTATTGTGTGCAGTTTTGGTCTCCAAATTTGAGGAAGGACATTCTTGCTATTGAGGGCGTGCAGCGTAGGTTCACAAGGTTAATTCCCGGAATGGCGGGACTGTCATATGTTGAAAGATTGGAGCAACTGGGCTTGTATACACTGGAATTTAGAAGGATGAGAGGGGTTCTGATTGAAACATATAAGATTATTAAGGGATTGGACACACTGGAGGCAGGAGGCATGTTCCCGCTGATGGGTGAGTCCAGAACTAGAGGCCACAGTTTAAGAATAAGGGGTAGGCCATTTGGAACAGAGATGCGGAAAAACTTTTTCACCCAGAGAGTGGTGGATATGTGGAATGCTCTGCCCCAGAAGGCAGTGGAGGCCAAGTCTCTGGATGCATTCAAGAGAGAGTTAGATAGAGCTCTTATAGATAGCGGGGTCAAGGGATATGGGGAGAGGGCAGGAACGGGGTACTGATTGTGTATGATCAGCCATGATCACAGTGAATGACGGTGCTGGCTAGAAGGGCCAAATGGCCTACTCCTGCGCCTACTGTCTATTGTCTATTTTCTACACCATCTTCTATCCCCAGAATTTATCAACCACTTACTTGAATGTACCAGTGGACAAGTCTCCCGAGTCTCCTGGATATAGCTTTTAAAAGAGTTGCCATTATCTAGGTGAAAGAAACACTTTTCATATCTGCCCTGTATGGCTAATCCCTTATTCTAAAGTGCAAAACCAGGCTCTGAACACCACTTCCAAGGGAAATATCCAGATCTAACCTTTCAAGCGCCTGAGGATTTTGTCTGTTTCAGCAAGATTATCATTCATTCTTCTGAACTTGAGTGTTTCTCAACTAGCCATCTTAATATCCCCTGATTTAACAAGCCACTGTCCCAACAATCACTGGAGTTCCTTTGCTGAACAGCCTCTATAGCAAGAATATCCTTTCCTAGGTAGGGAGAGTAGATGCATACACAGAATCCATCTGCATTCTCATCAGGGCTTTAGCTGATTGGAGCAAGAAATAACCTTGTACTCAAATATTCTTATAATAAAAATTGATATATAATTTTCCTTCATCATCCTTGAAGAAGATGGCAGTTTCTCATTGAAATGTTGGTTATAACTGATGTCTATACCTGCCTGGAAGCTTGAGAAGTGTTCATTTGTCATATGTACTGGGAAAGATTGAGATCCTCTTTCAATTTTCCTTCTTAATTATTTGTTGGAATCATATGTTAACTTTCAATGATTTACCCTATTCTAATGTGAGTTAAAGGGTGCAATAGTAGGGAGACCTTTCCTAGGGAATTTAATTTATTTACTTTCCCCTGTGTGTAATCTCCCTTCACCTGTCTTCATTTGTGACCGCTTCTATCAGTGGAAATTATCATGGCTCCCCAGTGTTCTTCATGGGTTGAGCAGCACTATTCCTCCAGCAGATTTTTTGCCGCTCTGCATACCACCATCTGCATTTATTACTGTCTCAACAGGGTTTTCCTTGGGTTTCTCCTTCACTGCTGAATCTCCACCCTGCACCCAAATCATTGAGGCTACTGCCTCTCTTTTCTCGAGTCATCACTGGCAGCATCAATTTCCTCCCCATGCTTCCCAATCATCTCTTCAACTCTATCCCATTCTGCCCAAAGAATCCTCTTCTCCTCCCAGCCACCTTCTGGATCTACTACGTTTAATGTACCTCAGCTATGTATTTCCATTTCATTCTCTATCATGGCTTCATGACTAACTTGTTTGATGAGAACAATGTGTCAATCCTCTCAATAGTGAATCAGAAACTTGGAGTCTTACCTAAAACTGTTGAGTGTCCCTTCAGAACAATTCACCAAACTTTCAGCTGGCATCATATTCCAAATTCTATAATGCAACTTGAATACAAAAATTATTCTGGCAAAGATGAAGTTATTTCCATCTGACTTAATCTGACACATAAATTGGTCTGTGAATCATTGGTGGGACAGCATGCAGCCTTGTTGGGCAATGAAAAATTATTTCTGGTGGCACATAGGTAAGGAAAAAAATATATATAAATGTAATATGTCCATAAGGATTTTCAAAGATTTAAAAAAAATAAGCATAAGGTTTTTGTAAAGCACGTCAGTCGAATCTATAGAAAAATAATTAAGTAGAAATATGAGGAAGCAGAATACTCTAGAGATATTTGGCAGTTCAGAAAATATCATTGGAAATAAAAAAAAAAGAGTATGTGGTAATGATTTGGTTGATGGACTTTTAAGAGACATAAAATGCTGGAGGAACTCAGCAAGCCAGGCAACGTCTATGGAAAAGAGTATGGAAAAGAGAATGTTTCGGCTTGAGCTCCTCCAGCGTTTTGTGTGTGTTGCTTGGACATCCAGCATCTGCAGATTTTCTCTTGTTTGTGACTTTTAACAGAATCCAGTTGAAAATTTAGCAAAATTTAGCAAAACATTATTTCTATGGCTTCTCTCCTTGATTGCTGTTTGACCTCCTGAATATTTCAGCATCATCTAATATCCTTCCAGTTAAACTTTCAGAGTCATAGAGAACTGCAGCACAGAAACAGGCACTTCAGCCCACCTACTCCAGGCTGAGACCATTTAAACTGTTTACTTCCAATGACCTGCACCTGGACTCTAATCCTCTATATCCCTATTATCTATGTATTGATCCAAATTTCTCTTAAACATTGAAATCAAGCTCACATGCACCATGTGTACTGGCAGCTTATTCCACACTCTCACAATCCCTTAGAGTGAAGAAGTTTCCCCTCATGTTCCCCTTAAATTTTTCACCTTCCATCCTTAAGCCATGACCTCTGGCTATAGTCACACCCAGCCTCAGTGGAAAAAGCCTGCTTGCATTTACTCTATTTGTATCCCTCATAATTTTGTATAACTTCAGTCTTCTCTCAATCTTCCACGTTCTAAAGAAAACAGTCCTAACCTATTCAATCTTTCCTTATCACTCAGGCCCTTCAGACCTGGCAAAGTCCTTATAATTTTTCCCTGAGCTCTTTCATCCTTGTTTACATCTTTCCTGTAGGTAGATGACCAAAACCACACACAATACTCCAAATTAGGCCTCGCTGGTATCTAATACAACTTTTACATAACACCGCCACTTCTGTACAGTATTCATAATATTGACTTCTGAAGGCCAGCGTGCCAAAAGCTTTTTTTACCACCAAGTCTACCTGTGACACTAATTTAAATTAATTATGTACCTGTATTCCCAAATCCCTTTATCCTACCATATTTCTGATGCACCATCAATAACTCACTCTAAGACGTAAGGTGAGATATCGGCTTTTATTGACTGGAAGAAGGAACAAGCAGTGAGTGACCACCATACTACATCCTGGAGACTGAGAGGCCGGGCTCAGGCCTCAATCGCCTTTATACAGAGGTCTGTGGGAGGAGCCACAGGAGCAGTCAGCAGGGGGCGTGTCCAGACAGGTATATGTAGTTCACCACAATTCCTTAGTGCCCTACTGATCACTGTGTAAGACCTACACTTGTTGGTCCTACCAAAGTGCAAAACTTCACACTTGTCTGCATTTAATTCCATCTACATTTTTCAACCTATTTTCAAGCTGATGCAGATCCCTCTGCAAGCCCTGATAGCTTTCCTCACTGTCCACTACACCAATCTTGGTGTCATCCACATATCTGCTGATCCAGTTAACCACATTATCATCCTGATCATTGATATAGATGACAAACAACAAATGACCCCACACTGAATTTAGAAGTTTGAGGGGCGATCTTATTGAAACGTATACAATTCTAAAGGGATTGGACAGGCTAGATGCAGGAAGATTGTTTCTGATGTTGGGTAAGTCCGGAACGAGGGGTCACAGTTTAAGGATAAAGGGGAAGCCTTTTAGGACTGAGATGAGGAAAAACTTCTTCACACAGAGAGTGGTGAATCTGTCGAATCCTCTGCCATAGGAAATAGTTGAGGCTGGTTCATTGGCTATATTTAAGAGGAAGTTAGAGATGGCCCTTGTGGCTAAAGGGATCGGGGGTATGGAGAGAAAGCAGGTACAGGGTTCTGAGTTGGATGATCAGCCATGATCATACTGAATGGCGGTGCAGGCTCGAAGGGCCAAATGGCCTACTCCTGCACCTATTTTCTATGTTTCTATGTTTCTATGATCCCTGCGGCACACCACAAGTCACAGGGCTCCAGTCAGAGGCAACCCTCTACTAGCATTCTCTGGCTTCTCCATCAAAGCCAATGTCTAATCCAACTTACTTCCTCATCCTGAATGCCAAACGACTGAACCTTCTTGACCAGCCTCCCATGTGGGAACTTCTCAAATGCCTTACTAAAGTCCACGTAGACAACATCCTCTGCCTTGCCTTCATCCACTTTCCTAGTAATTTCTTCAACAAACTCTATAAGATTTGTTAGAAATGACATACCACACACAAAGCCATGCTGACTATCCTTTATCAGTTCCATGTCAGATCAAATACTTATGTACCTGGTCCCTTAGAATATTTTCCAATAACTTTCCCACAACTGATGTCAGACTCAGTGGCCTATAATTTCCTGGTTTCTGTTTAGAGCCTTTTTTAAACTGTGGAAACAACATTGCCTATCCTCCCATCCTCTGGTATCTCTTTCGTCTCTTAGCATGTCTTAAATATCTCTGCTATGACTCTGGCAATTTCTGCATTTGCCTCCCATTGGGTCTGAGAGAACACCTTGTCAGGCCCTTGTCATGGTCTGGATCGGTTCCCCTTTGAATTTAGTTAGGTTACGTTATGATCCGGACCATTGACTCTTTGTTCCCTTCTAACTCCGTTTCACGCATCCCTTGAACTTGGCAATTAAGGTGTTCTACTCTCAACCCGAACTGGCAGCTTACAAGCCCCTGGCTTTAGCCGTTCGGGGCAAGAGTGTTAAGAAGCCTTAGCAAGTCGCCGTTGCTACCACAAGCCAGAGTGATCCAGCCCGCATCGGAGTGCCGGCAATTCGCATTCCTTCGTCAGAGTGGGTCCGGGCAAGGTCAATCTGCCAGGGATGAGTTGAAGGCAGTGTCCTGACACGATGTTCATGCCCATTGTCTGTGTCTACCCCTGGAAGAGCCCCGGCTCGGTGCCTGAGTGGAAGACGGAGTCCTGGCTTGACGTTCATGCCCCTTGTCCATGTCTATCCCTCGAAGAGTCCCGGCTCGGTGCCTGATCTGAAGTTGGAGTCCTGGCTCGACGTTCATGCCCATTGTCTGAGTCTATCCCTCGAAGAGTCCCGGCTCGGTGCCTGATCTGAAGGTGGAGTCCTGGCTCGACGTTCATGCCCATTGTCTGAGTCTATCCCTCGAAGAGTCCCGGCTTGGTGCCTGATCTGAAGTTGGAGTCCTGGCTCGACGTTCATGCCCATTGTCTGAGTCTATCCCTCGAAGAGTCCCGGCTTGGTGCCTGATCTGAAGTTGGAGTCCTGGCTCGACGTTCATGCCCATTGTCTGAGTCTATCCCTCGAAGAGTCCCGGCTTGGTGCCTGATCTGAAGGAGGAGTCCTGGCTCAAGGTTCCTTGTCCTGTGTTTTGGTGTCCACATTTCTGGCTGCAGCGATCCATGGTGTCCACGTTTCTGGCTGCGGTGAATCAAGGAACTAGTCTCCTAGTCCAGGGTCTGCGACGATCCAGGTTCCCTATTCCCGGCTGCGGCGATCTATGGTGTCCACATTTCTGGCTGCGGTGAATCAAGATCCTAGTCTCCTAGTCCAAGGGTCCACGACGATCCAGGTTCTACGTTCCTGGCTGCGGCGATCCATGGATCCCAGTCTCTAAGTCCTAGGGATGTGGCTGTCCATGTTCCCAGTGTCCAAGTCCAAGGGCCGCGGCTGTCCATGTTCCCGCTGTCCAAGTCATGGCCGCGGTGATCCCAGTTCCCTGTTTCCAAGTCCCAGGTCCGCGGTTCGTATTCCTCTTTGTCCTCCTTTCCCGATCTTCTGTGTAGCGAGTAATAAACACTATTTTATTGAACCTAAGAAAAACGTGTTTGTGTCCTGAGTGTGGGTCCTCTCCCAGCACCCTTGTCCCCACCTCTTGACAGCCCTGGGGATTTATCCACCTGGATTTTCCACAGGGTAGCAAACACCTTCTCCTCTGTAAGTTGTACAGGGTCCATGACGTTGATGTGACTTTGTCTCACTTCTATAGACTCTGGATCTATCTCCTGAGTAAATACAAATGCAAAGACTGCGTATAAAATCTCCCCGAACTATTTTGGTTCCACACGTAGATTACCATTCTGATCTTCCAGAGGACCAATTTTGTTTGTAAAGAGGGTTTCTTCTTTTTTCTTTGTTACTGTGTCTGTAATCAAAATGGCTTCTTTGTTTTGTTAAAAGCAGGAATGCTCCTTTGTTGCAAGAGAGTGCTGGAAGCTTGTTTGGGTTAAAATTTACTGATAACGAGAATTGTATTCCTTTGTATTCCTTTGTAAACCAATTGGGATTAATATTGTTCTTTCTTCTGAGTCTATAAGCTATTGTTGACGGGCTTTTGGGGAGATCGGCGCGAGGGGGTCGAGAGAGAGGACGCAATGCTGTAAGCTGGGTGAGGAATGGGCCACAAGCGGGGATCCGAGGCCAGGAGGTACTCCGAGGAGTGGAGATGAAGCTTGATGTGCTTGATTGACCACTTCGGAGGGTCCTGAGCTGCGAGTAGAGGAGTTTGCAGGGGATCGAATGGTGGCCAGAAGACTTCAGTAATTGAGCTCCAACGGTTGTGCACGAAGTGGTTTGCACTTTGATAAGTTTGGCGCCTTTTCTTTCTTTTTTTCTTCATATATACTGTATCGTTATTAATCACTTAGTTATAGTAACCTTTATAAATTGTACTCATTTAATCGCATATGGTGTCCTGTCTGTTTGTGGGTGACGCGGGGACATCACACAGCATCCACACCAGCTGATTACCCAGTTTGGCGAGGCCGAAGGCTGCTCCCCCTAGACGAGAACGAGCTGAGCGAGCCTGAGGTGATCCAGGGGGTTACAAGTTCTTTGCAATCATTTTGCTCTTAACATACCTACAGAATCCCTTAGGATTCTCCTTGATCTTGTTTGCTAGAGCAACTTCATGGCCTTTTAGCCTTCCTGATTACTTTCTTAAGTGTTCTCTTTCATTTCATGTACTTCATAAGCACCTCATTTGTTCCTATTTGCCTATACCTGCTATACACCTCATTTTTTTCTCTTAACCAGGGCTTCAATATCCCTTGAAAACAAATGTTCCCTACATCTGTTATCTTTAC
This sequence comes from Hypanus sabinus, assembly GCF_030144855.1. Lineage (NCBI taxonomy): Eukaryota > Metazoa > Chordata > Chondrichthyes > Myliobatiformes > Dasyatidae > Hypanus > Hypanus sabinus. The sequence continues at coordinate 82,564,195 of NC_082716.1, forward strand.
CTTTTATTCTGACTGGCACATACAAGCTTTGTATTCACAAAACTTCATTTTTGAAGGCTTGCCACTTTCCAGTCACAGTTTTGCCATAAAACAGCCTGTCCCAATCCATACTTGCCAGATCATCTCTGATGCCATCAAAATTGTCCTTTCTTCAATTTAGAATCTCAGCCTGCAGACCAGATTTCTCTTTTTGTATATTTACTTTGAAACTTCTGGTATCGTGGCCACCAGATACAACGATTTTCCCTACACAAACATCTGTCACCTGCACTATTTCATTCCCTAAATGCAGATCCAGTATTGCATGCTCTCTCATTGGGATTACATACTGACGAAGGAAACTTTCCTGAACGTATTTGACAAACTCTATCCCATCCAGTCCTTTTACAGTATGGAACTCTCAGTCAATATGTGTAAAGTTAAAATCACCTACTATAACAACCCGATGTTTCTGGCAATAGTCTGTGATCTCTTCTAAATTTGTTCCTCTAAATGGGTGGTCTGTAATATTGTCCCTTTAGTGTGATCATACCTTTTTTATTACACATTTCCATCCATGATGCATCACTAGTCGAGTTCTACAGTTTGTCCTGACAGAGCTTTGCTGTGACATTTTCCCTGTCAAGTAACACCAGCCCTTCTCCTTTAATCCCTCTCAATCTGTCACATCCAAAGCAACTGACCTCCAGGATATTGAGCCATCAGTCCTGCCCCTCCTACAGCCAAGTCTCCTTAATAGTTACAACGTCATCATTCCAGGTATTGATCCATGCACTGATCTCATCCACCTTTTCTACGATACCTCTTGCATTTAAATATATGCAGCTCAGGACACTAGTCATATCCTGACTTGGTCTGAGGGGTTACCAACATCAGCATCCACAACCTCTCCACTAACTGTTATGAAACTCTGGTTCCCATCACCTTGCAACTCTAGTTTAAACCCCACTGTGCAGCATTAACAAACATTCCTGTTAAGATATTAGTCCCCCTCCAGTTCAGGTGCAAACCGTCCCCTCTCCACAAGTCTTACCTTCCCTGGAAGAGAGCCCAATGATCTAAAAACCTTATCCCTTTCATCCTACATCAGCTCCTTAGCCACATATTAAATTGTAAAATCTACCTAGTTCTTGCCTCAGCAGCACATGGCAGGGGTAGCAATCCTGAGATCATAACCCTGGAGGTCCTGCCCTTTAACATTGCACCTAACTCCCTGAACTCCCTATGCAGAACCTTGTCACTCATCCTACCTATGTCACTGGGACCTACATGGTCCATGACCTCTGGCTGTTTACCCTCCCATTTATGCCTGATCTTTGGGGAGAAATTGACGGTTGGATATTGATTAAGGAACCCACCTAAGATGTTGTTGTGTGAATAAAGTTATTGGAGGAAAGTACTGGCACTTATGAAGCAGCAGCTTTATTCAACAAAACAAGATACAGCAGGGATCATATTGAGATACTTACAGTTTGGCTCATACTACCCATTATTTTGTGTGCTAAACATCAAAGAACAATTCCATTTTGCAATGCATCAACAATGCTTTCTTTGAAACTACACACAAACCTCTCACTTCCCAATTCAGATCCACACCAAAGACATCTAAATGAATTGTAATCAGCATTGGCTGGTCTCTGATTCCAGGCTTTTGGGTACTTGTGGCTCAGAGCTGCATTTAAATCTACAATCTATATTCAGATTTGAAGATTGGTGGCTGAAGTCATTTGCTTGATATGCTAAATCCAAAAATCACTCTAACAAATGTGAAACTTATTTTTTTTCTTTTGTACCCTCACTGACATACTGTGATTCCCCGTTTACAGAATCAAATCATCATTGAGTTTAAAGCCCTTTTATTTGTTGTGCAGAAACTTACTACAGGTCCACGATCCCTTATCTGAAATTCTGACATCCAAAAACCGAAGCCTTTTCTGTGGAGTGCGGAGCGTGTCATAACAAGGCTTGTTTGGCACGCCAACAGCTGACGTCACTCAGGTGTGATGTGGCAGCACTAACAGAGGCCGCCAGATGTCAGTTGTGGCTCAGCACTCGTACTGGTTACACGTGCATTTGCTGTTTGCTGATATTTTGTGTTCACTGTTGACTTTGTGTTTAATTTCACTGTGAAAATGTCAAAAAGAGCTGCAGATACCCCTACAGGTAGCAATGAGAAAAGGAGAAGGAAGCATCTATCATTATCAATAACGCAGAAAGTGGAGTTATTGTAGAAGCTTCATCGTGGTGTGTCTGTGCGGCGTCTTACTGAAGAATATGGTATTGGAACTACCACTGTATATGTTATAAAGAAACAGAAAGACAAGTTACTGAAGTTTTATAGTGACAGTGATGACCATAAACTAATGAAAAAGGAAGGAGTTTTTAAAACGCTGTCTGTCATAGTGCCGCTTCGTAACTTGAGAATTCGGTTCCTGGCTCAACAAGTACCTGTGGAGTATTTAGCTTTGTTTGCCAGACGTAATGCAACTTAACTGGAGGTACCTGTACATATTTAGTTTAGTTTGAACCTGTATATGTCCTAGAGTATTTACGTTCTACATTTATTCCAATAAGTCATTTACCATTGTTTGATTTGGTTCATTTGAAACTATATATTTTTAAGTTTTAATGAATGTTTTGGAAATAAAAGGTACTAGTGTATTTATGGTCTATAATTATCCCACTATTTCATTTATCAGTATATTACTCTATAAATAAACGGTAATAGTATTTGTAAAAGAGCATGGATCGGGAAACCCAGAAGTTCTCTCTCCAGCGCTCGTTGTTTGAGCATGTACAGACATTTTTCTTGTTATTATTCCCTAAACAATACAGTATAACAACTATTTACATAGCATTTACATTGTATTAGGTATTATAAGTAATCTAGAGATGATTTAAAGTATACGGGAGGATGTGCATAGGTCTGGAGCTCCCCTGGGTCCTAAAATCCACCCGTACTGAGACAGGGTAATTATCAATATAATTATCAGTTTTCTGAAATCTGAAAAATTTTGAATTCTGAGATGCAACTGGACCCAAGGATTTCGAATAAGGGACTGTGGACCTGTATAAACATAAGAAATTTTGACATACAGTGCTGCTAACACTGAAAATCTGATATATTTTGTATTTTCATTTATATTTTTATGTGTAAATCAAACACAAAAAGTGTTTGTGCTATCGATTATTTCTGGGTTGATTATTAACCATTGGATTATTGGCTGGACACTTCAAGTCATTCACCCCAATATTATTGGCCATGCAATTAGAGTCACAGAGATTATCCTAGGGATGGTTAGGATAACCAGGCCATTCAGCCCATCCTAGTCCATGCCAACCATTCACTGACACTCATTCTACATTAATGACACTGAAGACATCATCTAGTACACAGCCTCCAAATCCATGATAGGGTTGAACTTGAAGCATGTGGCCAGTAACTGTTTTTATCAGTTACAAACAGAATGAAGAAAGGCTGATCACTGATTTAAAGGTCCCCATTGTTCTGTTTATGTTCTGGTCTGTGCACCCATTTGACACAGATGGAATTTGTCTAGCACATTTTCAAGATAATTGCTGGAGGAATCTGACCTTTACTGCAGGCTTTCTATGTCTTCTCACTATGGAGAAATATGCATTTGTCTCTGCTTGTGATGAGCCTGTTCCTCACAGAGGTGTAGGGTGGACTTAAAGTTTTAGATAGATAAAGTTTGGAGACAAGCCACTTTGGTCTTTAATGACCACCATCCTTCATGTATCCAAATTCCATTTTTCCCACTTTTACATTAACTCCTCCCAAATTTAACTAACCACAACTATGTTAGGGGGTATTTACAGTGGCCAGTGAACCCAACAACTTGTATATCTTTGGTATATGGAAGGAAACCAGAGAGCCTGAAGCAAACCTAGGTTGTTATTGTAAAAACAGTGCAATCTCCACACAGTTATCACCTGAGTTCAGGATTGGACCTGAGTACTGTGAGGAAGCGACACTACTAGCTGTGCCAAACTGCTGCACTTGGTTACCAAGGAAGTGTGGTGGTCACACAGAAGACACATTTTCTGCTATACCATGATATATTTTGCCTTTGTAGCAGCCTTTGCTTCAGCTGCTAAATAGCTGTCATCTTCTTTGAAGTTGGACTGGCTTCCCATGCTTCACTACAGTGCAATAGCACAGCTAGTAGACCCACTGTCTCACAGCACTAATGACTTGGGTTCAATCTTGACCTCTGGAGATCTTGGTATGAAGATTGCCCATTCTCCCTATGACTGTGAGGAATTCTTCTGGGTGTTCCAGTTTTCTCCTTTTATTCAAGATATAGTGTTTGTGAAGTTAACTGTTTTTCAATTTTGAGTAGTTTCAGTGTTTGGTAGGAAGCTCTGGGAGAGGCATCAGTAGACTGGGCTTCAGTGTTACATGCAATACTTGTTTGTTTTATTTATTTAGTTTTTACTTCCTAGGCATCACGAGTGACACCAGCATTTATTGCACTTCCTAACTTGCTCATGAACGGAGTAGTGTGCTATACTAGTTATGTGTTTGTATTCACATTCAGACCAGCCAGCACAACAGTCTCCTGAAGGACATTGCTAAACCGAATAAATTAGTTTGGTAATCCGTAGGGTTTTGGGCCTAGATTTGGTATAAATTCTAGATTATCAATTGAATTTAAATTTAATGACAGTCACAACAGGATTTCAAGTCAGTTCTCTGCTCTGAGTTCAATGCTTGTCATTGCTCTCAAAATGAAATTGAAATTTAGCACACTTAAAAGAGTTGAACCCTGATGTCAAGGTAAATAATTAACCTAATCTTGATTTCAATATCTATAATAATTCAAGCCAAATTATCAATCAGCTTGTACATTCCAACTTGCAGCAATCTGGTGCAGCTTGGTAGTTAGCGGGAAGCTCTCTGTATGTTATTATCTCAATCTTTTCTCTGAAAACAAACAATTTTCCCATTAAAATGGAAAATCAAAACTTGCATGCTGTGGAAATTAATCTTCATGCTGGAGGATCATAAATCCACAGAGCAAGAATAGATTTGAAAAGTCGGAATGGGAAAGCTGATATGTGATTAGTGTCACTTCTGGATGCCAATGAATCCTTCATTCTTCTAAGCCTATTAAATCAAATACAACATAAACAACACTAGTACACTGTCTGGGGTGAGGTGTAAATCAAAATGTATTCATTTATTTTCCCTCACATTGAAATCTTTGCTGAAATGTGTTATCATTTCCAGCAACTCCAGTGGTGGCAGTGGGTTTGAATCTTTGGGCTTGAGTGTTGGTCATTTTGAGTTGTGCTTCCCACATATGGCAGCCAGCAAAGGGTGGATCACAATAGGTGGAAACCCCACAGCTGCTGTTGGTGTGCTGACTGTGGGGCAATTGATATTTGCACCTGAATCTATCAAGAACTATCATTACCTGCATTACTTCTGCTCACTTCCACTGTGCACCACTTCCTTGCACATGCTTAATGTACTCCTGTATCATTATGCAGTTTATGTTTTCCTTGTGAATGTAATATCTCTAAAGCTGTGTTGAAGTAAGTCTTTCATTGCATCTGCATACATGTACTTGTGCATTTGAAAATTAACCTGACTTTGATTCAATGTTATTTTTGGATAATTCTTCAGCTCCGTTACTGACAAGAATAAAATTATGGGTTAAGACCCATTGGAATCAAATTACTACAACACAGAAGGAAGAAATTTACCCCATTGTCCACTACATCAATTGCATTTGCTTCTCCTTTATTCCCCAGCCCTCCTACAACTTTCTGTCCTCCCACATGCTCATAACTCTCTTTTGATTCTTTTGGCAACTACACTAAGTGGTCATTCTAGGAACCAATTAACCCATGCAAGGAGAATCTGCAACTCTATCTCAACAGTGTGGCAGAAATCAGGATCAAGCTGGTTATCTAGGGCTAAGAAATAGCAGCTCTAATCATGCTGTTCCCTGCAAACTATCCTGGGCCCAACGTATTGCTTCAATTTTTTTGCTATATTTCATTAGCAGTTTGAGGAGACTTGGTGAGTCACCAAAACCTCTTACAAATTTTTGTAGATATACCATGGAGGCAGATAAAGCTGCAGACAGTTGTAAACTCAGCCATCTCCATCAAAATTGGGCAATAGCCTCCCCACCATGAAGGACGCCTTTAATAGGCCATTCCTCAAGAAGGTGACATTGATCATTGGGGATCCCCACCATTCTTCTCATTGCTACCATCAGGGAGGAGGTACAGGAGCCTGAAGATACACACTCAATGTTGCAGTAAAAACTACTTTGCCACCATCAGATTTCTGAACCAACCATGAACCCATTAGCACCACCTCAATCTTTGCTCTTTAATTATTTATTTTTCTATACTTCTTCTTGTAACTTACAATAATTTTTATGCATTGCTCAGTATTGCAGCAAATCATCAAATGTCACAAAATAATGTCATTGTTAGTAAAACATATTCTGATTCTACAGATACGGGGATTGGTGGTTAAAAAACACAAACAGAGTGTGGTAATGTGCAAGGTAATCGGGCCATTGGATTCTTTGTGGTGAATTTTGGTTCAGTGGAAAAGATCCTACCATGCAAAGTAAGGAGTATTGAGTAATTAAACACATGCAAGACTGAGAAAGAAGCAGTTTTGGACAATTGTGAGGTAGGAAGGACGCATCAAGGATTCTAAGGATCAGGCAAGAAAGCTGAAGTCATCCATCAGATTGCAATGATTATATTGAATGTTGGAGTAGATAAGAGGAGCTTATCCCTTCTATTCCTTGGGTTAATATTATGGAGGCTGCTGAGTTAGACTTATGCTGCACAATCCCAGGGAATTGCTCACTGTGATTCTCTTCTCCTTTTGCATGCTCTACACTTCAACACATGTCAAACAGATATAACACAGGGAGAGTATGGACAGAGAAATCATGCTGTATTATAATATTGACTTGCAAACAGATGCTCACAAATTATATTTGTCATTAGTAAAACATTTGTCACAATCAGGTGCTAAACTTCAAACTTATTTGTTCAAGTTTTGTCCACTGGAGCAGAACATGTTTCAAAGTTCAGAGGAATATAAAAGGACAAATATGTTGCCATATATATTACAACACTGAGATTCATTTTCTCATGGGCACACTCAATAACTACATAATAAAATAATAACCATCATAGCATCAATGAAAGACCAGACCAACATGCAAATTCAACCAACAGATGAGATGTACCCCAGGCTATTGTGGAAGGTGAGGGAGGCGATTGCTGAGCCTCTGGCGATGATCTTTGTATCATTAATGAGGGCTGGAGAGGTTCTGGAGGATTGGGGGGTTGCAGATGTTGTTCTATTATTCAAGAAAGGGAGTAGAGATAACCCAGGAAATTATAGACCAGTGAATCTTACTTCAGTGGTTGGTAAGTTGATGGAGAAGATCCTGAGAGGCAGGATTTCTGAACATTTGGAGAGGCATAATGTGATTAGAAATAGACAGCATGGCTTTGTAAAAGGCAGGTCGTGCCTTACAAGCCTGATTGAATTTTTTGAAGATCTGACTAAACACATTGATGAAGGTAGAGCAGTAGATGTAGTGTATATGGATTTCAGCAAGGCATTTGACAAGGCACCCCATGCAAGGATTATTGAGAAAGTAAGGAGGCATGGGATCCAAGGGGAAATTGCTTTGTGGACCCAGAACTGGCTTTCCCACAGAAGACCAAGTGTGGTTGTAGATGGGTCATATTCTGCATGGAGGTCAGTCACCAGTGATGTGCCTTAGGGATCTGTTCTGGGACCCTTAATCTTTGTGATTTTTATAAATGACTTGGATGAGGAAGTGGAGGGATGGGTTTGTAAATTTATTGATGACACAAAGGTTGGAGGTGTTGTGGATGGTCTGGAGGGCTGTCAAAGGTTAAAGTGGGATATTGATAGGATGCAAAACTGAGCTGGGAAATGGCAGATGGAGTTCAAACCAGATAAATGTGAGGTAATTCATTTTGGTAGGTCAAATATGATGGCAGAATATAGCATTAATGGTAAGACTCTTGGAGGATCAGAGGGGTCTTGGGGTCCGAGTCCATAGGACACTGCACAGCTGCTGCACAGGTTGACTGTGTGGTTAAGAAAGCATATAGCAGCATTGTCCTTCATCAATGGTGGGATTGAGTTTAGGAACCGAGAAGTAATTTTGCAGCTAAACAGAACCCTGGCTATTCTCTGAAATAGTAACACCAAGAAATTTAAAGTTGCTGACTCTCACTAGCCTGGATCCTCTGATGAAGACTGGCTTGTAAACCTCCTACTTCCTCCTCCTGAAGTCAATAATCAATCAGTTCATTGGTCTTGCCGACACTGAGTAAGAAGCTGTTGTTGTGACACCACTCAGCCAGATTTTCAATCTCCCGTCTATATGGCAATTCAGCACCACCTTTGATTTGACCAGTGATAGTGGTGTCATCAACAAACTTAAATTTGTGATTGGAGCAGTGCATAGCCACACTGTCATAAGTATAAATGAGTAGAGCAGGTGGCTATATACATAGCCTCCTGGTGCATATGTTCTGATGGAGATTGTGAAGGAGATGTTGTCACCAATCCAAACTGACTAGGGTCTACAAGTGAGGAGATTGAGGATCCAATTGCACAAGGGGGTTTTAAGGCCAAAGTTTTGAAGCTTATTGTTTAGTTTTGATGGGATGGCAGTATTGAATGCTGAGATGTAGTCGATAAAGATCATTCTGATGTATGTCTCTTTGCTTTCCAGATGTTCTAGAGTTGAGTGAAGATCCGATGAAATGGTATTTTCTGTGGACCTGTTGTCCCAGTAGGCAAATTGGAGCAGATCCAGTTCCTTCTCAGGCAGGAGTCGATATAGTTCATCACCAGTCTCTCAAAACACTCTATTGCCACTGGGGTATGTGCTACTGGATAATAGTTATTGAATCAGGTTACCATGTTCTTCGTAGGCACTGGTATGATTGAGGCCAGCTTGAAGCAAGTACGTACCTCAGACTGCCGGAGGGAGAGGTTGAAGGTCTCAGCAAACACCCAAGCCAGTTGATTAGCATAGGTCTTTGGTACTCAGCCAGATAGCCTTCTGGACTGGATGCTTTCCATTGGTTCACCCACCTGAAGTATGCTTTCAATTCAGCCTCAGAGACAGAAATCACAGGGTCATTTCGGGGCTGTGGGAGTTCATGAATGTGCCTCCATGTTTTCATTCTTTCTTTCTTTTTCAATCTTTTTATTAAGTTTCATATATAAAAAAACATAACATAGTATTGTATTAAATAGGTTATGAATACATTAAATTTGAAATTAAATTAGTAATAAGATAACAATATCTTATTAAACTATCAGCAAAAAATGAAGATTGTACAATAATCAATCTAACCTATATTAATTATACATGAAAAAGATTAAAGATAATCATCAAAAGAAAAAAAATATAAAATACAGAAAAAAATGTATATTAAGAAATAGAAAAAAAATAAACCTAAACTAACATGGGCAATAATAATAGTTTATATATATATGGTAGTGTCAAAAACTCCGGAACTCCATACCAGAACAGAATAAAAAGAGTAAAGGTCCGGAATAAGCCAAATTAATTCATATGAAAATATTGAATGAATGGTCCCCAAGTTTCTTCAAATTTAATTGATGAATCGAAAATAGTACTTCTAATTTTTTTCTAAACTTAAACAAGAAATAGTTTGGGAAAACCACTGAAATGTGGTAGGAGGATTTACTTCTTTCCAATTTTGTAATATAGACCTCCTGGCCATTAATGTTACAAAGGCAATCATTCGTCTAATTGAAGGGGAGAGTCAACTATCATCTTCATTTGGTATACCAAAAATTGCAGTAATAGAATGAGGTTGTAGATCAATATTCCAAACTGAGGAAAAGGTGGTAAATATGTCCTTCCAATAATTATGTAAGGTAGGACATGACCAAAACATGTGGGTCAATGATGCCACATCTAAATGACATCTGTCACATTGAGGATTAGCATGAGAATAAAACCGAGCAAGCTTATCTTTAGACATATGAGCTCTATGTACGACCTTAAATTGTATTAAAACATGTTTAGCACATATAGAAGAAGAATTAACCATTTGTAAAATTTTTTCCCATTTTTCCGTTGATATATTGTATTGAAGTTCTTTTTCCCATTCCTGTTTAATTCTACCCGATACCTCTGGTTGTATCTTCATAATCATATTATAAATAAAAGCCACTAATCCCTTCTGACAGGGATTTAAAGTAAAAATCATATCTGAAAAATCTATCAAAGTTGAATTAGGAAAGGATGGTAAAACTTTATATAAAAAATTTCTAATTTGTAAATATCTAAAAAAATTAGATTTAGGTAACTTAAATTTGTTAGAAAGTTGGTCAAAAGACATTAAACTACCTTCAGAAAAAAGATCACGAAAACATATTATACCTTTCCTTTTCCATATACTAAAAGTTTGATCTATTAAAGAAGGTTTAAAAAAAAATTAAGTAAGTTAGGGCTATTATGAACAAAGTTTTTCAAAGTAAAAAAACTTACGAAATTGAAACCAAATTCGTAATGTATGTTTGACAGTAGGGTTAGATATCTGTTTATTAAGTTTAACTAAGTCAATAGGAAGAGAAGAGCCAAGAACAGAAAATAAAGAATATCCTTGTGCATCAATACATTCTAAATTTACCCACTGTGGGCACAATGGTGAATCTAAATCTAATTTCCAATATATTAAATTTCGAATATTATTCGTCCAATAGTAAAATCTAAAATTGGGTAAGGCTAAACCACCATCTTTTTTAGATTTCTGCAACTGCCTTTTACTTAATCTGGGGTTTTTATTTTGCCACACAAATGAGGAAATTTTTGAATCAATGTTATCAAAAAAAGATTTAGGAATAAAAATTGGTAAGGCTTGAAATAAGTATAAAAATTTCGGCAAAATCATCATTTTAATAGCATTAATCCGACCAACTAATGATAAGGATAAAGGAGACCATCTAGTAATAAGTTGTTGAATTTGATGAAGCATAGGGAAAAAATTCAATCTGAATAAATCTTTATATTTCTTGGTAATTTTTATACCTAAATAAATAAAATTATCAGTAACTACTTTAAATGGTATCCTATCATTCAGTAAAGTTTGTGCATTTAAAGGGAATAATTCACTCTTATCCAAATTTAGTTTATAACCAGAAAAACTACCAAATTGAACCAACAAGGATAGAATAGCAGGGATAGATCTATCAGGATCAGAAATATATAACAACAAGTCATCAGCATAAAGTGATAACTTGTATAACTTCTCATTATGGGTAATACCAAAAATATTAGGAGATTCACGAATAGCAATGGCTAAAGGTTCTAATGCAATATTAAATAATAAAGGACTTAAGGGACAACCTTGTCTCGTACCACGAGATAATTGAAAAAAAGATGTTCTATAATTGTTCGTAAGAACAGAAGCAACAAGTTTATAATATATTAATTTAATCCATGATATAAAATTAGAACTAAAATTAAAATTTTTCAAGGCATTAAATAAATATATCCATTCAACTCCATCAAAAGCTTTTTCAGCATCTAATGAAATAACACATTCTGGGGTTGTGGGTGAGGAAGTATAAATTATATTAATCAATTTTCTAATATTAAAAAAAGAATATTGGTTCCTAATAAAACCAGTTTGATCTCTTGAAATAATCTGTGATAATACCTTTTCTAACCTAACAGCTAAAATTTTTGTAAGAATCTTAGAGTCTACATTTAGTAACGATATAGGGCGATAAGATGCACATAGACTAGGATCCTTATCTTTTTTAAGAATCAAAGAAATAGTAGCTTCATAAAAAGACTGGGGTAGTCTCTTCTTAATAAATGCATCATTAAAAATTTCACATAGCCAAGGAGAATGCAAAGAAGAAAAAGTTTTTAAAAATTCTATAATATAGCCATCAGGGCCAGGAGCTTTCCCAGAATTCATCAATGAGATAGCCTCTCCTACTTCGGCCATAGAAATAGGAGCGTCAAATAAACTTCGATCTTCATCTGTTAGTTTGGGAATATTCAAATTGTTAAAAAAATTATCCATCATAGATAGATCACCATCAGATTCTGATTGATATAAAGATTCATAAAAATCTTGGAAAGTATTATTGATTTCTTTATGATCAGTAGTCAGATTACCGTCTTGTTTACCAATTTTAATAATTTGTCACTTAGTCGAAATATCTTTTAATTGGTTAGCTAACAATTTACCAGTTCGATCACTATGAATATAAAATTGAGCCCTAGTCTTAATTAATTGATTCTCAATTGAAGAAGATAATAATAAGCTATGTTCCATTTGAAGCTCAACTCTCTTCTTATAAAGTTCTTTGCTAGGAGTCATGGAGTAAATCTTACCAATTTCTTTAATTTTATCCACCAATAAAGCTTTATCTAAATATCTTTGTTTTCTTTTACCAGCGGAATATGAGATAATTTGTCCATGAATAAAAGCTTTAAAAGAGTGCCAAAGTATTCCTCTGTCAACCTCTTCAGTATAGTTTGTTGAAAAAATAAGTCAATTTGCTGTTTTATGAAGGTAATAAATTCTGGATCTTGAAGCAAAGTAGCGTTGAGTCTCCAAGATCTAGTATTAATGGAAGAGTCCGAAATCTTGATAGATAATTTCAAAGGTGCATGATCCGAAATAGCAATAGAATCATATTTACAATCAATAACATCTGTAAGTAAACGATGATCAATAAGGAAATAATCAATTCTAGAATAACTATGATATACATGTGAAAAAAAAAGAAAATTCTTAATCTTTAGGGTTCAAGAACCGCCATATTTCAGTAATTCCCGAATCAACCATAAAAGAATTAATAAGTAAGGCTGATCTATTCGGAAGAATTCGAATAGGTTTAGATCTATCCATCAAAGGATTCAAACAACAATTGAAATCTCCACCCATTATCAACTTATATTCATTTAAATTAGGAAGGGAAGTAAATAAACATTTAAAAAATTCAGGGCAGTCAAAGTTTGGAGCATAAATATTAACTAGAGCCAATTTTCGATTAAAAAGTGAACCAGTAATCAACAAAAATCTGCCCTGTGGATCAGGTATTGTGCTGTCTTTACGACAGTTATTTAGTTTATAATATTTTTGCTTAGTAATTCATTCGATAGTATTTTCTAGTTAGAATTAGAAGTGTTTAAAGTATATTCATTGCATGTAAAATATATCGGCATGCGATGACGTCACATCCGGTTTCGCCGCGCCTTGTGGGAAAGTACCGGTTTGAAATTAGTGCGAGGGTGGGGGCTCACCACGAGGCACACCTGAGCAGAAGTTGTTTTGCAGGCATGAGAAATCACAGTGAGAGCAACGCTGTAAGTTAATAGATAATCGATATATTGAACTAAGATGTTAATGCCAATTCTGTTAGAAGTAACGACGGTTGATAATGTTTATGCTTTCGTTAGTTAAAGAGTTGCGGATAGTTTGCATTGAAGTGTATTTAAAGTAGTCAATGGAGCAGGTAAACTCTGCCTGTATACTACACCTTAGTGTAATGTAGTTATAGTCACCTTTGCAAGTATTTACAATTGAAATGTGATATTAAGGAAGGAACAAATACTGTATCAATCTTGTATTGTTTTATCAACAGTTTTCACCATATGTTAATGTGAAGAGTGAACAGTAAATGGTTAATCTTACTGCGATCTGGTTCTCATTGACTGTGGTTTATCTCGAAGTTGAATTCGACGTTATCAGTTACACGCGAAGGAGAACGTTACAGTGAAAAAGCGGCATTATCAGGTGTTCCAAGTGCTGCAATGTCAGCTCGATCCGGGATCAAGTCGATGGCGCCCAGCGACAAGGGCAGTAGAGCGACATCAAGTAAGTCCACCCAGGCAAGAGCCAAGGCAGAAGCCGCCAAGGTGTGACTGCGTTACGCCAGACAAGAAGCAGTTTTGAAAATGAAACAGGCCACCAGAGAAGCCGAAATCCAGAAAGAAAAGGCTGCCAGAGAAGCCGAAAGGGCCGCCAGACAAAGAGCAGAGGCCGCCAGAGAAGCCGAAACCCAGAAGGAATGGACCGCCAGAGAAGCCGAAACCCAGTTGGAATGGGCCACCCGAGAAGCCGAAACCCAGTTGGAAATGGCAAAAATATCGACAGAGTTGCAAGTGCTGCAGCTAGAAAGAGAAGAAGAAGCTGCCATGGCGGAAGCAGAGTACATAGAAGAACCTGAAGGGTCGCGTGATCTGACCGCAGTAAGATCTACTTTAGAAAGGACCAGACTGGAACGCACAAGCGACTATGTACAATATCAAATAGACAGTCAGGCTCGTCTCCCCTCTCCATACGTATTCGATAACTTCCCCAGCTATGAGGAACCCCAGAGAGTCACGATTGCATCACATCCATACGAGGAAGAAAATTTACCCTCGCGACTCCGTGACGAAGTCAAGAATGAAAGAGCTGACAACCGATACTTCTTGACACCAAACTTACAAAGTTTGATGCGATGAGAAGCGGAGGTCGAATCCAGGATGGCAGATTCCATGAGAAACGTGCGCTCTCAGTCATATAGGCGCCAACGTACTTCTCCAGCCCGCATGCCGCTTACAGCCGATCCCACGATGCAGTATTTAGCACGACGGGATCTCGTCACTTCGGGACTGTACCAGTTTGACGATAAACCTGAAAATTACCGTGCATGGTACTCCACATTCACCAACGCGATCGACGGAGTCCAGCTCAGTGCAACCCAAAGGTTGGACTTTATGGCAAAATGGCTGGGGAAAGAATCACGCGACCAGGTGAGACGCATACGTTCAGTGTACATCAACAAACCCGAATTAGCCTTAAGCAAAGCGTGGGAGAGAATTCGGGAGGACTATGGGTCCCCCGAAGCTATTGAAGCGGCGCTATATCGACGTCTGGGAAACTTTCCTGAGGTGTCAGCCAAAGATCACATTAAGTTAAGAGAATTCGGAGATTTACTCATGGAGATCCAAGGCGCCAAAGAAGATGGCTACTCAGCTGGTCTAGTATACCTAGGTACTCCATTCAAGATTAGACAAGTCGTGGACAAACTTCCTTTTGGGCTGCAGGACAGGTGGCTGTCCATTGCTTTAGATTACAAGGAAGAGCACGATGATCAACCACCTCCCTTTGAGCTGCTCGCTAGGTTTGTGTGCAGGGAGGCGAAGAAGCGAAACGACCCTAGCCTCGCGGGTCCAAGAAGCAGTACGATTTACACCAAGCCAAGTAGATCCTCTTCGAATGTTTTCAACATTGATAAACCCGTCTCAGTGCTCAAGACTGAAGCCCTTACAACTAGCAACGACCCTAGCAAGTATTGTCCATTGCATAACAAACCTCACCCCCTCAAAGGATGCAGAATGTTTAGGGAAAAACCCCTTGAAGAGAGGACGGCCCTTCTCAAAGAGAAAAGAATATGTTTTAGATGCTGTTCCTCAACCTCTCACCTCGCCAGAGAGCGTACAATCGCCGTGAAGTGTCCGGAATGTGATAGCCCAGATCACATCGGGGCCATGCATCCCGACCTGTCATCGCAAACCGATAACGCAACTTCACCCCCACAACAGGACGGCGGGGAGGGAGACGCTCACTCTAGGTCAACCGTTGTCAGCACGGACTGTACAGAAGTTTGCAGTCAAGCTCAGTCAAGCCATTCTTGTTCCAAGATCTGCCTCACTAAGGTGTACCCTGAAGGAGCCAAAGACAAGGCCATCAAAGCCTATGTGATTCTGGACGATCAGAGCAATCGCTCACTAGTCAGTCCAGAGTTCTTTAAATTGTTCAACATTGAGAGTGAGCGGTTCCCATACTACCTCAAAACTTGCTCAGGCAACATGAAAACCCAAGGAAGGAAGGCAGAAGGCATCCAGATCGAGTCCCTGGATGGTAAAGTCGTCATCTGTCTCCCTCCGCTCTTAGAGTGCGATGGAATCATGAATAACCGCACTGGGATCCCGACACCAAGTGCGGTGCTACACCAGCCACATCTCCACCACATCGCCAAACACATCCCAGAACTGGATCCAAAAGCGGAAATACTCCTGCTATTAGGAAGAGATGTTATCCAGGTACACAAGGTTAGGCAGCAGGTCAATGGACCACTCGACGCCCCCTTCGGGCAACGTCTGGATCTGGGCTGGGTGGTGATAGGAGAGGTGTGTCTTGGTGACGTACACAAACCGATGGTTAACACACTCAAGACCAATGTGCTAGAGAGTGGCCGCCATTCAATCTTTCAACCCTGCCCGAGTGCCCCGTGCATTAAGGAAGCACAACAAGACATTACCAAGCGTAAAGTAACCGACGAGACGCTAGGTCAGTCAGTTTTCGTTCAAACCGAGCACGGAAACAAACTTGCACAATCACTCCTACCTGTGTCTTCTGACCCAGAAAACCCCTTCATACTTTCGCCATCAATGCTCCTTACACAGAAGGCAGGAGCACCTCCTCCACCAGGAGACTTCTCAGACAAGGATTTGTACACAAAGCAATGGAGACAAGTCCAGGCTCTGGCAAATCAGTTCTGGTCTCGCTGGAGACAAAAATATCTACCTTTGTTGCAACAGAGACAAAAGTGGACAGAACCCCGCAGGAATCTTCAAGTTGGAGACTTAGTCCTGCTCAGGGACAAGCAAATCGCCCGCAACAGCTGGCCAACGGCCAGAATCACTAGTGGGGATGGACATGTCAGGAAGATCGAATTGAAGACTACCGACCAAGGTGATGTGAAAATTTACCAAAGGCCAGTTACAGAAGTTATTCTACTTCTACCCAATGACTGATTAAGAGACTAAGTTTTGTACTCTGCTCATTGTGACCTTACGAAGGTCAAGCGGGGAGTGTGCTGTCTTTACGACAGTTATTTAGTTTATAATATTTTTGCTTAGTAATTCATTCGATAGTATTTTCTAGTTAGAATTAGAAGTGTTTAAAGTATATTCATTGCATGTAAAATATATCGGCATGCGATGACGTCACATCTGGTTTCGCCGCGCCTTGTGGGAAAGTACCGGTTTGAAATTAGTGCGAGGGTGGGGGCTCACCACGAGGCACACCTGAGCAGAAGTTGTTTTGCAGGCATGAGAAATCACAGTGAGAGCAACGCTGTAAGTTAATAGATAATCGATATATTGAACTAAGATGTTAATGCCGATCCTGTTAGAAGTAACGACGGTCGATAATGTTTATGCTTTCGTTAGTTAAAGAGTTGCGGATAGTTTGCATTGAAGTGTATTTAAAGTAGTCAATGGAGCAGGTAAACTCTGCCTGTATACTGCACCTTAGTGTAATGTAGTTATAGTCACCTTTGCAAGTATTTACAATTGAAATGTGATATTAAGGAAGGAACAAATACTGTATCAATCTTGTATTGTTTTATCAACAGTTTTCACCATATGTTAATGTGAAGAGTGAACAGTAAATGGTTAATCTTACTGCGATCTGGTTCTCATTGACTGTGGTTTATCTCGACGTTGAATTCGATGTTATCAGTTACACACGAAGGAGAACGTTACAGGTATAATTTCATGATGTATAAACGAAATTGAGGGGTCTATAAAAATAGACACACCCCTAATTTTGGCGGTACAATTCGAGTGAAATTGTTGACCCTTCCAGAACCTAAAAAAGCGTTGATTATCCTCCCTCCTAATATGGGTCTCCTGTGCAAAGATAATATTAGCATTTAGTCTTTGGAATGCTTCAAATATTTTTTTACGTTTAATCGGATGATTTAACGTAATTAGTATTCGTTAGTATTTAGTATTAGTAAATACTAAATACTAACGAATACTAGTATTTCAGAAAATAAAATTAATAGACTTATCCATCATGCCAATATTAAATGTATATATCATAAAAGGTTAAAAAGACATATAACCCATAATTCAGGAAGAAGGAAAAATGATATAGGAGCAACCGGAAAACATGACACCTCACCAATATTAATAATTTAAAGTCGGCCCATAAATTAAAAGCAAAAAAATAGAAAGCAAAAGTGTGAGAAAAGATCCCTACCCCCTCCCTCAACCCCTCGAAAAAGAGCCAAGCGGCAGGCGCATAAACCAATACTAATATTACCCCCATTTTCAAGATGGCAGCTCCATGAAAAGATTTAAAAAAACTGTATAACACCCAAATCTAAATACAGGGTTGCAAAAAAAGAATATATATCTGTCAAAATGAACAGAAAAAAAATTAATATAGTAAATGAAACGATCATTAATAAAAAAGGATAAACATTATAATACAAAAAAGTGTAATATACCTTTAAAAAGAAATTCCATATTCAAATACAAGAAAAATGATGTTTCAAAAGCAAAGGCTTATGGGAAGAAGAAACGACATTTTGAAAAAACCGTATTACAAAATATAGATGTAAGTTCAGCAATCTATTAAAAAATTTAATAAAAAGTTATCAAAATAGGATTAAAAAAGGATTTAATAGACACTACAATATAAAAAAAGTCCAAAAAAATCCCAAACATTCATCCCATTTCCAAGTACAAGCAAACAAATAAATGCTTACAGGAAGCAAAGTCTTATGGGAAGAAGAAACGACATCTTAAAAAAAAAGTAAATCATTATTACAAAATATAAATGTGTATATCCAAAACAGAAAAAAGAATAAGAAAAAAACATTATAGAAAAATTAAAAGAGCATCTATAAACCATGATAATAATAAAAAAAAAACAGAATTATAATTCAAGATAAGAGGCTATAACGCAGCTTCATAGGTTAAAGCCCAAAACGAAATGGCATCTTCTCTCCAAGAATTCTTCAACATAACACATAGTTCAATCTGTACTAGAAGGTCGATATTCTTCGACGAATTTCTTCGCTTCTTCTGGAGTGTTAAAGAATTGTTGACTGTTGTCATTCAACGTAATTCTGAGATTCGCTGGGTATCTTAGAGCTTGTTTAAGTCCAATCGAATGAATCTCTGCCATCACTGGTTTAAAAGCAATTCTCGCTTTCATCACTTCAAATGAATAATCTTCAACAATACGAAACCTGTAATTTTTGTGAGAAATCATACCTTTTTGATGAGCTAACCGAATTAAAAGCTCTTTCTCCCGAGGATAATGGAGGCCAACAATCACAGCTCGTGGTTTGTCTCTCGCAGCCGAAAATCTCGCAACTCTGTGAGCACGATCGATAACAGGTTTATCATGCAAACCTTCAGTACCGAAAATTTCCCACAACAAGTTAGAGAAAAATTCAGTTAAGTCACCAGACTCAACTTTTTCGGGAAACCCGATGATTCGCAAATTTTGTCTGCGAGATCGATTTTCAAGATCGGTAATTTTAGACTTATACTGATCTACTATTTTAACAGTCGACAGTACCTTCTTCTCCAACGTTTCAATTGTACGTATTTTTTCACAAATTATTTTTTCAAGAGTCGTGATCTTATCTTCATGTCGTTGAATATCTGATGCCTGCGATTGAAGCTTAGTATCAAGCGATCTAACAACTCCTTCAAGTTCAGACATTTTCGTGGTAAGTTTGTTTTTCAAACTTGTCAGTTTACTTTCTATTTTACTTTCCAGCTTATTTTCCAAACTTGCAAATTTAGTATCCAGAAGATTAGACATTGCGTCGAGAGATGAAGGATCCTTAGATGATTTCTTGCTTGTAGCCATTTTAAATTTGACAGAGTTAAATCAAATATTGTTGTAGAAAAAAAAGTTAATCATAAGTATCAACCCATATGATTAAGCATGAAAAGATTTGATTAAAGGGTGATTATAGTTGAAAAAATGAAGAGCGCCTAAAAGGCAGATGTTTATGTTGCCATCATGAAACTCCGCCCCCCATGTTTTCAAGTCAAATCACTTTTATTGTCATTTTGACCATAACTGCTGGTACAGTGCGTAGTAAAAATGAGACAATGTTTTTCAGGACCATGGTGTTACATGACACAGCACAAAAACAAGACTGAGCTACATAAAAAACAACACAGAGAAAAATTCACTAGACTACAGACCTAAACAGGACTACATAAAGTGCACAAAACCAGTGCAGGCATTACAATAAATAATAAACAGGACAGTAGGGCAAGGTGTCAGTCCAGGCTTTGGGTATTGAGGAGTCTGATAGCTTGGGGGAAGAAACTGTTACATAGTCTGGCCGTGAGAGCCTGAATGCTTTGGAGCCTTTTCCCAGACAGCAGGAGGGAGAAGAGATTGTATGACGGGTGCATAGGGTCCTTCATAGTGCTGTTTCCTTTGCCAATGCAGCCTGTAGTTTAAATGTCCAAGATCGTGGGAAGAGAGACCCCAATGATCTTCTCAGCTGACCTCCCTATCCACTGCAGGGTCTTGCGATCCGAGATGGTACAATTTCCGAACCAGGCAGTGATGCACTTGCTCAGGATGCTCTCAATACAACCCCTGTAGAATGTGATGAGGATGGGGGGGGGGGTGGTGGGAGATGGACTTTCCTCAGCCTTCGCGGAAAGTAGAGACGCTGCTGGGCTTTCTTTGCTATGAAGCTGGTGTTGAGGGTCCAGGTGAAATTCTCCGTCAGGTGAACACCAAGAAATTTGGTGCTCTTTACGATCTGTACCGAGGAGCCGTCGATGTTCAGCAGGGAGCGGTCGCTCTGTGCCCACCTGAAGTAAACAACCATCTCTTTTGTTTTGTTCACATTAAGAGACAGGTTGTTGGCTCTGCACCAGTCCATTAGCCGCTGCATCTCCTCTCTGTAAGCTGACTCGTCGTTCTTGCTGATGAGACCTATCACAGTCTTTTGACAGTCAAAGCAAGCACAGAATTCACTGATCTCATCTGGCAAAGAAGCCTTGTTATCCCATAAATCACTTGATTTCTCTTAATGAGAAGTGATGGCATCCAGGACCTGCCACAGCTGATGAGCAAGTTTAGTCCAGAATCATCACTTTATCCATAATATGTTTTTTTGGAGATCACACCTTGGACCTCTTCTAACTTTCTTGGTCGCCAGAGTTGAACAATTATGATCTGGCCCTCATGTTTCATGTTGTGGATCTCAGGTTTCATCCAGGGCTTCTGGTGGGGAAGACACTGAATGATTTTGTGGGGACATACTCATCTACGAGTGTGGTGTATTCATTTAGATCTCTAGATGAGTCCTTCAACATGACCCTGTCCACCAACACAAAGCAATCCCGTAGCCATTTCTCTATCTCCCTCGACCACGTTCTTGTCCTTATATCTCTTTAGGGTCTGCCTTTATGCAGGTTGGAGGACAGCTACATGCTCAGATTTCCTGAACTGCAGTCTGGGCATGGAACAGTAGGCATTCCTAAACATAGTACAGCAGTGCTTTTGTGTGTTGGAACCTATGGTGTTACAAGTTATATGTTGATGGTACGTGGACAGAGATTTCTTCAAAGAAGCCTGATTGAAATGCATCTGGGTAGACCTTTTCTTGTTTGGTGATGGCATCATGCAGTTTCTCAAATGCTTGATTTTGCTGGGACACTTGTAGCATGTAAGCTGTGGCCAGGATCATGGAGGAGAACTCTTTTTGTAAATAGAATGGATGGCATTTGATCATTAGACGTGCAAGGTCGGGGAACAATAGTGCGACAAAATTGCCACATCAGAACTCCATTGGGAGTTTATCATGAAACACATATCCCCATCTTTGACCTTTTCTGAATCAGCTGTTCAGTCCATTCTATGTACCAAGGACCCTTCAGGTCTGATCACCACATCTGGTGTACTCTGAGTAAGTCACATCTCAGTAAATACACAGAACACAATAATTCCTCATTTCCCTCTGATACAGCAATCTTGCCCTTAGCTCCTTAATTTTGTTCTCCAGGGACTGCACATTTGCTAACAAGATACTGGGTAGAGGGGGCTTCATCCCTTTAAGTTTCAGCCCGGCTTGGTGTTCCCACCCCTACCTTGCTTCCGCCCATGGCGATAAACCTTCATTCTCTTAAAGGTGGCGTACCTGCACGTTTGAAAGTTAAGTCAACTGAGTAATTCAGAAGATTGTGAAATCTGTAGATCATTACGTTGGTCCAAAAATATGTTGCTTAAAGAGAAATTAAATGCTGCAAAAGGCAATGAGAGTAATTCAAAAGAGGTACATTTAGACATTTTGTATGTAGCTCACAGAATGTTGTCATGGTTCACCAGTGCCATCTTGCTTCATGTTTAGTCTTCAACAGAAGATAACTGAGTATGTGCTCAATTAATCATCTTTGTAGAGAATAAAGGTTCAAACCACAGGTAATAACATATCACCATGGTAGAAAATAGTTTGGTTAACAGGAAACATGGCATGGGCTTTTTCTAGATGTTAAAGTTTAAGAAGTAGGAGGTCAGAGAGATTGATCCTGGAGCTATATGTTTCTCAGAGTTTGTGCATGTTCCACGGACAAACGATGCTGATGGTTTGGCAGTTAAACTTGCTGATGACATCATCATTGGTAGGAAATACATTGTGAAGAGGACACAAAAGGTTTCAGAGGGAAAGAGTGTGTAATGATCTGGCAAATGGGGACAATGTCATACAGAACCAATTTTATTTAGAAAAACAGCGTATTTTCTGTACATTCATACCTATCCAGAGAGCCTGTTTATCAGTTTTGTAAATCTCTCCTGCAGACACACATGCATGCAAGTGATGGCCTAAAGAACTCAATGGGCTTGAAGATGTCGGTGAGCTGAAGAGGAATGTCTCCAAGTGTTACTGATTGCAGTGGTTGTGTGTGTGTGTGTGTGTGTGTGTGTGTGTGTGTGTGTGTGTGTGTGTGTGTGTGTGTGTGTGTGTGTGTGTGTGTGTGTGTAAAAGCACGCCCACAAATTTCTTGGTTCAACTTTGGTTTATGTATTGAAAAGGTGATTGCAAAGAGTGTTGATTATTTAGTTATTACTCATAATTCACAAATCAATCCCAACACCATCAGTGACTCATCAGTGAGAACTTACAGAATCTTCTGCTGTCTACTCTGTGAATATTAAATACATTTATATGTATGTAGTATGTAGTTTTCCCATTTGATAGGCTTGCTACAACATTAACACCAAGATTGGAATAAATATGGTTGTTATCTTAGTACTATGTATATAAACTTTAATTAGTTGACCTTGGGATACATTAAACTATGCAATAGAGTGATGGCATTGGGTTTTCTAACCATGAAGGTCTAAACTCAAAGACCTTAAACCCTTTTAGATATGAGCAGCTATGAGTACTCACACTAAGGAAAGGTAACACTGTAACTATCTGTCACAGTTGACTAGGTAACTTCTTCAGTTTTGACTTCCCTTACACTGAATATTGGAGAACCCAATTGCAGAGGCAAGTCACACACAGTTAGAGGGACAAAACCCAAAATGGCTTTACTGGAATCCTGAGCAGTCAGGGTACAGGAGGGGATCTAAAAAGACTTACAGGCAATTTCAAAATCCAAAAAGTATAAACTCTAAAAACTATAGATTCCTACAAAGGCGCAATTTTACTTACAAAAGATCATTCCAAAACCAAGCAAAGAAATAAGGGTCAATAAGCTTACATAGGGCTACAAACAAGGCACTATTGATAACCATGAACTAATAATTAGCCTAATATGTAGGTGAGCAGGACAGAGTTGGCCTCATCATTTCTGCTCCAGTCTGGTGGCCAGTACAATGTGTGACACTACGCAATCTTCAAAAACTTGTTTACTTCACTGTTTATTCTCCATGGCAAGTTTAGCTGTCAATATTCACTATTAACGCAATGAGTTTCTCTCTCCCTTCCAAGGAGAAGATTCTTCCAGCTAACGAAGTAATTTAAACACAGTTCAATCATAAAAGGATCTAATGTTTTCTTGGTGTGCATGATGTAAGTAACTCTTCTCAGGCATCCAGCCGGGTACAATTATCAATTTAAACCAATGTTTCAATGACAAACTCTGCTATCTTCATGAAGATGGCAGAGTTTGTTATCAACATCAGTTAAAATTGATACCTGTAGCAGAAAGAGTTTATTCAACAGTTAATTTATTTTTTGTGATACATATTTAAATCCAAATATCACTTACACAGGATTTCTATCTTAAACGTTTCTAAATTGCAAGCCATTTCTAAAACACAAAGCATTTCTTAAACATAAAAGATTTCCTAAATACAAGTACAATTCCTGTAAACTAAAAAGATGAAGGTGAACAAACCATCTGTCTTGGAAACTGAAACTAGAGGAATGGATTCTAGTTCACCCCATGCTCTTCCAGGTTTCTTCTTGATCTTCTCTACCCTATTCCTAATAAGGCTGAACTACTCTACATTTATATCCTTTTTCTTCTGCTTGGGTGAATTCACACTCAGATGATATTTCTTCATACTGTATATCTTTTTAACATAAACTGCCTAAAAACATCTTAAAAGATGAACACTTCAGCTTAATGTTTACAGTTCACAATTAATGCTGTAAATGCTGTAAAGCTAACTTT
Organism: Hypanus sabinus; assembly: GCF_030144855.1. Taxonomy (NCBI): domain Eukaryota; kingdom Metazoa; phylum Chordata; class Chondrichthyes; order Myliobatiformes; family Dasyatidae; genus Hypanus; species Hypanus sabinus. The sequence continues at coordinate 82,588,710 of NC_082716.1, forward strand.
CTTGAGTACATAAAACTTCTCCAGCTATAAACACATAACTTATTGGTGTTCTAAATAATATCCATCTGTTCTGCAAGCTTCCTTGAACAAAGTAAGTTAAGAGTCCATTTGGTGGTTTGAAACAACCCAAATTAAACAACCGATTGTCTTATACCGGGGGTCGGCAACCTGCGGCTCCCGAGCCATTTGTGGCTCTTTCACCTCTGTGCTGCGGCTCCCTGTGGCTTTGGGAAATAATTGGTCAGTATTTAATTAAAATGTATTTTATGTTAGTTTGTTAGCTTTTGAAATGTAATTATGGTGATCTTGTACAACCTAAGTGTAGCAACACATTTCCTGCCACATCCGAAACGGCTCACAATTAGCCAGCATTCCGGCTAAGGGAGATAGCCTACGGGGGTTTGTGAGTACGCGTCTTTTGCAGCATCTGCGTCCATGGGGGCTGGGTTGAGGGAGGCTTAAAAGCAAGGCTGTTTAGTTCGAATAAAGCTATCTTTGACTGCAGTTTACTGACACCGCTACAACGTGTTTTTATCGCTGGCTGTCCAGACGGAAGGTGCTGAAACGCTTTGTCGCGTGTCTGGAAGAAGTGAAAACTTTCCTGGGCAGCAAAGGGCTCACCTTTCCTGAGCTGGAACAGCCAGAGTGGCTGGAAAAGCTACACTTCATGGTAGACTTGACAGCGCACCTGAACACGCTGAACACAGCTCTTCAGGGGAAAGGACGTACAGCCCTGCACATGTTGGAGGAGTTTTGGCATTCGAGCGCAAGTTGATGTTGCTTGCCAGAGATTTACAGAAAGGCACTTTGTCTCACTTCCCCAATTTGAGAGAGTTCAAACAAGGTCACGACATGATAATTTCGGAGTATTTACATTCTGCAATCATCGCAATGCAAACATCGTTTGGGAAACGCTTCTGTGAGTTCAGAGAGGAAAAAAACACATTATCCTTCCCGGTCACTCCCTTAAGCATCGATCCTTCCCTACTGAATACAACTGCATTGGCAGGTGTGAGTCAACCTGATCTTGAGATGGAACTGGCCGACATAGCCGACAAAGACATATGGGTGTCCAAGTTTAGACGCTTGACAGCAGACCTTGAAGATGTTGCCCGTCAGAAGGCCGTTCTTGCTCAGAAACACAAATGGAGTGATATTGAAAACCTCACAGATGACAGCTTGCGATCCTGTGTAAAGATGAAGGTGACATCATACAGCCCTGATGTGCAGACGCTGTGCGCTGAGGTCCAGGAGCAGAAATCCCATTAACCAAGTATGATAAATATTTTAATTGCCTATTATTTTACTTATATTCATATTTTTTCATTGTTCAGTGAAATAGTCCTTTCATTTTTCAGGATGACAGCTGGCTGACGTTATTTTTGGTTTGCTGCTGGCGGAAAATTTAAGTTCGGCGTTTTTCATAAATACAAGAAGGACTCAAATAGACATTGAATATTTTACTTAAAAGTAACTTTCAACCCAACGTCTTTTTTTCGGAGTTCAAAATGTTTTTGTTGCATGCAGAAATGTAATTTCGTTTTCTCTGCAGGAGTTCATCAATTTCATAAATGCAACACATTATAGTTTGTTTATACATAGCATAAAGGCAAAAAAAACGTTGTATGCAGTGTTATTTCATTTTAAATGTCAAACGGGTTTTGCGGCTCCCAGTGTTTTCTTTTCTGTGGGAAACGGGTCCAAGTGGCTCTTTCAGTGGTAAAGGTTGCTGACCCCTGTCTTATACTCTACTTTTGAGCAGAGAAGCAGGTGTAATGAGCTAGAATATGCTTTCTCACAGACAGAGAGCATCTGCAAAGCTGTTCTATAGACTATACTTCTTAAATTTCAAACTGTTTACTGCTTTCCATTTATGACCAGAAGTTAAACAATTCAATATTATTTGGAAATTTACTTGCATCTGTTTGTGATCTTCCTAGTGGCAACTGTGTGTGTTTAGAAAGCTGAGATTAGCAAACTTGAGAGGGAAAGCAAATAACCATCACACTATTGGTAAGCAAAGATTTCTAACTCTTCCTACAGATATCAGCTTCAAGTCCCCTGCCTAGACTCATCTCGGGAACAGACTGTTACCCCTTCATCTGTTCCAGTAGGTTACCATCGCTAGAAATGTTCTCTTCACTATGATGCTCAAAGGACTCACTGAGTACTTCCCAATGTAGGGGTTTCTGTGTGGTTTTCTCTTTCGAGTATTCACTTCCTCAGTCTGAGGTGCACACATTTCCCAAAGGTCAAAGAAATGTTCACAATAGAATTTTCCATAAACACACAACAATGTTGCATAAATGCCCGTAATGTAAGTCTATATTGATCTATCTTTAAGATCTTCTTCCACACTATCAGTCCTTGCCAGTTTTTTGATGCAGTTTTGATCACTGTTCCTGTTGGTGTTAGTTCATCAGGTCAGCTAGTAATGTCTCTCAATAAGCTGAAGATAGTTAATCTCTTTCACAGGGTGTTCACATTGCTTTTGTTGTGGTATACAACTTTACTCAGGTTCCATGAAAACAAGTCTTGTAAAAAAGTTACTGATCATGTACTGCTGTCTTCTTTTGCCTAAGGATTAGTAATCTCACATTTAATTAGAAAAAATTATCTACATCTGTTGCAGTATTTTACAATATTGTTAAATACATAAATCATGACATGGTAGCTAGTGTTTAGCACAATGCTTTACAGTACCAACAAGCTGGACTCTATTTCTGCCACTTTAAGGAATATGTCTGTTCTTCCTGTGACTACATGGGTTTCCTCTGGGTACTCTGGTTTTCTCCCACAGACTAAAGACATACCAATTGGTAGGTTAAAGGGTTATGGTAAATTTTCCCATGATTAGGCTAGGGTTAAATCAGGGGTTGCAGCAGGGTCCAGAAGGGCCTATTCCATGCTTTATCTCAATAAGTAAATAAGCAACAAACAAGCAAACTATTACAAAAGTAAGGAAGAGGATTCTGTCTATACCTTAAATTATAAACTCCCAGAGAAAGAAAGATGACACAACATTTGACTTGGGGTATGTCTCTCCCATGGGAGTGAACATCCATTGGTATGTTTTAACTTAACATTCTGACACCAAACATGTTTCTTCCCATTTTAGTGTTTCTGAATTCTGTGTATAATTGTTCAAGGTTTCCCCCCTTTTGCTTTGTTAAGGATTAAGTCTAACTGAGAACTGACACATCTTCCCAACTTGTATGTTTTCCCAGAAAACTTTAGCATAACAAGGCTACTCAGTCTGTTCTGTCAAATCATGGGATTTTATTAACCAAACATACAAATTATTCTTGTAACATTGAGTATAACACAAATAGCAATATTGATAGGTCTGATGGTCCCATTTGTTGCATTGTATGAGTATCATATATGCAATGTATACTTATACCCGAATAGTAAGTGAAACACATTCAAACAGTTCTACCTTGTGACAATATAATGCTTTGTAAATCCCAGAGGCCCTAGGATTACATCCCCATTTCTGAAGAAATCACAATAGAATAGTTAAGAAGGTTTTCAGGAATATAGCATGCCCCTGGGGTAGCTATCATTCTCCTAGCAAGTCCTTTTCCACTCTGTAACATAACACAATAAAATTGTAAGATTAATGGTTTTAAAAGTCAAAGGTGTAAATAATGATAGTATAACGCCATCAATAGCAATGAACAACACATTTATAAAGTACATTACATGAAATCTAGTGAACTATATATATAAAAAGTTACCCATGTCAGAAATTAAAATATGTAACATCCAAAAAGGTAAGTAAAAATAATTTTGTTGACTTATCTTTCCATGGGATTGTGTTATTAGGCCAATTATTCATGACAGACCCATCCCAGCTCCCCTCAAAATGAGGTGAGAAACATGCATATCGATATGTAAAATTAGTGATCAGGACTAGGAAAAGGAGAGATGCAAGGATAATGTAGTCAGGGTAGACCCTGCTCTTTTCCAGGGATAAGGTATAGGTATAGGTATAGGTATAGGTATAGGTAAAAGGACAAATATAAAGCAGCGTATAACAATACAGTCAAATGAGAAATAGACCATTGTAATGCAGGTTAGGTTTGGAAGTTAAAAATGTCTTAAGTGTGACACCATTATACAAAAAGTAGAAGTCAACAAATTCTCATCATTGCAGGCTTCAGCATTTCAACAAAAAGTATACTACAAAAGCAATAATTTCAATGGCTAAGAGAATGGTCCATTGGAAAACTGCCAAAATAATATCTTCAACTTAATTTAAAATATTTCCAATCCATCTGGAAAGTGTATTTGTTGCTGTGGAAGTTAAATGTGCAACAGCTGGAAAGGTCTTAGCTATTGTTTCATCTAAAATGTTAAGCCAGTCAGGGGCTTAGTATGAGTCTGAGAAATAAATTTGTGAAAGTAGGTGCCTTGCTCATTTAGTTTCCCCGAGCCATTGTTGAGAAATATCAAGTCTTTGTTGCATCAATCATAATTTGTTCCTTAAAAGTGGACAACTACCTTGAGTAGATTGAATCATCAAATTACCCCAAGAGTCATAAACCTGTGTATGTAACAATGTCTATTTGGGGAGTATTGTTAGCAGTGTAACCCCAAAATTTTGCATTATCAATTGGCCTCCAATACTAAGATGTCTCATAGGCTTGTGTCCCTGTTTTTCAACTTGTTGTCAAAGTCTATCTGAAAAATAATTGAATTTGTAAGGGCACTAATAATTCTGAACTAATTTTTGTTGTAAGGTAGTATTTGCACAGTAGCACAAACTATTCATGACTGTTTGATAAAGGGCAAATAAGAAATCTGGATAAATGCAATAGTCTCTGGAAATGAAATCCCTACAAAATTTATTGGATTTTTAAATTTCAGTTGACCATGCAGGAAAATATTTTCATTTTATCTTAGTCTCTGTTTCTGTGCATCTTTCCATCTTATCTTCCCATGTGAAAACCCAGATCAAGGACTTTGCTGAGTCATTTAGAACATAACCCAGAAGTACAGAAAATTGTCATGTAACCTTGACATTTAATAATGGAATAGAATAGTGGCCATAATTGTAGAAATGAAAATGTCTAAAATCTTTGTAGTAAGTTCATGTCCTTGTTGTCCTTAAAGGAAAAGTGCAGTAGGATATTTGTATAATGGAGAAGTTTTCATTTTAAAAACAGGGTTTTTCACAATGCTGTAGTCTAACAGTTTCAATGTCATGTAGCCAAGAGTGGGATTATTCAATGACATGTACTTTTCTTCAAGTGTAGAGGGATCCATGTCAAAGGATTACTCTGTTAGTTTATTTTGAATATCTGGATGGAATTTTGAGCTATGTTCAGGTGTTATAAATCATTTCTGCTAGTGATTCTTTACCCTCCCATGTATCCAGGTTCATTTCGTCTGCAAAATGGTCAGAGTGAATGTTTAAGTGGACAGCAACCATCGCTTTGCCACAGGCAAGGATTAAGGGTCCCAGTACACATACGACCAAGAGTTCAGAGCCATTTAGTGATATTTAAATTATTATTATCATTGCTTGCAATTGCTTGGCTATTTCCTTAAGGTTGTCATCATGGATGGAGGGGGGAGTAGTGGGGGATAAGCTCTCACTACTTATTAAATGCTCCAAATGGTGTGCATCTCAAATAGCTTCTAACAATAAATCCTAGCTCCTAGTATTCACATAAGGCTTAACTACTGACCGCAGTGGAACCATTTATACTGACAAGAGAAGGAGAAAGGCCAGTTACTGGCACCTTAAGACCTGCCACCTCAGGCAGACAGGCCTCATCAGCCATGGTTGACAGCTCAGAGAAGAAAAATTCTAATCTCTAATCTTGCAGCCATATGCAAGCATGGGAAGGCCTTGGGAGTGAACTCCAAGGAAAATTCCAGAGCTGGAATCCTGAAGGTAGTTCAACGTTGATTTCAAAGCAGACTGGCAACTCCTGTGATGCCACTGGTGCCAAATTTAATTAGTCTATGTTGTTCCTTTGGATTCACCTGCTGCGTGAAGGAGGGAGCCTATTGAATGGGCAACAGGCTGCTCTCCATATCGTACTGCCCTGACTTGCGTACCATGAAGATAGCTAGGACTTAATATCCATGGTTAACTCTGACCATCCTATCAGTCTAATATTCTCTGAGTCATTTTGTTTTAGGTGTGTCTGAGCCAGATGAGAATCTTCCATGGTAAATATGACTTTGTCTGTGGAAAAGCAAATGATTAGTAAGGCAGAAGTGAACAATAGTATTATAAACACAAGCATTAAAAGTAAAATACAGCAAACCAACAGTTCTTCCTAGAACTTCCTAGGAGTCCTGACCAAGGGTCTCGGCCCGAAATGTCGACAGTGCTTCTCCTTATAGATGCTGCCTGGCCTGCTGAGTTCCACCAGCATTTTGTGTGTGTTGCTTGAATTTCCAGCATCTGCAGATTTCCTCATGTCAGTTCTTCCTAGAGTTTGAATCTGGCCTTTTCTGAAATCAACAATATGTTCTGAATGTATTATCCCTGGACAAAGTATCCATGAGATCTTCCTCAAGTGAATAGGAATTATTATGTTGCTTTCAGATCTAAGTACAGTATGTGTTTTACCTTTTCAATACTTCAATACTTACACCTGTTGAGCTCTAGGATTTCCATTGTGGACCCATGAACAGGTCTAATACTCTGTTTCCGCTCAGTCTTGGGGATAGATCATGTTGGGGCAGATTTGATGCTATCCATGGACACAGTTCTCACCTGAGTAATGAGACAAGGAGCTTTTCATCCAGAATGGAAAATAGGGTTGGAATTATTTCTGTGGAACTAATTTTCTTTGACCCAACAATCTTTTTGAGGTCTCTAAGCTGTCTTGACAGGTTATTTTTCTTTCACTTGAATGCCCTGAGGTGAGTTTTATCGGGTATAGGCTTTGGTTGGCCTACATTAGCAATCAGGGGTATACTTCAGTGGACGTTGCACATTAGGAATAAGGGAGGGGTGCCAGCATATGAGAATATGGAGTTTTGGAGTTCTGTGACAGTTGCAATCTCACTACAAGAAGTTGTGTAGACTAACCACATATATACTATTCAGAGATAAATTATCACAAGAATACTATTTTCAGGTTTCTGATAAGTTGGGTTGCCTTTAAGGGAAACAAAAACACCAAATAATGCAAACAATAGAAGCAAACAACAACATTCTGAACCAAATTGAGTCCTTAGGTCTGAACGGCGCAATAATTGGACGTCCACTTTAAATAATCACAGAACGCAGAAAACCCATGCCAGTCAAAATAAACTTGACAAGATTAATCAGGAAGCACAAGGGCTTAATGACACTAGATAAAACAATAATTCAATACAGGAGCACAAGCCCACAGGGCTCATAACAGCTGATGTGAGCAGTAAGCCATTAGCTAGATGTATGCAAGATTTATACTTTTACAAATAAATCCTTGCAGTTTCTGTTATAATTTCTGTTGCTGTATCAAAATGGCAGGGTCAAATTATGCCAAAAGGTATGAGCTTTGTCATATGGAAAGGTGAGACCAGGTATGCTTATATCCTGTTGGTCAGATGGAGCATTTTGAATAGAGCTGTTGCTGAAATCCTCCTGTGCAGGTTTTAATACATTAACATTAGCCTTCCCTTTCTTTACAGTTGTTTTCCCTGAGCTGCAGGGGAGGAAGTGCATGTTTAGAATGGGTTCTGTCCCTTTTTATATTCAGAGAATGAAGGATGAGGCGGGCCTTGTGATGTGTGCTTTCTTCCATACTCTTCTCAGTAATTTTGATGTAGCCTCTGAATGTTTCCTCTGTCCCAGAAGGGGTATCTTCTACTAATGATTTCTTATGCAAAGAAAGGGCTGGAACTATAAGTTGTGGCCTATACCTAATGTCTGTTCCTCCAGGTTGTAGGTAAATCTCTCTTCCTAAGGAACTTGTTTGATTTGTTGATTTCATCTTCCCTGCTGAAGTGTTGGTATAGCAGACTGCTGTGAATATGAACAACTGAGGAATAAGGCTGGCTTGATGTCTTTGTTACTGGCCCTACATTCCACTTAGAGAGAAAAGGGGAGCACCTCATTGCCCTAGTGTGGGGACAAACGGTAATCACGTGGGTGTGCAAGCCCTCTTCAATAACCTGAAGCTGTGTCACAAGCCCCATGGCTTGCTGTAGAACTTTGATCTTCTTGATTCCTCGAACACTAGTATTTACTAACTATTATCTTAACTAGAGCTTAGGCCCTTGTCCTTTCCGTTTAATCATTATAAGTTAATTGTGACTGGCATGCGTTTCCTGTATTCTATGACTATTTAAAGGAGTCTCTAGTTAGCTCTTTCATGGAGTCCCACAGTGTTACAGAGGATGATTTGTCTCACAGTGTTGTTTAGTTGTCCCTCTGAGGCTCTATTATTCCTGTGCCTACCCTGTCATTCCCATTTCTTCATGGGGATTCTGCCATTCGCTGCTCCCGGGTCGAGTTGTGAGCCTACAATTTGATGCTCCTGGTTTAAGTTGGATCCAGTGTTCACCGTGATAGAGAGAGTCTGCTGTTCCTCTGCACTTGGGTCCAGTCCTACAGGCACATACCTTGTTAAATCGTTTATGTGTCGGGTGTTGATTAGGGGTTATTTCCACAAATGGTGTGGTGATTCTCACTGGGATATAAGGGGGGCATTATAGAATGAACTAGGTCCCAGTCTGCCCTTGCCATTTGTTCTCCAATATCATAAACTGTTCTTATCCTCACCTTTTGACTATTTTACTGAATATGGTATGATGTCACCCCATACATCTGTGTCATTTATTTGTTAATAAATATATCTGATATGGATTTCCATATTCATGTGGAAGTGCCACCAGGACTATGGGAAATAATATTATTTAAGAATTGTTGAATATGTTGGGGAGTATGAGAGCCCCCGAATCCCTGCAACCTCCCGGCATTCTAGGAGTCTCTTTGGAATTCCTTAAACATCAGCTGGCAGTGTACACATACTGCCTGCAAACCTGATGAGGAGTTTGTTCTGGGGAAGCTTTTATTAGCTATAGTCAAACTTCTTAGTAATTCTAGTGCACGTTCCCAAGCATCTGTTCACCAGGCTTCATTCGAACCTCTAGTATTTACAGGTTAGGCCACTACCTCATGTGTCCATTGCATCAGGATTAAGATATGTGGGTAGCTATCACATAAGTGTGTGGTCTCCACCTAGGTGCTTGGTTTCTATCTAAAAAGGAGACAATTAGTTGTCTCCAGGCACAAATAAGACTACATTGTAGGGATCTTGTACAGTTTGTGATAATATGAGTCCAGCTAGCCGTACACTGGGTTTGATCTGTCTAATCTGCATCCTATTCTGTCTTCAATCCCTTTATTATTCTAGTCTCTGAATTGAAGATTAAAGTATTCATTATATTCAATTTGAGGAGCAGCTGGGGCTTTATCCCAGTAACTGTATTTCAAACGTTCAAAGGTACAATTTAATGTCAGAAAAATGTATACAATATACATCCTGAAATGCTTTTCCTTTGCAACCATCCACAGAAACAGAGGAGTGCCCCAAAGAATGAACAACAAGTAAATGTTAGAACCCCAAAGCCCCCCCCCCCAGCTCCCTCCCTCCTGCGCGTAAGTGGCAGCAAGCAACAATCCCCCTACCCCCACCGGCAAAAATATAGCGCACCCCCTACCAGCACTCAAGAGTGAACAAAGCAATAGCAAAGACACAGACTTGCAGTTACCCCAAAGACTACAATGTTCACCAGATAATCCAATATGCGGCAGGCTCTCTCTCTCTCTCTCTCTCTCTCTCTCTCTCTCTCTCTCTCTCTCCCTCTCTCTCCTAATAGGGGAGAAAGAGGTTACCCCATTTTCCAACGAGCGGGGAGGCATAACAAACAACTTGCAGGTTTACGATATTAAAAGTCCATTACTTCACCTTTTCCGAGCTCTGTGCCTGAAGATCGCAAAGATCCCAGGTCCCCAGGCACAGAGCAGATGTTCCAACTCCCCCAACAACACACGGGTCTCCTGTGGTTACACTGACACTTGATCCACTCATCTCTAGTTCCTCGAGATTCCAAGCTTCTGAATCCATGCCGAAATCTTAGGCCAAGCCTTTGGCATGCCAAATAGAAGCAGATTGTGGAACCCCGAGAGCAGGTCCCATTCCCGTAAACAGCCATAGTCAGCGTGTAACTCCAGGTCAGGGTCTCCAAAAGAACCCTGAATCTAAAACATAGAGATAATAAAGATGTAAATAGAACTGTTTTTGAAGATGCAAGCAAAGGAGTTGCTGTTAGACGCCATAATTACTTAGCTCTGCTAACACGTTCATAATATCAATCAGGATTTGCCTGCACAACCACTAGAAATCAGGATGCCGAACATTTTATAGTATGATCTGCAGTGCTGTTGCACTTGTTGAGAGCTCTATCAGTTAGCCTGCTGCTAAATAAAAATGCTTTTAAAAATAATACTTTTGGCATACAGTGACCACATCAGACACCCACTGTGAGTATTGGGTTTGTGGATCAGACGTTCTGAACTCAAATGAAGTCCTTAAGTGCTATTGGATATAAGTAGCCATTGAGTACCCTCACTAAGGAAAGAGTACGCTGGAACAGTCTTCAAAGAAAAGTTTACTTTGTTTTTTATTCTCCATGGTGAGTTTAGCTGCCAATAACCATTATGCGACCAGTGGGTCCCCTCTTACTACCAAGAGGAGAATACTTCCAACTAACAAAGTAGTTTAAAACGGAGCACATTTATTTTCAGTCATATATATTTAAATCTGAAGAACATTCTTAAAACACATTTTGAACTCAGAGGATTTCTATCTTAAACATTTTCAAATTGCAAGCAATCTCTAACACACAATTATTTCTATATCACAAAGCATTCACTAAATATAAAACATTTCTTAAACACAAAATATTTCCAAAACACAGGTACAATTCCAATAAACTAAAAAGACATACAGTACTAAAGATAAAGATGAACACACCTTCTGTCTCAGAAACTGAAACTGGGTAATAGATTCTAGTTCACCCCATGCTTATTCCACGTTTCTTCTTGCTGTCCATTACTGCATTCCTAATAGGACTGAGCTTCTTTCTACATTCATGCCCTTTTACTTCCATTTTGATAGTATCACATGCCTATGATATTTTCTTAGATACCTTTTAAGCACAAATGGTTTAAAAACACTTTTAGAGACATATACATCTGCTTAATATTCACAATTCAAAATTAATACTGTAAATGCTGTGAAGCTAACTTCCTTGAGTACAAAACACTTTTCCAACTATAAACACAACAGTTATTGACATACCAAATGATATTATCAGTCAGTTCTATAATCTTCTTTGAAGTAAGCAACTTAAAAGAGCCAGCTTGACTGTTCGAAATAACCAAGTCTCATACTTTACTCTTGAGCAATAAAGCAGGTGCAGTGAGCCAACATCTACTTTCTTACAGGCAAAGCATCTGCAAAGCTGTTTCATGGACAATACTTCTTAACTTCAAACTGATTACTGTTATCTATTTACAAAGAAGAGAAAATCTGCAGATGCTGGAAATCCAAGCAATACACACAAAATGCTGGAGGAACTCAACAGGTCAGGAGCATCTCTGGAAAAGAGCACAGTTGATGTTTTGGGCTGAGACATTTCATTATTCCTGCTGAAAGGTCTTGGTTCAAAATATCGACTGTGCTCTTTTTCATAGATGCTGCATGGCCTGCTGAGCTCTTCCAACATTTTGAATGTACTGCTATCCATTTACATTTTAAGAACTGAGGGTTGGCTCCCATTTACAACCCGAAGTTAAAGAACTCAGTATTAGTTGGAAGTTTTCTTGCATGTTTATGATCTTACAAGCAGTGGCTGCTTGTGTTTAGAATGCTGAGATTTTGAAAGAAAAAGCAAATATCCATCACAACAGATCAGCAATTAAGAAGGTAATCTTGGTCAGAGATGTGAAAGTATAGGATCTAACTGCAATTTGATAGCTCTACAGATCATTCCATGGGAACGTAGAGAAAACTGTCAAAAAGCAACAGTAGCATTAGACATACTCAAGTCATTCCATCTCTAGACAATCTGGTAGAATCAATAATAAGAGATTTAATGAGGGATTGAAAATTTATTGTTCAGTTAATAAAGATTTGTTAAAGATAGCTTTAAAACAAGTATCCATTTGGCAGATCAAGAGACTGCAACAGATGGGGTGTACAAGAAATATTAGGTATTTAATTGAGGATCTAATAAGAAATCTTGTGTAAGAAAACAAATAGACACCTGATATATCTGAAATGAAGTAGTTTGACTAGAAAATTGGTTAAGACTCAGGAAAAATGAGTTGGTAGTGAATGAGTGTAATTCACTCTGCAGATAAATTGGAAATAGTAGACGATACATGCCAGGAATGAGGGCAGTTTGAAGATATAGTTGGATGCAGATGACAGAATCTCCATTTTCACTGACAGTATGATATTGGATTTATCAAACAATGACTGAGCGCAATAAAAAGCTTGAAGGAGACAGAATGGTAGAATAGGAATTCAGATAGAAGATGGAAATTATCTGTGGAAAGGTGTGCAGTAATTCATTTTTGGGAGCAAAATAGGAGAAAATTGAAAGATTCTGAAAAAATATGGATTAATAAAGTGAACTAAGAACTAAATAATTTTTCAGGCAAGTTCAGGCAGATGATAAATGCAACCAATTTGAAACTTGAAAATGGGGACAAAGAGTAGAAGATTAAAAAGAAAGTATTGAAAGTTTTCTATAATACTTCACATAGAGTTTAAGATAGAAGCTGTAGAGAGTAAAGGAAGTCAAGAATAATGTTGGGAAGTGGAAGTTATGGCTATATGGACAGATTCACAATATTAAAATTGAATTCATTGGAGCAGCAAGGACAGACAAAATATCCCTTTCCTCTTGATGACAAGATCAGTGAATCATCAGCTATAAAGTGAAACTAAACAGTGAGGATTGAGATTAGTCATAGATTCACACAGAAACAGTCCCCTTGGTCCATCTATTAATTATCAGTCTGATTTCCTGCCTAGTCCCATCTACATGCACCCAGACAATAGCCCTTCATGCCTCTCTCATCCAAATGTAACTATCCAAATGTCTTTTAAATGTTACTTTTTAACCTGCATCTACCACTTCCATTGACAGCACATTCAACAGTTCATTTATTTTAATTTTATGTAGAGATACAGCCGAAACAGGCCCTTCCAGCCCTTGAGTCACACCATTCAGCAACCCACTAATTTAACCTTAGCTGAATTACAGGACAATTTACAATGACCAATTAGGTAGGCAGGTAGGCCTCTGTTAGTCTCGATAGACCATGGATTTGCATCTTGGAAAGTTTCCAGGGAGCAAGCCTGGGCAAGGTTTTTTTTTATGGAAGACCGGCAGTTGCTCTAAGCTGCAAGTCTCCCCTCTCCATGACACTGATGTTGTCCAAGGGAAGGGCATTAGGACCCATACAGCTTGGCACTGGAGTCATTACAGACTAATGTGTGGTTAAGTGTCTTGCTCAAGGACACACACTCAGCCTCAGCCAAAGCTCAAACTAGCAACCTTCAGATCACTAGAAGAATGCCTTAACCATTTGGCCATGCGCCAACAATGACCAATTATCCTACTAATGGTTACATCTTTGGACTGTGGGGGGGGATCTTCAGCCACTATCTAAGTGAAGTAGCTCCCTCAGATTCCCTTAAACATTTCATATTTTGCCCTGAAACATTTGACCTCTAGTTCTGCTCCTACACATCCTGAAGCAAAAAAACCTCCATCCACTTACCCAACTTCTAGCCTTTATAATTTTGTATATCACTGCAAGATTTTCCTTAATTCTCCTGTGTTCCAGAGAATAAAATCCTACCCTATTCAGCCTATCCTTCTAACTCAAGTCCTTAAGTCCCAGCAGCATCTGTGGTGTAACTTTTCTCTGCACACTTTCAACTTTATTGATATCTTTCTCAAAGGTACAGTAGGTGACCAGAACTGCACATAGAACTCTAAATTTGACCAATGTCTTATACAACTTCCTACATACATTGCCCTAATTTATGAAGGCCAATGTGCTAAAAACTCTCTTTACAACCCTATCTACTCATATTACTGCTTTCAAGGAGTTATGACTCTGTATCCCCAGGGTTCTCTTTTCTACTGCATACTTCATTGCCTCATCCATTCTCTATGTAAGTCTTACCTTGGGTTATCCTCCTAAAATGCAACACCTCACACTTGTCTGCATTAAATTCCATCTGCTATTGTTCAGCTTTTTTCCCCTCAGATTGTTTAGATTCCAATACAAGTTTTGATAGGCTTCCTTGCTGTCTGCTGTGCCACCAACCTTGTTGTCATCCACACAGGTTATAGTTGTTTGAGCATGGAATGTTCTACTCCTGTGAATGGTTGAGGGAGTTTATTTTTAAAGTAAAATTAGATGAGTATTTGTATGAAGGAAATGTGTAGAGGGAGGGATAAATATGTAAATGGGGGCGACATTAATTGGATAGATTTGACAAAGTGACAATGTGCATGTGACACACTCATTTCTCCAATAAACTTCAATGTTTTTACTTTTCCTATGTCCTTAATCCCAGTTCTTCTGAAATCTCAGATGTTATGAGTATAGGCAGCAAAAATATTGAAGTCAACCTACTAATAACAAGACCTTCTTTTATGTGGAAATAAAATTGCAACCAGCTCTGGTTAATAACCCGGAGTTGATGTTCTACCACAAGGAACTTGGTCGATAAGTTGATCAGATCAATACCCAAGAACCCAATCTGGATATCCAGGTGGTAAAAAGGGAAGTGCAGCACCTAGGTCAAGGTAATCATTTGCCTTCAAACAAAATGAAATCAAATTAAAAACCTGAAGAATGGTGAAAGATAGCATATTAACTTATTATGGCAATTATTATTATTATTAACCTATGTATTAAATAAAGCAAACCTGTGGATCAGAATGATCTATAAGGTACACTTCTAAAAGGCACAGTAGCTCCAATTATTCTGAAATAATTACAGTGGACTGAAGCATGTTATTGAGGTAAAAATTTTAACAACTCAGTGTAACAAAGAAGTGACATGTTCGACAACATAAAGAGACAGTTATTGTCAAAATATTGTTTTTGGTGCCAAAAGTGGTAGATGGACAACAAATGGAAATTCTGTGAGAATTTGTGAGTGGAGGTTTTATTTAAGGCTGGATGTGATGAGAACGGATCACATTATGGAATGAGGCAATTTACATTTTATCTGAGACTTGTTGCCACAGGGCTGCTGAACCAGGCAAAGTCTAATTGCTAAGGTTTATGTGCAATAGAAGAAGGAAGGTGGGATGCACGTCTTCTGACTATTTAGAATCATGTTAATACTAATTAAGGTAGAAACTGCTTGAAATGCTCATCAGCAAAACTCTTAAAGTTGGTGTGATTCACAGTTTCACATCATTAATTGTCACATTTGGTGCATTTACAAGACAGTTTGCCCTTTTTTTCCAGGTGCCAGAAGTCACAAAATCTAATCTTTCACTATATTGTAACTTTATCTCCCCTTGCCTGAACCAGTATAATTAGATCTCAGCAGAAGTCTCAGCTTCATTCCTGTTATGTTTGTACTTTTTAGAATAAATTTTTTTAATTGAATTTTCAAATAGTTACAAAAGGAAAAAAAAATCAACCCTTCCCCCTCCCCCCTAACATGTCCCTGTAGAAAGAGAAAAAAAAGTGAGAAGAAAAAAGAAAGAAAGAAAGAAAGAAAGAAAGAGTGCCTGGATATCAGAAGATCCCCACATTCTCCATGGAGTTCGTAATAGCTTTAGTATATATATTTCTTTCTTTCCCCAAATAACCAATAATTTTATCTTCAGAGCACCTATATATTTAATCCTATCTTTTGTAAATAAGGGTGCCAAATTTTCAGAAATATTTCATATTTATCTCTTAAATTATAAGTAATTATTTCAAGTGGAATGCAGCTGAAAATTTCATTCTTCCAATGATCTATATTTCAGTATGAATCCAATTTCCAAGTAATTGCAGTAGCCTTTTTGGCTACTGCCAATGCAATTTTTATGAATTCTTTCTGATATTTATTCAATTTGGATTTCGATTTTATCCCTTCAATATCGCCTAGTAAAAATAACGTTGGATTATGTGGAAGTTGTGTTCCAATAATTTGTTCCAATAAAACTCTTAAATTTGTCCAATAAGTTTGAATTTTAAAACAAGACCAAGTAGAGTGTAAAAAAGTACCAATTTCTTGATTACATCAGAAACATTGATCAGATAAATTTGGGTTTTATTTATTTATTTTTTGTGGTGTAGTATATAATTAATGTAAAAAATTATATTGCACTAATCTTAACCGGACATTTGTTGTATTTGTCATACTGTCAAGACATCATCTTGACCAACTTGTTTCTTCAATTTTAATACTCAAATCACTTTCCCATTTTTGTCTTGACTTATAAATTCCTTGTTTAATTGCCTGTTTTTGAATCAAACTATACATACAAGAAATAATTTTTTAAATTTTTCCTTTTTGAATTAAATTTTCTATTTCGTTAGGTTTCGGCAATAACATTGTTTGACCCAATTTATCTCTTAAATAAGCCCTTAATTGGAAATAACAAAAACGAGTGTTGTTTGATATTTTGTATTTATTCTTTATTTGATCAAATGACATTAATATACCTCCTTCAAAACAATCTCCTATATATCTAATCCCTTTTTGAAACCAATTGTATAAAAGTTGGTTATCCATTGTAAAAGGAAAAAGTTTATTTTGAATTAAAGGTCTCTTTGCTAATAAAGATTTCTTTATCTCATCATCAACATTTATCTTATCCCATAAATCAATCAAATTTTTTAATATAGGAGATTCTTTCTTTTCCTGTATCCATTTTGATTCCCACTTATATATAAAATCTTCTGGTATATTTTCTCCTATTTTATCTAATTCTATTCTAATCCATGCCGGTTTATCTTCATCAAAAAAAGATGCAATAAATCTAAGTTGATTTGCTTTATAATAATTCTTAAAGTTTGGAAGTTGTAACCCTCCTAGGTCAAATTTCCATGTCAATTTTTCCAACGATATTCTTGACATCTTGCCTTTCCAAAGGAACTTCCTCACACATTTATTTAACTCTCGAAAAAACTTCTGCAGTAATTGTATTGGTAGTGTTTGGAATAAATATTGTAATCTAGGGAATATATTCACTTTTACAGCATTTACTCTGCCTACTAATGTTATTGGTAATGTAATCCATTTATCAAGATCTTCTTGAATTTTTTTCAATAATGGTAAATAATTTAATTTATATAAATTCTTTATATCATTATCAACTCTTATACCAAGATATTTTATACCACTTATTGGCCACCTAAGTTGAGTTATTAGTCGACATTGACTATAATCTCCTTTAGTAAGGGGTAGAATTTCACTTTTATCCCATTTTATTTTGTAGCCTGATATTTTCCCATATTCTTCCAATCTGGAAGATAATTTACACAGCGAATGACATTTGTTAAATAAAGCAAAACATCGTCAGCAAATAAATTAATCTTATATTCCTCCTGGTTATCTCTGAAACCCATAATATCTGGGTCCGTTCTAATTATTTCAGCTAATGGTTCTATCGCCAACACAAATAAAGCAGGTGATAATGGACAACCTTGTCTAGTTGACCTTGTTAACTGAAATGATGTTGAAATTTGACCATTTGTCACTACTTTAGCTTTGGGATTAGTATTTAAGGTTTTAATCCATTTTATAAAAGATACTCCTAATCCATATTTTTCCAATACCTTAAATAAAAAATCCCATTCCAATCTATCAAATGCTTCTTCTGCATCTAAGGCAACTGCCACATTCATTTCCTCCCTCTTTTGTGCCAAATGAATTATGCTAAGTAACTGAGTTACATTATCTGCCGATTGTCTATTTTTGATAAATCCTGTTTGATCCATATTAATTTTGGTAAGTATTTAGATAATCTATTAGAAAAAATTTTTGCTATTATTTTATAGTTGGTATTCAACAAAGAAATAGGTCTATATGATGTTGGCTTTTAAAGATCTCTATCTTTTTATGGCAATACTATTAAAATAGCTGTCGAAAAAGATTCTGGAAGTTTATGCATTCTTTCCGCTTGGTATATTAACTCCATAAAAGGAGGAATTAGTAAATCTTTAAACTTCTTATAAAATTCGGGCAGAAAACCATCTTCTCCTGGAGATTTATTACTTTGAAGTGATCCTAGGGCTTCTTCGACCTCTTTCAATGTAAAAGGCATATCTAATCCCTTCTGTTCTTCTGTATTTAATTTTGGAAGAGTTAATTGTGATAAAAACCTTTCTATCTTGACATTATCATTTTGTGATTCTGATTGATACAATTCAGAATAAAAATTCTTAAAAGTTTCATTAATTTCTAAAGGTTTATAAGTAATTTTATTTACACTTGTTCTAATTGCATTTATCGTTTTGGAAATCTGGTCTGTTTTTAACTGCCAAGCAAGAATTTTGTGTGATCTTTCACCTAGTTCGTAATATCTCTGTTTAGTTCTCATAATTGCTTTTTCTGTTCGGTATGTCTGAAGTGTATTATATTGTAACTTCTTGTTAACAAGTTGTCTTCATTTTACTTCTGTCATATATCCTTGAGATTCTTTTTCTAATTTTGTAATCTCTTTTTCCAGTTGATCTATTTCTACCATATATTCCTTCTTAATTTTAGAAGTATAACATTATCTGGCCTCTCAAATATTCCTTTGTTGCTTCCCATACTATAAATTTATCATCAACTGAATGGAAATTTGTATCTGAAAAAAAAACTGAATCTGCTTTTTCATGAAATCACAAAAACCTTGACATTTTAACAATATTGAATTAAATCTCCAACTGTAAATTGATTCCTCTTTATCCATCATTATCATTGTCATTGTCAAGGGGGAATGATCTGACAATATTCTTGCTTTATATTCCATACTTTTCACTCTATCTTGAATATTCATTGACGATAGGAAAAAATCTATCCTTGAATAAGTTTTATGTCTATTTGAATAAAATGAGTAATCTTTTGGATTAATTCTTCTCCATATATCAATCAAATTTAAATCTTCCATCAAGGATAAAGTTAATTTTGCTACTTTTGATTTTGTAACAACCTTTGTTGATCTAACTAAAACTGGATATAGACAAAAATTAAAATCTCCACCTATTAATATTTTGTCATGTGCGTCAGCCAAATTCAAAAAGGCCTCTTGTATAAATTTTACATCATTTTCATTTGGTGCATAAATATTCATGAGTCCATAGTTCTGAAAAAATTGGACAATGTATAATTACATATCTCCCCGCAGAATCAATTAATACATTTTGTATTTTAATTGGTAAAGTTTTATTAACCAAAATTGCAACTCGCCTCGCCTTTGAATTAAATGAAGCTGCAATAACATTTCCGATCCAATCTCTCTTTAATTTCTGATGTTCTATCTCCATTAAGTGTGTTTCTTGTAAAAAAAAAACTATATCTATTTTCATTTTCTTAATGTATGTTAAAATTCTTTTTCTTTTCACCGGTCCATTAAGCTCATTAACATTAAAACTTAAAAAATTCAGTAAATTAGTCATTATTTTTAACAGGTTTACTCCAGTCTATAGTAATACCTAACTTTTCAACTTTCGTAGTACCTTGGGGAATCTTTTTAAAATTCTTCGTGTTGCTAAGTGTCTCCCACCTGATTGTCCAGGCAAAGAAAGAAAGAATAAAGAAAAATAGATTATAAAGAAAAAAATAACAAAATACCCCCTACTAATGTTGTGAATAAAAAAAACACAACATTACCCCCCTCCGTTGTACGGGTCATGGCAATCGCCATGATTACACATGTGAATCCCGTAGCAATCGATCAGAAGTTCCCCCAGCTCCCCCGTAACATAAAAAAGTATATATAAGAGAAAAAAAATAATATCACTACTCTCGATTAATACTTCTCAAATTTTAACCTTTCTCCCCCTGTATCATATAATTAAGAATATATTTAAATATTCTTCTGTCCTTAAACATCCATCAACTCCATTCACTGTCCCTGTCTTCATCTTTAATCCGTTTCACTTTTAAATCTTTGGCTGTGGTTAGTGAATATTTGGGAGTTCTTGTGCAAATTCTTCCACATCCCGATAAGCAGTAAAAAATCTTCTTTTTCCGTCATCCAAAAAAAATATCAGGTTTGCAGGGTGATGCAATATAAATTTATAACCCTTTTCACATAAAACTTTTTTTGCTGGGTTAAATTCCTTCTTTCTCTTCAAAAGGTTATAACTTACTTCAGGATAGAAAAGAACTGTTTTCCCTTCTATCATCAATGGCCCGTTTCTCTTTCTGGCAAGTTGGGCAGCTGCCTTCAGGATCTTTTCTTTATCTTGATATCATAAGCACTTTATCAAGATTGATCATGGGTTTTGATCAATTTAAGGTTTTGATCTTAAGGCTCTGTGAGCCCTTTCAATTTCAATTAATTGGGTTCCTTCTTCCATTTCCAAAATTTCCAGAATCCATTTTTGAAAAAAATGTATTTGATCCTCTCCCTCTATACCTTCTTTATGTCCAACAATCTTAATATTATTTCGTCTGGTAACATTTTCAAGTACATCCACTTTTTCCAACAACTGTTTTCTTTCTGATGTCCAGGCAGAAATATTATCTTCCATTTTATTCACTCTATCAATGGTGTCTCCCATTGTTTCTTCCAAGTTTTAAATTTTCTTGTCGATTTTGTCCTGTCTTTTCATAATTTTATCAAACACAATCTTCATATTTTAATATCTTTTTATTACTTTTAATGCTTTTAATTCATGCTTTATTTGCAACAAAGATTTTTTTATGTCTCCAACATCACCTCCAACCTCTTCCTGTTGCTCTTCTTTATTTGTCTCTTCAGCTTCATCTGATTTATCCAGAGAATCTGATTCCACCTCATATTCACTTTCACTTTCAGTTCTGAACATAGCTGGGATTTGTAGTTTGGAGTGCTCGTGTTTGCACATGCCCCTTCCTTCACTCATGCCCAATTCCTGTTGCTCTTATTTTTTGGAGATGGTTGATGTTGCCGCAATTTCCTGTTCTGTATTGCTGGAGGTAAAATTCACTTGAGCTCGAGGCTCTTTGATGGTGGCCGGCCTTGATTCTTTTTCAACTTGTGTTGTCTTCAAAGTAGTAGTTTTCTTCTGCTTCTGTTTAGGAGACATATCTTAAGACAATCCTGAGTAGTTTATAAGTAATTTTTAAATAATATTTACTAACTTTTCTTCACTTAAACATTATTTTACTGGTTTTTATGGGAGAGCTGGATTTCCACGTCTCGATCCTACGTCATCATGTGACGTCCCCGCCCGTTTTGTTTGTTCTTAACAAAAAGATATTTGGCATGGGTAAGTGCTAGAACATATCATTATTCTACTGCTGTTCCACACTTACCATTGAAGCTGCCGGTTCTGTATTAACTGCCCGCAATGCCAACTGGTAACTGAAGTTCTTTATTATATACACATCTTCCTATTTAAAGAAAGCAAACACAATCCTGTCTTATAAACTTACAACGAATAATCATCCTTTCCAACAAAGGTATCTACATTCTGTAGCCTGCCCCATTTTCACTCAGCGACTTTCATTCTGTCTCTGAGGTGGTTTGATGACCCTTTTTGGTTTGCCATTTTTTTCCATAGGTATATTTCTTGTAGTTGGTGCATGAATATTTTGTGTCATTCTGAGAAATCTGTCCAGCAAGTTCTTTTTACATCTGCTGGCTCCATTGGTGTACTGGCAGATGATGTGCACTGCAATGGGTTGCAACTTGTGGTCATAGATCCACAGAGTTCCTTGTCAGAGGTGTTCCTTTCTCTCTGGTGATCTAGTAAGAATGTGGAACAACTTCCTATTGCACATATTCTTACATGGATCTGTGCCAGAATCATAATCGCAGATTTGCACTTGATCTCCCAGCTTCAGAAGGGAGGGGTAGGCTATTTGCAGTCTTGTTGTGATAATGTTTTTGTTTTTCTTTCTCTTTCATTTTAGCCAATTTGACCTTGTGTGCTCCTTTAGGTCTCAACAAGTTTTCATGCACTGGACGATCAGTTTGCATGCATCTACCCAATAGAATCTGGGCTGGTGAAATGCCAATCTGCAGAGGCACACTTCTGTAAATCCTTAGACTTTTGTGGAAATCCTTTTATCCATCTTGCACTTTCTTCACAAGGTCCTTCACTACCTTGATTGAACTCTCTGCTTGGCCATTAGATTTTGGATGAAGTTTGCTTGAAGTTATATGTCAAATCCTCCAATCATTAGCAAAGGACTCAAATTCACAGCTTGAAAATTGTGGATCATTGTCTGATACCACTTCACATGATACCATTTCCATGTCTGATTTCTGATGCCATTTCCATGTTTCACAAACACACCTTTCATGAAGGTGATGACCAACTGCTTTGCTGGGTGCTTATTGTGATGTTGCAACCTCTGAGTAACTGGAAAAGTAGTCTGATACAACAATGTGACTCTTCCCATTACAATCAAACAAATTCACTCAGAATTTGAAGTATGGCCTGACTGGTATAGGGTGTGGGGTTAATAGTTCTGCTTTCTGCTTTGGTCTGTATGTAAGACATATTTCACATGAATCAGTGGTCTGGCTTATATTTTGGTTCATTCTTGGCTAGTACATCACTTCCCAAACTCTGCATTTACATTTTGCTTCATCAAGATGCTTTTCATCTATCTTGTATCTTCTGGAGCATTTCCATGAGTAGCAACACTGGAATCACAAAACTGTTTCCTTTGAAGACCAAATCTTTCACTACTAACAGTTCAGCTTTCCATGCCTAATAATCCCAAATACGCATTGGACAGTTATTCTTAGTTTCTGACCATCCTATCCATATTGTATTTTAAGGTATTTTTATTGTTTCATCTGTCCTTGCTGGTTTCCTAATCTTCTCCGTCTTATCAGGAGATACTGGAATGGAGACGACAATCATGTCAATGTAGCCTGTATATCTGCATTAATCTCTTGGTCTTTTCTTTCTTGTCAACTGCTCGAGACAGTGCATCAGCAACAAACATATATTTTCCTGGTGTGTATATCATCTTCACATCATATATCAGCAGCCTTATCAACATGCACTGTATCTTCATGGGACAGTCATTCAGTGGTTTGGACATAATTGGAACCAGTCATTTATGGTCTGTCTCCACTTCAAAAGCTTGACTGTAGATTTACTGATGAAACCTTTCACATGCATATGTGCTGGCGAGAAGCTTTTTTACTATCTGTGTATAGCTGGTTTCTGCACTTGTTAAGGCCCTGGATGCATAGTCTGCTGGTTGCCATGTGTCATCATGCTGCTGCAATAGTATTGGTCCTAGGGCGTACTGAGATCCATCAGCAGAGATCCTAGTACACCTTTCTGGATTATAAAACATCAGCACAGGTTCTTCATTTAGGACTTTTTTCAGCATTTGGAAAAACTTTTCTTGCTTGTGAGAGCAAATCCACTGAAGAAATGATCTAAGTGATACTGATACAAATGACAGTTGAGGGATGAACTTAGCCAGGTAAATCACCATCCTCAGGAAATGTCTCACCTCTTTGTTGTTTTGTAGCCTCTCCATGTTTTCAATGGCTGACGTCTTTCCCAGGTCAGGCTTCATTCCCTCTTCGGATATGACATCTTCTCTGAAAGTCAGTGTCTTAGCACCAAACTCACCTTTCTCTTTATTTAATTTCAAATTGACATACTGTGTCACGTCAAGCACCTGTCTCACTGGTGCACCATGTTCATCATCGGTGGAACCCCAGATGTTAATATCATCCATCATGGTCTCAACACCAGGTACGTCCTCAAAGGTCACCTAAATGGTTTTGTGGTAGACTTCTGGTGCAGACAGAATCCCAGGCCAAAGTCAGTGATATCTTCCCTGTGGTGTGTTAAAAGTATACAGTCTTGACCTTGCCTCATCAAGCTTCCTCTGCCAAAACCAGAGGGTGCATCGAGTTTGCTAAACCACTTGGCATTTGCAAACCAGGACATGATCTCCTCCCATGTTGCGAATTTAGAATGTTCTGTCTTGATGACTTTATTGAGATCTCCACATATCCACAGACTTTTCCAGTGTCAAATCTTTTTCATGGAGCAGGCTTTCTCTCAGTCCATCATCTGAAATTCCACAAACTATTTTGCCTGTAACTAGTGAGTTTCTCAAATCTCCAAATCCATAGGACTTATTTAGTGTGTGAAGCTCAGCTAAGTATTGATCAAAACTAACACCTTGCTTCTGGTCACAGGAAGATAATTTATATCTCTCAAACATGATCTTTTTACTTGGGACAAAACATGCCTCAAATTTTCTTATCAGTGTCTCCAATCAATTGGACAGCTGTCTCATCAATTTGAAAGCTGTAATGATGTCCAAGGCATCTTCCCCAATTACATCCTGAAAAATAGACACTTTCAATCTTTCACCTGCCCCTTCGACCCTGCTAGATGCTAAATATATATTGAAATGTTGTTTGAAGCATTTCCATTGTCTGTTAGATTGGGGGTAAACTGCATAGGCACAGAAGGATCTAACTTAACCATGATAAGAACTCTTGGCCTCTCATCTGAATTTTTTGATGAATTCAATGACTGCTGAAATTCGGGGATAATGTGCTCCCTTGCATTGTTGGCCAGCTTTTCTCGTTCAAAACCTCTTTCTCAGTAATTCACAGTATTCATTTGCTCTCCATGTTCAGACCTCACATTGACTTCTGACATTATATTATGTTTGTTCTTAATAAAGACAAAATTGGCATGGGTAAACACCAGAACATTTTATTATTCAACTGCTATTTAACACTGGGACCAGCTCACCATTGAAGCTTCTGGTTCCAGTTGAACTGCCTGCATTGCCCACTGGGAACTGAAGTTTAGGATGGACTGAAGAGCCTTTGCTTCTTCCTTTAACAGAGCAAAAAAATGCCCCTTCCACCACCACCATCACCAGCTGCAGTGATGGAGGGAGCAAGTTGGGGCTCCTTCATATTGAATGACTGCTCCTTTGACTTTATCCACTCTCTGCAAATCAAAGGTGCAGCTACAAAAAAATTATAAAGCTCTGGCTATGCCCATCTCCTTGTTGGTCCTTGTCTCAGACCCCTTTCCATTGCACTGATGACCGTGTTTGTGTTGTTTTCAGTATTTGAGTAGGTCTCAACATTTCGTCTCTTTTGCTGCCAACTTCCACATTGAATTTCAACTGGTTCATCTTCCCCTTTCTCAACTTCTCTATCTTCATTTCAGGGGATAGATTGGTGTCAAATATCCACTCCATGAACTCCTACAGCTATCTTAACATCACCTCCTTTGCTTCCTGTAAGGAAACATTACTTTCTCCCAGCATCTACAGTATGTGCAAAAGTCTTAGGCTTATATAACTAAGGTGCCTTAGAGTTTTGCACAGGACTGTAGTATTTTTATATATTGCCACCAAAAAAAAAATCATGACACGTGAGAGATGTTAAACCTGATTCTGATATTATGGGCTGAGTGTGGGAAGGGGGCAGGGAGAGGGGAACCATATTTGGGAGAAGCGGAAGGGAGAAGAGAGGGAGCAGGAAGTACCAGAAAGGGATTCTGAAATGATCATAAACCAATCAAACCAATCAATCATAAATCAAATGAGGTTGCCTCATGTCTCAAGGCTGGGTATATTTACATCCACGCCACCCACCTTTCTCTGCTACTTCCACACAACAACTCTTTCTTTGCTACTTGTCCCACACCCCTCCTGCAGCACTCCACCCTTGCCACTCCCAACATCCCTTGCTCCTGCCAGATTTACAAACTTGCTGTCCACTCTGCGTTGACAAATACAGTACTATCAGATGTCTTAGGCACCCTAGCTATATATGTATATGTGCCTCAGATATTTGCAGAATACTGTATTCTGGTTATGCCACAACCAACATCAGTGCTTCCTTTTCCCTCAGTTGTAGTTTTGCCCTTCTCTGAGTTGACAGGGCTCTCAACAAAATCTGTTCCATTTCTCAGCTATCCTTCTCTCATCTCTTTTCATCTAGGTCTAAAATAGAGCATCTCTTCTCAAAAACTTCCACTACACTGTCTTCCAGATTTAGAAGAAAACGCTCCACGATTTCTGATAACTCCAATGTGATACAATCACCTGAGATTTTTTTCTCTTGTACCTACCCATTTATCATTCTGAATAAACCACTCCCTCTTCAATGCATTGTTCCACACTTCTGACCAAACATTTTTCTTATCACAGTATCTCCAAGTGAATGTGCAGGAGGTGCTGCAATGGGCTGGATTGATCAGACCCAAACAATTTGCGTATCTGGGAGATGTGGTAATAGGCATACAAGCACAACAAAGTAACAGCCTAATTTATTATAATAAAACAAAAAGTACAAATAAACCACACAAAATGCTACATAGTAAGTCACAGAGATTTCTACAATGATTTCAGGACTCACAATTCTTAGTCACCACTTGATTGTTGCTGTTGTTGGGGAATCTCCAAATTCTGACTCACTAGTGAAACCACCTGGGTCCCAGGCACCGATCATAATTTCTGGTCTAGACAAAGTCCAAAGAACCCAGAGAAAGGTACCCCAATAAATATGAGTTGCACAAGCATAGAGAGACATACAGAGACAGACAAATTCTTCGATATTTTGTTCTCATACCATTAACTCAGCCTAGTTTTCTTCATTCAAACGATACATGTGCTCATTAACACAGTGTTCAGCACACCCTCATAAATCAATTGGACATTTTAATGTTAACTTCTTATCCATCAGTGCACCAATATTTTGGACTTAACATTCTATTAGTTACAAAAGGACATTAATATTGCATGTAAGTGATAAGCCTGAATACATCTAGCCAATTTGACAGACACGAAGGAAGAATCCTTCAACCTAGCTCTCAATGTGACCAATTTAGTCATTAACAGACATCTTCATGTTAATAGTGCCCAAGATTGAGAAAGAATCCAGCTGCTGTCAGCAAACATTAGATATTAACAAACCTATAGTCTTCATCTTGTACAGATACTTTACGTGCTACAAGCTCACAGAGTGTTAAATTGTCATTTTGAACAATGCAGACATTCATTCGGTATTTTACGAAGTTTAATACAACACAAATTCTTGTTTTATTGTCCTTCTCCCATTACTAGCCAGGTAGCAAAACCTCCCAGCTGAAGCAGCAACTAGCTTGCATTTATTCCAAATCACGTACTCTATTCAGTACTCATAAAGTGCTCCTTCCAGTATGGGAGAAAACAAATGAAGATAGGTGAATCAGTCTTGCAGAACACTTCTGTTTCACTTGCAAGAGATTTCCTGAGCCAGAAGCTACTATTCACTTTAATTCTCTATCCTATTTCCATTCTGACTTCATTGTCTTTAGTCTCCTACACTTCTTCTGCTAAGCTCAATGTAAGTATATGGAGAAGCATCACCTCATTAAGGATAGTCAGCATAGCTTTGTGAGGTGCTGGTTGGGCATCATGAGAATGATTGACTTTTTTGGGGATGTGACAAAACAAATTGATGAAGTTAGAGCAGTGGACGTGGTGTGTATGGATTTTAGTTGGGTGTTTCACAAGGTTCCCAATGATAGGCTCATTCAAAAATTCTCGAGGCATGGGATCTAGGGAATCTTGCATAAGTAGATTCAGAAACTTTAGAAGGCAGTCACTAGTAGTAGAAAAAATGAATCTTGCCTGGAGGCCTGTGTTCGGCAGGGATCTTTTCTGCAATATCTTTGTGAGTTTTCATTAATGACTTAGATGAGACAGTGGAAAGTTGGGTCAGTAAGTTTGCAGATGACACAAAGGTTGATGGTGTTCTGTATAGTGTGGAAGATGCCCATGGGTTACAATGGGACATTGACAGTACGCAGAGCTGGGCTGAGAAATAGCAGATGGATACACTTTGTAAGGTTGAATTTGAAGGCAGAGTACAAGGTTAACGACAGGATTGTTAGCAGTGTGAGAAGCAAAGGAATCACGGCACTGTCTGAGCCCATAGCTTCCTCAAAGGTTGCCATGCAAGTTCATAGGGTGGTCAAGAAGGTGTAAGGTGTGTCAGCCTTCATTATTTGGAGGATTGAGTTCAAGAAGTGTGAGATAAAACTCTGGCTAGACTACACTTGAAGTATTGTGTTCCGTTCTGGTCACCTCATTATAGAAGGGATGTGGAAGCTTTAGAGAGGGTGAAGGGGAGATTTAGCAGGATGCTATTAGAGAACATGTTTGAGAAGTTTGAGCAAGCAAGGGCTTTTCTCTTTGGGGCAATGTAGGATAGAGGAAATGATAGAAGTGTATAAAATGATCAGAGGCTTAGATTGAGTGATGAGCCAACACCTTTTTTTTCCTAGGGTAGAAATGGCTAATGTAAAAGGACCTACTTTTATGGTGATTGGAGGGAAGTATAGGAGGTGGAGGGGATGTCAGAGATAGTTTATTTTTTACATAGTGGTATATACATGGAATATGGTACCAGGGTGATGGTAGAAGCAGATACATCAATGACATTTAGAACATTCTTATAAGGGCATATATGGATGAAAGACAAAGGAGTATTATGTGAGCAGAGGGTCTGTACTGTGATATACTTCTCCAAGTTCTATAAGCCTGGGAAATTTTTATTTACCACCCTGTGAGTCAAACTTTCCTGGTCTCCAACCCATTGCAATACTTCTCTGTTGTTCTATCCACCTTCCCCCTAACACTTCCTGCTGATGACTGAAGGTCAATGACCTTTAACATTAATGCTGTTTTTCTCTTCATAGAGGCTGCTTGATCTGCTGAGTATCCCATCATTCTCTGTTCATGTTTTTGGAATTCTTATGGCCCTTTCCTCCCATCTTAATTTCTGTCTTCTCTTGTGCTTGAAAATCCACAGCAAATCCTCTTTCCAAATAAGGTTTGCACATCCAACTATTACAAAAAATAGCTCAGCTAATCATCCAGTCCAAATCACTTGGTGCCTTTGACTGTCCTGCTGATCAAAAGTCAATGTTCCTCAACGAGCTGCAATCTGGCTGGTGTAGAAGGTTGCACAAGACAAAGGATGATCATAAATAGCAGTACTAATCTGAGGTACCTGGCTGATGGTGTTGTCAGGCTGGGTATAGAATTATTGGGATTCTGAGAGACAACAACGACATGCCCTTGTGGGCGTAAGTCACAAGCTTTTCAATTGTTTGACAGAACATCATCAATGCCTCTTTGAATCCTTGTATCCTAAGCCACCATGGCAGCATAGAAACATAGGAACATGAAAACCTACAGTGCAATACTGGCTCTTCTGTCCACAATGCTGAGCTGAATGTGTACTTACTATAGAAATTACCTAGGGTTACCCATAGCCCTCTATTTTCTTAAGCTCCATGTACCTATCCAACAGTTTCTTAAAAGACCTATTGTACCCTCCTCTACCATCGTCACCAGCAGCTCATTCCAAGCACTCTCTACTCCCTGCATAAAAAACTTACTCCTGACATCTTCTCTGTACCTACTTCCAAGCACCTTAAAACTGTGGCCTCTCGTGTTAGCTATTTCAGCTCTGGGAAAAGGCCTCTGACTATCCACACAATCAATGTCTCTCATCATCATATAAACCTCCGTCAGGTCACCTCTCAGCCTCCATCACTCTAAGGAGAAAAGGCCAAGTTCACTCAAGCTATACATACACAACGCTGGAAGAACTCAGCAGGCCAGGCAGCATCCATGAGAAAAGAGTAGCCAACGTTTCGGGCCGAGACCCTTCATCAGGAATGGGGGGGAAGAGAGGGTCGAAGCCCAGTAATAGAGATGGGGAGGGGGTAGGGTCTAGAGGCGCCATATGGAAAACCAATCAGAGGAAAGATAAAGGGGGGAGGGGGAAGGGATAAGCATGAAAGAACTGTAGAGATAAAGAAGAAGAAAGTTGAAAGGGGAGAGAGGCAGAGAGGGACCTGGGATAGGGGAAGGGGGATGGGGAGGGAATTACCAGAAATTGGAGAATTCAATGTTCATACCACCAGGCTGGAGGCTACCCAGACGGTAGATGAGGTGTTGCTCCTCCAACCTGAGTTTGGCCTCATCATGGCAGTAGAGGAGGCCATGTATGGACATATCTAGATGGGAATGAGAGGCAGAGTTGAAGTGGGTGGCAACTGGGAGGTCCTGTCTATTGTGATGGACAGACCGTAAGTGCTCGACGAAGCAGTCCCCCAATCTGTGTTGGGTCTCGCCGATGTAGAGGAGGCCGCACTGGAAGCACCGGATGCAATAGACGACTCCAGCAGACTCACAGGTGAAGTGTTGCCTCACCTGGAAGGACTGTCTGGGGCCCGGAATGGTGGTAAGGGGGGAGGTGTGGGGACATGTGTAGCATTTGCGCTTGCAGGGATAAGTGCCAGGTGGGAGTTCTGTGGGGTGGGACGTGTGGACCAGGTAGTCGCGGAGGGAATGATCCCTGCGAAAAGCTGAGAGGGGTACGGAGGGAAAGATGTGCTTGGTGGTGGGGTCCTGTTGAAGGTGGCGGAAGTTGCGGAGGATAATGTGTTGGATCCAGAGGCTGGTGGGGTGGTAGGTGAGGACAAGAGGAACCCTGTCCCTGTTGTGGTGACGGGAGGATGGGTTAAGGGCTGAAGTGCGGGAAGTGGAGTACATGCGGGTGAGGGCATCTTTGTTGATGCCAGAAGGGAAACCATGATCCTGAAAGAAAGAGGACATCTGAGAAGTCCTGGAATGGAAAGCCTCATCCTGGGAGCAGATGCGGCGGAGACGGAGGAACTGGGAATAGGGAATGACATTTTTGCATTGGGCAAGGGTGGGAAGAGGTATAGCCCTATTCTCATAAGGCATGCTCCCCAATCCAGGCAACATCCTTGTAAATCTCCGCTGCACCTTTTCTATAGTTTCCACATCCTTTCTGTAGTGAGGTGACCAGAACTGAGCACAGTACTTCAAGTGGGGTCTGACCAGGGGGTCCTATATAGCTGCAACATTACTTCTTGGCTCCTAAATTTAATCACACAATTGATGAAGGCCATTGCACCGTATGCCTTCTTAACCACTGAGTCAATCTGCGTAGCAGCCTTGAGTGTCCTATGGACTCAGACCCCAAGATCCCTCTGATCGTCCACACTGCCAAGGGTCTTACCATTAATACTATATTCTGCCATCATATTTGACCTACCTCACACTTATATGGGTTGAACTGCAGCTGCCATTATGAGCTTTCAAGAGCAATGTGGTGGTGTACTTGTTCAATAATTACCGTACAAATATTGTAAAGGTCAACACAACATTTATACTGCAGACAGATACTCTATGCTAAAAGCTCAGATGTTCAACTAATCCTTTTTTATTTAGTTGTAACGGAGCAGATATGGAGCTGGCATCTTTCAGTACCAGCAGGTACAGGATGCTTTTTGTATTGAACCATGTCCCGGAAGTCAGTGGTAGGAGTGAAACTTTGAAGATGAATTTGATGATATTTTCTATGCAATATCAGCATGAATTTTGTGTGCGCTCCAGAGTTCCCAACCTGGGGTCCACAGACCCCTTGCTTATTAGTATTGGTCAACGGCATAAAAAGGTTGACAACCCCTACTCTACCCAATCAACCAGGCATGGCTTTTTCATATATCCTAAACTCAGCAGCATCAGATTTATTTTCCACTAAAATCTTAGCTCTGAATACTTTCACAGATTGTTGAGGATCCAGTGACAATAAAGAATTCTTCCTGGATCTTCCCATCTAAATTTATTCCTAAATCTGTATCAATGAAAGCAGATTATTTGATATTTATTATAACTTCTTCTTCAGGGAAACCTGGGTTCATACTGACGATATATATCTAAATTTACAACAGTAACAGCACTTCAATAGTACTCCAATTGCTTTGGGATATCCTGAAGTCATGGGAGGAGCAATATGAATCCAAACCTCTTCATTTATTCAAACAGACTCAGACATTCAGAAGAAGGCTGTCACATCAAAGAAGCTCCAAAGGAAAGTTGCTGATGTATCTTAGGAGGTTTATTGGACATTCATATTGCAACAGGAGTCTAGTCTTTTCTCAGAAAATAAAGCATGAATTTTGTTCCTTTCCACATTTTAAAATCTAAAGCTGAATGTGTATGAAATCATTTTTTGATCTCTGCCATGCAGTGGAACTAAATAATCTTTGAAATGATTGCACTGAAGCAGTATGTGATAAAATTCAAGTGGCAATTTTATTTGAATGAGCAATTTATGCATGAGCCCACAAACAACTCCTCTCTTCAGTTCAAGTCTGAGCTTGTGAAAATCTATTGCACAAAGCCTGTAAAACTTCAATGTTCACTTCTCGGTAGCTCTGCCTTTTCGATCTTCTTCAGCATTTGACATGATATTCAGGCTTTTATTCTCTCTGTGAATTTCACATTGCTTTATTGGCTTCTACATTATCTCCTCCTTGTTAAATTATAGCATAGAATCAATGGCGGGTACAACTTTTGCAGCATTGCTCCAACACTAAAATCTAGTATGCCATGTTCTGGCATTTATATTCACATGTGGTTATTTACGATTTCATGTTAACAGGGTAATGTTTTACAAATACTGGAATATAGTATTATGTGTTTAATATTATATCGCTTGAATGTTGGGAACTAGCTCAGCATGTGGTGGAATGTTAAGTCAGTCAACTAAGGTCAAGAGGGTTCAGTGCTTCAGGTTGCGAGTATTAAACAAGAAAGTGTACCTGTACCTCTGCTTCCTCAGCAGGCTATGGAAATTTGGGATGCCCACATCATATAGAACATACCTATCCAGATGCACCATGGCTTATGCTCCACCTGGCACCACAAGAAATTGCAGAGTCACCATACCACTCATACTAGTCTGCCGTCTTGGGACTCTCTCTGCACTTTGCTCATCTCAGTAAAGCAGCCAACAAGATCAAAGACCCCCGCCCCACTCCCAGACATTTTCACTTCTCCTTCTTCCATCAGTAGAATATACAAAAGCCTCACAGACGGCTACCTGCACCTTCTCTGTAACTGTAGGTCTTTATTTGTATTTTGTTATTGATTTTCCCTTGTACAAGCTTGATGTACCCACTCCACACTGATGAACCATTCTCCTGTTTCCAACCTTCACCTTCTTCTTGGAACCTTCCTCTAGTTTTCTGACTGCTCTGGAACCTTTCATCTCTAATGCAGATGAGACATCAACCTTCTCAACTTCAGCACTCTTCTTTCCTCTTCAAAACTTGTGTCCCATGAAAGCATTGCCCTCCACTCTCTCTGCACCAATTGCAGCCTCACTAATAAGCCTGCAGACAAAGGAGGTGTTGTTGTAGTGTGGTGGACTGACCTCTAGTTGTTCAGGTCAGGCAGCAGGTCTTAGACACCTCCTCTTACTTACTCCTTGAAGAGGTTCCCATTCAGGACCATCAGCACATTGCCCACCACACCATCACCAACCTCATGAGATCAGGGGTGTCTCATCCATTGCCACCAATCTCACAGTCCCCTTATCCCACACCACTCATTTCTACCTCCTACACAACATACACAGACCTGACTCGCCAGGTTGGCCCATTGTTGCTGCCCTCTCCTGTCCTGATGAACGTGTCCATGGATTTCAAGTCCATTTTAACCCTCTTGGTTTAGATCCTTCCCACCTACTTCTGGGACACTCCATTTGCTTTCAATCTCTTCAACAGCTTTCAGTTTTCTGGCCCTAATCACCCCACACTCATTATGGCTGTTCAGTCCCTATACACTTCTATCCCCCATCAAGAAGGCCTTAAATCTCTCCGCTGCTTCTTGACAAAAGACCCGACCAGTCCATCACCACCTTTCTCCATTTGGCAGAACAAGTCCTCACCCTTCTCTCATTTGGCTCCTCCCACTTTCTGTAAACTCAAGGTGTAGCCATGGGTACCTACATGGGCCCCAGCTATACCTACATTTTTATTGGTTATGTGGAATAGTCCATGTTTCAGCCTTCCCTGGTAATGATCTGCAGCTCTTTCTGAAATACGCTGATGACTGCATTGGTGGTGCTTCATGTTTCCATGCTGAGCTTGTCAATTTCATCAGTTTTACCCCCAACTTTTAGCCTGCTGTTAGATTCAATTCATCCATTTCTACCACATCTCTCCCTGTCTCAATCTCTCTGTCTCCATCTCTGGAGACAAATTGTCCACCAATATTTTTTATGAATCTACCAATCCCTTCCGCTGTCCTAACTATGCCTTTTCCCACTCTTTCTCCAGTAAAAATACCAATACCTTTTCCCAGTTCCTTCATCTCCACCATATCTTTTCACAGGGTGAGACTTACTTTTCCAGTTCATCAGAAATGTCCTCCTTCTTCAAAGAACAGGTTTTCCTTACCTCCACCATTGGTGATGCCCTCACTTGCATCTCTGATTTCAAGAGACATTTGCGCTCACCCCATCTTCCTGCCATCTTAACAGAAATGGAGTTCCTCTTGTCCTCAACTACCACCCTGTGATCTTCTGCATCCAACTAATTATTCTCCACAACTTCTGTCAATTTCAGCTGGACCCTACCACCAAACACATGTTATCTCCTCCACCCCCCCCCCCCAACACTGTCCACTTCTGCAGCGATTGCTCCCACCACGATTCCCTTGTCCATTCGACCCTCCCCAGTAAACTCCCTCCTGGCACTTACCCCTGCAAGCAGCCAGAATGTTACACCTGCCCATTCAGCTCCTCCCTCACCTCCATACAGGGCCCAAACAGTCCTTCCAGGTGAGGCAACATTTTACCTGTGAATCTGTTGGGGTCGTCTCCTGTATACGGTACTCCCAATGAGGCCTGCTCTACATTGCTGAGACCAGATATAAATTGGGGGATCTCTGTATCGAACACTTCCACTCTAACCACAATAAGCACAATTTCCGGTGGGGGGCAATTCCTATCCCGATACCTATTCTGACATGTTGGTTCATGGCCTCTTCTTCTGCCATGGTGAGGCCTCTCTGAGATTGGAGGAGCAACACCTCATATTCCACCTAGGTCACCTCCAACCTGATGGCACTAACATCGATTTCTCCACCTAGTGATCACCTCCCAACTTCTTTCTTCATCCCCCCCCAACCTTCCCCGCTCACCTTACTTCACCTACCAGCTTCTCCTTCCCTCCCCCCTCAACCTTCTTATTCCAGCATTTTCCCCTTTCCTTTCCAGTCCTGATGAAGAACCTCTGCCCAAAATGCTGACTGTTTATTCATTTCCATAGATGTTGCCTGACCTGCTGAATACCTCCAGCATTTTATATGTGCCACTGATGTGATATATGTACTGATGTGATGAAATGTTTGGTATGGATGACATGCAAAACAATGTTTTTTCAATTTACATTGGCAGCGGTGATAATAACAAACTGATTTTTCAATGTCATTTTGAATGTAGAAACCATTCCAGGGATATAGTTCTAGTTGTGCTGGGTGTGCTAGGTTACAAGTAAACTTTTATTGAAGTATGATTCTATTTGTGCCAAGAAACAGATTCACTTGTACAATAATACAACTGCAAATGTGCAGGATACGTTTCCATGAAGAGAGGATACTGCTCCATCTGTGCTGGACATACTGTGGCTTTGTAAAACTGGGATACAGTTCCACATGTGAAACATACTGGTATATGGTCACCCGAGTGTCAGAATATAGTATGTGACCTGGGTTACAGTTCCATGGTACAGCTAACTGTTCCACATGCACGGGGATACAGTTCCCATGTCACTAGGATAATATTCTACAGATGTGGGATGTTGATTTATCTCACTCGGGACACAGTTCTGTGTGTGGAGGGACATGATTCTATATGTCCTGGAATACAGTTCTGTAAGTATTGAGGCACAGCTCCCCATTTGCAGGGAGACAGTTCAGTACAACTTTCGGTGCTGTTCTGGATGTGTGTGTGTGTGTGTGTGTGTGTGTGTGTGTGTGTGTGTGTGTGTGTGTGTGTGTGTGTGTGTGTGTGTGTGTGTGTGTGTGTGTGTGTGTGTGTGTGTGTAAGTTTGCTGTTGACACTAATGTTGGCTGAATTAATGGTGGCATATCAGCATATAGAAGGGACATTTAAAATCTGGTTCAGTGGTGCCACAACACCCTCCCACTCAACATCAGCAAAACCAAAGAGCTGGTTATCAACTACAAGAGCATGAAGCTGGAACCAGTGCTCATTAGGAGTGTGGAAGTGGAGAGGGTCAATACCTTTACATTCCTTGGACTTAACATATCAGAGGATCTGTGTTGGGACTCAAATGTAAGCGTCTTCAAATATAAGGCATGACAGTGCCTCTACTTTCTTGGATGTTTGCATAGATTTGGGATTTCTCCTAAAGCTTCAAAAACTTCTATAGATGCACAATGGAGTGTATCATAACTGATTGCATCACAGATTCCTACAGAAACACCAATATCCAGGAATAGAAAAGCCTACAGGAAGTGCTGAATACAGCCCAGTCCATCACAGACAAAGTATTCTGTTGTGTCTGCACACAACTATATATATATATATAAAACAAAAACATGCACATGGGAGATGACTTTAACTGCTGTGTTTACATTGTAATGAGAGAGAGAGAGAGAGAGAGAAGGCAATGCACATCTATAGACAACAGAGCATGCACAGACAACAGATCAATACATAGTGCTAAGGAGGGAGAGCCTTTGCTCAGAAAGAAGTAGATCCATACATAACATTTCCTCCCCCTTTATAGTAATGTAACATAAAACTGAATATGTACAAAACATTCAATTTCCCTTTCATAAGCAATATTCCAAATAAACATGCTTTCACAATAAGAATCCATAGCTAACTTCAATGTTCTAAAGGTTCAGTCTTTTAGGTGGCACTCTGTTTCTTTCAGGATAGCACCTTTCGACCTACGGAGTGACATCAGGTTTGGAAGGTGTCCTGTAATCGATAACGTTCTCGTCATGCCTCTGGACCTGTGGAGTGGCATCAAGTTTGGCAGGAGTCTTGTCTAAGACAACGTTCTTGGTTTCCGGTGATATGTCACTGTCAGTGGCATCATCACTGAGAGGTGAGTCTGGTGACTGTAATATGTCCATCTTGTTGGATGCAATTGACTCAGTTGTGTTCTTCAGCTGAGCATCCGGTGTCTGGTCCACATGACGTCTCCATGTCTCATCTCCAACATCCACTGTGTATATCAGTGGTTCAGTTCTTGTAGCTATCCTGATGGACTGGTGTCCAATTTTCTTCTTGGTAATTATGCACCAGGACTTCCTGTCTGGTCTCAAAGCTCCTTACTGCTTCACTTGGCAAGTGGCTGAATGGTTTATTCTGTACTTCCCTCTGGACGTCTGGCTTCAGGAGGTTTATGTGAGATTTTAGATTTTTGTTCATGAACAGCTGGTGTTTGATTTGTTGTCACATGAACAGAGTTCCGATACACAAGAAGGAAGCAGCATTGCAGGTGTTTAATTTGTCAATTGCATAAACACAGTTCCGATGCACAAAAAGGAAGTTGCCCACCTTATATTGTAGAATGTTCTGCTTGTCCATCACTTTAATGGACTTTTTGAAGGTTTGGGTAAACCTTTCAGCTAACCCATTCATTGCTGGGTGGTGAAAGAAGCTGACCTGAAAGGTCTGATGCCATTTTTCTTCCTGAACAGTTGGAATTTTTCTGACATGTATTGTGGTTCGTTGTCACTCACAATTTGTTCTGGTAAGCCGTTCCTGGTGAAGATAGTCCTCAGGGTGGAGGGCTAGGTCTTTTCCTAGGTGGTTGAGTTCATTGGTATAACATCCAGCTACTTTGAATGAGCATCTACAGCAGTTAGAAACATGGAGTACATGAATGGCCCAGCAAAGTCAATATGTTGACAATTTTCTTGACATGGTGACAATAGTCACTCCTAGGGGAGTAATGGTACTTGTAGGGGTGCATCTTGTACTTTTTGGCTTCTGAAAAGCTTTTGGCCAAGTCTTCAATCTGTTTATCTATTCCCGGCCACCACACATAGTTCCAGGCGTGACTCTCCATCTTGACTGTGTCCAGGTGTCCTTTGTGAAAATTCTCTAACACATTACCTGTAACTATAACACTATATTTTGTTTCTGTTTTGTTTTCCTTTTGTTGTCTCAATGTCCTTATGTATAGAATAATCCATCTGGATGGCATGCAAACAACTTACCAATAATATTTTGCATGTATTTTATAATATATTATTTTATCAATAATATAATTTTCCATATTTTGGAACATTTTACAATAATAAACCAATTACCAATCTTTTTCAATAGACTGTATTTAACATGTCACACTATCACTAGCTATTAAACTGCTCTTGAAATTAATGAAAAGCAAAGCCAATAAAAATAAGTTCTCAAGAAAAGCACTGTTTGTTCAGAGTTGTCCACTCACCGAGTGACAACTGAATAGCTACTGCAGGAGCTTAAGAAATGCAGCCAACAAAAACCTCTAACATCATTTAGTCACATGGCAACTTGAAAATGTATCTGCAGTTTCCCTGCAAATAGTCTTCAATATAACCAAACATGAAGTGAGAAAGATCTCAGTATTGGAGCGTTTAAGGAAGCATAGTGCAAAACCTCACCATCTGCCATGCATTATACTTTACAAAATGAATGTCTCAAATCACTTATGTACTGATATATAACTCAAAGTGTTGTCTTCTAAAAAAAATCTAATTTGCATTTGATGAATCACTACTGACTAGTTCTGCCTTGTCCCCAAGGTGATTGTCTGTTCTTTCATCAAAATATTATTTAAAATATAATTTTTCATACCTTCCATTTCCTGTGTTATATCACATGGCTGTCTCACTTTAAGCTCTTTTGATCTCAATTTTGCTTGCCACACTATTGAGATTATTCTCTCATTTACTCCAGGCATAGTCCAAACTCTGCAACTGGTTTTGAATAGATAAAATGTTTATCAAATGACACTCTTCTCCTTGCATAAAATATTAATGTTCTTTTTGGGATGGGGAGGGAGTAAGTAAGGAGGTGGAATGGGAGTAGGTTTACAACATCACATGCATTCTATATCTTTGCAATGCAGTCACTCAACATGTCCAAAATTCCCTTAAATATGACCACTTGGTGGAAACTACAATCAAAATCTCAACTCTTGTCTTTTTTGATGAAATGGTAATTGCATTTGGTAACCTGCTGCAAAACCTCTCATTCAAGCCAATAGCACTTCTTGTCTGATTACACCTTTCGGAATGTGTTCCTGCACCTAAGGAACAATATGCTGTGAGCTCAGGGTTGAACAGCTCTTTTCCCTCGCATAGTCTTGTCTTTCTCCGATGTTTTGAACACTGGTTATTACATTTG
Organism: Hypanus sabinus; assembly: GCF_030144855.1. Classification (NCBI taxonomy): domain Eukaryota; kingdom Metazoa; phylum Chordata; class Chondrichthyes; order Myliobatiformes; family Dasyatidae; genus Hypanus; species Hypanus sabinus. The sequence goes on from NC_082716.1 coordinate 82,628,172, forward strand.
ATTATCTATGAGCTGAGAATATTGAAGATTCCCTGACCTTCTCACTGAAACTTTGCCAAATTTCCATACTTACCTCAGCCTCTCTCTTTGGTGGTGAATCTCTGAAATTCTCTACTCCGTAGGGTTTTAGAGACTGGATCATTGGCTGTAAAGACGAACTAGATACATTTTTGAAAGCTTGGGTATTATTGGTGAGAGGGAACTGACAAGGAGCAGATTAGTCATGATTATTATTGGTTTATTACTGTCATATATACTAAGACACAGTGAAGTGCTTTGTTTACATGCCATTCACATGTATCATTGCATACACAAAGAAAACCAATGCAGAAGGCAGTGCTAGGGCCACAATGAGGTAAATTGGATGATCAAGACTGGGAGATCATTAGAGATTTCATAATTACATTGAGTGGCGTATAAGACTTGAACGGCTAAGGTGACTACTCCTGCTCCTATTCCCTTGTGTTCTTTCGATCTGAACATTGTTTAGCTCTGGATGCCAAGCACGGAAAGTTTAATAGCAGGTGTCAGTATTAATACAGGTCCCATTGCTGGGGAATGTTGACAAAAGGAAAGGAATATTCAAGGACAAGCAATGAAATCACATGATATCTACAGATCATATAATCACAGATACAGTTACAGACATAGAAGATACATTTAAAGAAAGTAGGTCAAGTCAGTCCCATGCACTAAAAGCAAACAGTATACACTGTAAATGTTGGCTGGGGCTTCTCATGTAAATTTCCAGTGATTGTCAATAATGTCATATGCATTCAGTCTTAAAGACCAAAATCTAATCTGATTTATCAATTTATCTATTCTGACTTCTCTCTTTGCAAAAAGCAATCCATGTTATCTAAATTACAATCTCACCCATCAGATTGAAGTTTAGGCTGGATGTCAATAAGTATAACCTTTTAGATAACCTTATCTGCTTGCCACAGTCCCCTTACCACACCATCATCCATAACATGGGATAACTCAGCCATTCAATTCATATTCCTTGAATTGTATAACCTTTGCTTGGGAAACAAAGTCCTGTTGTGTGCCATTTCTTCAAGTATTCAGGTACAATTTACTGTCATATTAAAAAAGGACAGATTAAAGAATTGGACACCTCAGCTGTCAAAGAGTTTATGTAATAAATTCGAAGAGATTAAAAAGCTGGTCTATTAAATAGCCCATACTCAAAGTGCTTGGCTTATTTCAGACATGGCTCACTGGCTTCATTCACAGTGCTGTTATCCATTTCATGATATACATCTAGATCAATGGCAGCAAGGGATAGAAAGAGAGCTTCAACCGCAGCATGCACACTGAGAAATTAGGCCACATTGGCATATAAATTTGTTTTGATTTGGAAGCTGTGTTTGTGCTTTTAAGGTTATATCTCTTCCTTTGTCAGCAGAATGTGTTTGTAGACCTTATGATGTAAATTTTGTATATCTGCATGACTAATCTTTCTGCAGAATAATTTACTAAGGTAAGCACTGAACTGCTTTTTATTCGGGTGTGGATGATAGCGAACTGCTGATTGCGTACACAAACAATACTAATAGTGCTTTGCAGTGATCAGTATATGGAGTATACTGTAAGTACTCTTTGCAAGTACATCCAGGTATCGTCTGTTCATGGAAACATTTGCTAAGTGAAACTTTGGAAAAGACTAGGCAGTATGCATTGTAGCTGTCTATCCTTTGCATGGAAGGATATGCAATTCACAGACTAAGAATTGAATGTTTGATTCAATCTGGATTATGCACGTGGACAGAAAGGGACATGCCATATGCAATGAAGAAAGATATTCATAAATTGAAGGCACATCTGTAAAGGAGTCAATGACATGATAGTGGATATATGCAAATAAAGCAATTGAAAACTGCTGAACACCCAGTAGATGCCTAATAGATTCCATCTCTAAAGCACAGGAGATTCTACAGATACTGGAAATCCAGATCAACACACACAAAATGCTGGAGGAATGCTGGAGAGGAATAAACAGTCTATGCTTCAGGCTGAGACCCTTCATCAGGACTGGAAAGGAAGAAGGTAAGTGGAGGAGGGGGAATGAAGTGAGAATCTGGAAGATGATAGGTGGAAGAGGTATTTTGGTGAAGAAGAAAGAATCTGATTGGACAGAAGAGTAGACCATAGGAGAAAGGGAAGGATGAGGAGCTCCAGATGAAGGCAATGAGCAGATGAGATGAGAAGTGGTAAGAGGGGAGCCAGAAAGGAGAATGGAAAAGGAGAGAAAGAGGAGGGGGAGATATTAATGGATGTCAGAGAAATCAGTGTCCATGCCATCACATCGGAGGCCCCCCCAGACAGAACATGAGGTGCTTCTCCTCTAATCTAAGAGTGCTTCATTGTGGTAGGCTATGGACTGACATGTTGAAATTGAATAGGAAGTAGAATTAAAATGGGTAGCCACCAGGAAATCCTGACCTTTATAGCAGACAGGGCTAAAGTGTTCGACAAAGCAGTCCCTTCAATTTCTTCCAACACTATTAGTTGTCTGGCCCTGATGGCCTTGTTTTCATTATGGATGTTTAGCACCATACACCTCTATTGCCCATCAGGAAGGTCTTAAAGTCCTCTGCTGCTTTCAAGAGAACAAACCTAACCAATTCCCCTAGACCACCAACCTTCTCCATCTGTTGGAAGTTGTACACCTTCGACAATTTCTCTTTTGACTCCTCCCGTTTTCTCTAAACCTAACATGTAGCCATTGGTACTCGCTTGAGCCCTAGTTATGCCTGTCTTTTCATCAGCTACAAGGAAAAATCTATGTTCCAAGCCTACACTGGCAATACTCCCCAACTCTTTCTGTGCTACATTAATAATTGTATTAGTGCTGCTTCCTGCACCCATGCTGAGCACATCAATTACATTAACCTTCCCTCCACTCTGCCCTCAAATTTAATTGCTCCATCTCTGACATTTCACTTCCTTTCCTCAATCTCTTTGTCTCCATCTCTGGAGATGTGTCTATGGATACCTTTGATAAACTCACTGATTCTCATAAACATTTTGACTATACCTATTTCCACACTGTCACTTGTTAAAATGCTTTCCCCTTTCTCAGGATAAGGCCCTCCATTCCAGAATATCAGGGGTGTCCTGCTTCTTCAAAGAATGGGGTTTCCTTCCTGTACCATTGACGCCCTCACCCACATCACCTCCATTTCCAGGCATCTACCCTTACTGCATCTTTCTGCAACCATAATAGGGATTGTTTCCTTGTCCTTGCCTACAACTCCATGAGCCTCCTCAAGCAACACATCCTTCTTTGTAACTTCCACTATCTTCAACATGATCCTACTACTAAATACATCTTCTTTCCGTCACTCACTCTCTGCTTTCCCAGAGATTGCTCTTTATGTAACTCCCTTGTGCACTCATCCCTCTCCACTGATCTCCTTCCTGGCGCCTACCCTACAAGAAGGACAAATGCTGCACCTACCCCTTCACCTCCTCACTTGCCACCCTTCAGGGCTCCAAACAGTCCTTCCATGTGAGGCAACATTTCACTTGTGAGTTTGTCAGGGTCATCTTCTGTGCCCCATGCTCTTGATGTGGCCTTCTCTACACTGGTGAGAGCCAACAGAGATTGGGTGACCACTACGTTAAACACCTTTGCTCCATCCACCAGAAAGGGTGGGATTTCTCGATTGCCATCCACTTTAATTCTACTTCCCATTCCCATTCCCATTCCCATTCCAACATGTTTCAAAGGTTTCAAAGGTACATTTAATGTCAGCGAGATGTATACAATATACATCCTGAAATGCTTTTACTTCACAACTACCCACAAAAATAGAGGAGTGCCCCAAAGAATGAATAACAGTTAAATATTTGAACCTCAAAGCCCCCTCCAGCTCCCCTCTCCTATGCGTAAGCAGCAGCAAAGCAATGATCCCCCCCTTCCCCACCCACAAAAAAAGCATTTGCAGCCCCCCCACTGAGCATTCAAGCATGCAGCAAAGCATCAATAAAGACACAACCATGCAGTACCCCAAAGACTAGTCATTCACCCAGTATTCAACATACCACAGGCTCTCTTTCTCCCTAATAAGGGAGAAAGAGGTGTCCCCGTTTCACAGCGAGAGGTGAGCCATAACAAACAACTCACTGATTTATGATGCTAAAAGTCTGTGGAGTCACTTTTTCCAAGCTCTGTGCTCAAAGAACTCGGGTCTCTGGGCACACAGCCAGAGATCTTCCATCTCCCTCGACACACTGATTTCCTGCAGAGGCACCAACCTCAGATCCGCCCACCACCAGAGCCACAAGATCCCTAAACTCCAAAGATGAGCTAATCTTCTAGGCTGTGTCCTTGGCATGTCGAATAATGGCCAGTCATCAGACCCCGAGTACAGGTCCCATTCCCACAAAGAACCAAAGTCAGCATGTAACTTCAGTTAGGGTCTTCAAAAGAACCCTGAAAGGGAAAAATAGAGATATTGCAGATAGAAATAGAGCTGTTTCCGAAGATGCAAGAAAGGGAGTCGCCATTAGATGCCATTGTCTCTCCTAAGCTCCTCCTCCTTCATGTCAATTCATGTCGGTCCATCATCTCCTCTACAGTCACAATGAGAACATTCTCAGTGTGGAGGAGCAACATCTCATATTCCATCCAGGTAGTCTACAGCTTGATGTCATGAGCATTAATTCCTCTAACTTCCTGTAATAGCTTCCTTCTTAAAACCATAAGATACAGGAGCAGAAGTAGGCCATTTGTCCCATTGAGTCTGCTCCACCATTCAACCATGTACTGATCCAATTCTTCCAGTCATCCCCACTCCCCTGCCTTCTCCCCATACCCTTTGATGGCCCTGGCTAACCAAGAACCTATTTATCTCTGCCATAAATACACCCAATGACTTGGACTCCACAGCTACTCGTGTCAACAAATTCTACAGATTTACCATCTGCTGACTAAAGTAATTTCTCCGTATCTCTGTTCTAAATGGATGTCCTTCAATCCTGAAGCCATGCCCTCTAGTCCTAGAATCCCCTACAATGGGAAATAACTTTGCCATATCTAATCTGTTCAAACCTTTTAACATTCTGAATGTTTCTATGAGATCCTGCCTCATTCTCCTGAACTCCAGGGAATACAGCCCAAGAGCTGTCAAATGTTCCACATATTGTAACCCTTCCATTCCTGGAATCATTCTCATGAATCTTCTGTGAACCCTCTCCAATGTCAGTATGTTCTTTCTAAAATAAGGAGCCCAGAACTGCACACACTACTCCAAGTGTGGTCTCACGAGTGCCTTACAGAGCCTCAACATCACATCTCTGCTCTTGTATTCTATACCTCTAGAAATGAACGCCAACATTGCATTTGCCTTCTTCACCACTGACTCAACCTGGAGGTTAACCTTTAACATATCCTGCACAAGGACTCACAAGTCCCCTTGCATCTCTGCATTTTGAGTTCTCTTCCCACCTAAATAATCGTCTGCCTGCTTATTTCTTCTACCAAAGTAGCCAAGTTTCAGAGATGGCCACAAGGTCATACTTGTCAATCTGTAGCTGAACTTCAAGATCATCCATTTTATTTCTTATGATGCGTGTAGTATTTGTTGCTTTATGCTTTTACTGCATCACACCTCTATTGCCCTGTAAATCATCCCACTGGCTCTGATATTGCCACATCTCCTGCCTATCCTTTCTATCTTCTCTGTTGCATGCTATCATTCATTTATTGCTGCCCTATCACTCTGATTCCCATCCCCTTTACAAATCAGCTTAAACCCTCCCCCCCACCCAACAGCAATATTAAACCTGCCTTCTAGGATATTGGATACCTTTGGGTTCAGGTGTAACCCATCCTTTTTGTACAGAAGAGGCCCCAAAGATCCAGGAACTCAAAGCACTGCCCTCCACACCAGTCCTCAGCCACGCATTAATATGCCTGATCATGCTTTTCTTGAGCTTGTTAGCATGTGGCACAGGCAGCAATCCTGGAGGTCCTGCCTGTCAGCTTCCTACCTAACTCCCTGAATTCTCTCTTCAGCTCCTCCCTTTTTCTGCCAGTGTCATTGGTACCAACGTGTACCATGACTTCTGGCTGTTCACCCGCTCCCTTCAGAGTGCAGTCGGCCCTCCTTATCCGCAGATTCCACATGCGCGGATTCAACCAACCGCAGATCGGGAAAACCTGGAAGTTCTCTCTCCAGCACTCATTGTTTGAGCATGTACAGACTATTTTTTCTTGTCATTATTCCCTAACCAATACAACAACTATTTAGATAGCATTTACATTGTATTAGGTATTATAAGTAATCTAGAAATGACTTAGAAGTACAGGTAGTCACCGGGTTATAAAAGAGTTCCATTTCTGAGTCCGTCTTTAAGTCAGATTTGAAGTTGGAACAGGTACATTCAGTATTATTTAGTGTCCGTTAGTCAAAAAATTTTCTTAGTATATTGTACATATTTTACCTTTCTATGCATATGAAACACTTAAGAAATATACATATTTCAAAAATTAAATCACTGTGTTGCTTAGTAATAATTGTAGCTTTCATCAGGGCAGGGCCTTTCAGATGCTCCATTAAATTGTTGTTCCGATTGTTGACCGACTGTAGCCTAACGCTTTTCCAATGACCGATGGCATTTCACCTCTTTCCAATTGCTTTAATACTTCCACTTTATTTTCAATCAAGATCACGATTACTTTCGTGAACAGAAACACTGCGGATTCAGAGCTGCACCGTCGGGTCCTAATGTCCACCACACTGAGACATGTTAAATAAAGTCTGGGGATCCGCTAGGTCCTAAAACCACCGCACTGAGCCAGGTTAAATAAGGGACTTGAGCATCCACGATGTTTGGTATCCGCAGGGGGTCTCGGAACCAATCCCCTGTGGATAAGAAGGGCTGACTGTACTCTGCACCCGATCCGAGTCATCCCGTACCCTGGCACCTGGGGGACAACACACCATGCAGGTATCTCCATCAGACTGACAGAAACTCCTGTCAGTTCTGCTCACTATGGAATCTCCAATGACTAATGCATTCTTCATCTTCCTCTCTTCCTTCTGCACCACAGAACCAGGGTTAGTGCCAGAGTCACAATTGCCATGGTCATCCTCTAACAGGTCACCCCCCCCCCCCAACAGCATCCAAAACAAGATAATGATTACTGAGGGGGATGGCCACAAGTGTGCTCTCTACTATCTAAGCTCTTCCATTCCCTTCCCTGCCAGTCAGTCACTTGTATAACTCTTGCAGCCTTGGGGTGAATAATTCTCTGTAGCTCCTATCTATCTCTTGCTCACTTTCCATAATAAGATATAGGACATTAAGCCGCAGCTCCAGGTCCCTATTCTTATCTCTACTCTTCTCCTCATTTGCCCCTCCTCCTTCCTTTCCTCCCATGGTCCACTGTCCTGTTCTGTCAGATTCCTTTTTTCTCAGCCCTGTGCCTCTTCCACTTATCATCTCCCAGCTTCATAATTTATTTCCCCACCCCACTCATCTGGTTTCTTCTATTATGCTAGTATGTGCTCCCTTCCCTCCCCCATCTTCTTCTGGCTTCTTGTCCCTTTCTGAAGAGGGGTCTTGGCCCAAGACCTTGGCTGTTTATTTCTCTCCATAGATGCTACTTAACCCACTGAGTTCTTGCAGCATTTTGTGTCCACTGCAACCTCTGCATTTCAGCAATGGCTACACAGGTCACTTCTATGTTCTAGCATAGGGGTTCCCAACCTGTGGTCCATGGACCACTCTGTTAATGGTAAAGGTTCATGGGACAACAAAAGATTGGGAACTCCTGCTCCAGCGGTACAGCAAAATTAACTGTAAGATCTGGTTCTCTTTTGCCTTAGGTCATGGATTGTGGGTGCAGATTCCAAGACAGATATTTCACAAAGCATAGTGCTGCACTGCACCAGGTGAGCCAACAGATATGCCAACTTTTGTATGTTAAGTCAAGACTTCCGTCCCTTTGCTACAAACCTAATGGATCCCATGGTAATATCTAAAGAGCACAGAAGGTCTCCGGACAATATTTATTGTAGAAGCAAGTTCATGATATCAGCCTGCCAAGTTTCCTACAATTGCATATTGGCTATGAATTTCTTTAGGATTTACTAATAGGTGGCAAATAGTGCAGCTCCACCTTGAAAGTAATTAACAGGCAGTCAAATACAACTTAGATAAAAAGACAAAAATACAGATGCTGAACAACAGAATTAAAAACTAAAGATAGCCATTGAGCTGAAACATTATAACCATATAACCATATAACAATTACAGCACAGAAACAGGCCATCTCGGCCATTCTAGTCCATGTGGAACACTTACTCTCACCTAGTCCCACTGGCCTGCGCTCAGCCTATAACCCTCCATTCCTTTCCTGTCCATATACCTATCCAATTTTACTTTAAATGACAATAACCAAACCTGCCTCTATCACTTCTACTGGAAGCTAGTTCCACACAGCTACCACTCTCTGAGTAAAGAAATTTCCCCTCATGTTACCCTTAAACTTTTGCCCTCTAACTCTCAACTCATGTTCTCTTGTTTTAATCTCCCCTACTCTCAATGGAAAAAGCCTTTCCACGCCAACCCTATCTGTCCCCCTCATAATTTTAAATACCTCTATCTAGCCCCCCTCAACCTTCTACACTCTAAAGAATAAAGACCTAACTTGTTCAACCTTTCTCTGTAACTTAGGTGCTGAAACCCAGGTAACATTCTGGTAGATCTTTTCTGTACTCTCGCTATTTTGTTGATAACTTTCTTATAATTTGGTGACCAGAACTGTACACAATACTCCAAATTTGGCCTAACCAATGGCTTGTATAATTTTAACATTATATCCCAACTCCTATACTCAATGCTCTGATTTATAAATGAGTGAAAATCAGTGAGCCTGAGTATGTGCTTGCTGAGGAAAAAAGGTAAGGTCAGTAGGTACTTTTTTCATTTATTCTGACTAATCTGGGATCAGGTAATGGGGGAGACAGTTAGAGCAGTGGTGTGCTCCGTACGCAGTATGTGGGAGGTCAGGGTCAACACAGTTGTCCCTGATGACCACACCAGCAATAGGTGCATCCAGCTGCAGCTCCTATCAGACCGAGTTAGCGAATTGGAGCAGGAGCTGGATGAACTACGGATCATTCGGGAGGCAGAGGCAGAGATAGATAAGAGTTATCGGGAGGTAGTCACACCAAAAACACAGGAGGTAGGCAAATGGGTGACAGTCAAGAGAGGCAGGGGGAGCAGACAGAGAGAGAAGAGCACCCCTGTGGCCGATCCCATCAAAAATAAGTATACGGTTTTGGATACTGTTGGTGGCGATGACCTACCAGGAACAAGTTGCAGTGGTCCTGTCTCTGGCACTGAGGTTGGACCCTCGACTAGGAAGGGGAGGAGGGAAGAGAAGAGAGCAGTAGTGATAGGGGATTCTATAGTCAGGGGAGCGGATAGGAGATTTTGTGGGGAAAATCGGGAGTCTCGGATGGTATGTTGCTTCCCTGCTGCAAGGGTCCAAGACATCTCAGATTGGGTGCAGGTTATTCTCGAGAGAGAGGGCAAGAATCCAGATGTTGTGGTCCATGTGGGGACCAACAACGTGGGTAGGATGAGTGAGGGGGTCCTGTGTAGGGAGTTCAGGGAGTTAGGTACGAAGCTGAAGAGCAGGACCTCGAGGGTAACAATCTCAGGATTGCTATCTGTGCCACGTGCGAGTGAGGCAAGGAACAGAAGGGTTATAAAGATTAATACGTGGCTGAGAGGATGGTGCAGGAGGGAGGGCTTCAGGTTTGTAGATAATTGGGCTTTATTCCAGGGAAGGTGGGATCTGTTCCGAAGGGACGGTTTACACCTGAACTGGAGCGGTACTAACATTCTTGCAGGGAAGTTTGCTAGTGCTTCTTGGGGGGGGGGGTTTAAACTAAATTTGCAGGGGGTGGGGATCCAGAATGTGAGAGAGGACAGCGAGAGGAAGAATAAAGGACAGGTGGGGACTACACGGTTCCAGAATATTAAGTGTGTAGTAGAGAAAGGTGAGGTGGAACAAGTGATAAGGAGGACACATGTACAGAGGGATGGTCTGATGGAACCATGAAGTTAAATGTGCAGAAAGAGTAAGTAAATTTAGGAAGGACAACAAAATTCTAGGGGCGTATAGCCCGATAGGAGTTCGGGGAGCTGGGTTAAGCACAATAGGCAGTGATTCAAACAGAGAGAGGAGAAATGGGCTAAAAATTCTATATCTGAATCCACGAAGTGTCAGAAATAAGGCGGATGAGCTTGAAGCTCAGGTGCAAATAGGTAACTATGATGTTGTTGGGATAACGGAGACATAGCTGCAGGGAGATCAGACCTGGGAAATGAATGTACAAGGGTATACGTGCTATCGTAGGGACAGAAATGTGGGCAGAGGGGGTGGGGTGGCCCTGTTGGTGAGGAATGAGATTCAGTCCTTTGCAAGTGGGGACATAGGACCAGGAGAAGTAGGGTCTGTGTGGATAGAACTGAGGAACAGTAAGGGCAAAAGGACCCAAATGGGTGTTGTCTACAGGCCACCAAACAGTAGCATGGATATTGGGTGCAAGTTGAATAGGGAGTTAACATTGGCATGTGGCAAAGGTAATGTCACAGTAGTTATGGGGGATTTCAACTTGCAGGTGAACTGGGAGAATCAGGTTGGTGCTGAACCCCAGGATAGGGAGTCTGTAGAGTGCCTACGGGTTGCATTCTTGGAACAGCTTGTACGAGAGCCGACCAGGGACAAGGCTATTCTGGATTTAGTGTTGTGTAATGAACAGGATTTGATAAGCGATCTTGAAGTAAAGGAGTCATTAGGAGGTAGTGATCATAATATGATAAGTTTTTATCTGCAAGTTGAGAAGGATAAGGGCAGATCGGAGGTGTCAGTGTTGCAGTTGAACAAGGGAAACTATGGAGCCATGAGGGAGGAGCTGGTCAAAGTTGACTGGACGGATATCCTAGCAGAAAAGACAGTGGAACAGCAATGGCAGGTATTCTTGGGAATAATGCACAAGGTGCAAAATCAGTTCAGTCCCCGGAGAAGGAAGGATTCAAATGGGGAAAGGGGCTACAGTGGTTGACAAAGGAAGTCAGAGATTGCATAACATTAAAAAAAAGGAAGTATGTCAGAGCTAAGGTGAGTGGGAGGACAGATGATTGGGAAGTTGTTAAGGAACAACAGAACTTAACTAAAAGGGCAATACAGGGAGAAAAAATGAGGCATGAATGCAAGCTAGCCAGGAATATAAAGGAGGATAGCAAAAGCTTTTTTAGGTATGTGAAGAGAAAGAAGATAGTTAAGAACAATGTTGGGCCCTTGAAGAATGAATTGAGTGAAATTGTTATGGGAAACAGAGAAATGGCAGAAGAATTTAATAAGTACTTTAGATCTGTCTTCACTAAGGAAGACACAAGCAATCTCCCAGATGTATGGATGGACCAAGGACATAGAGTAACAGAGGAAATGAAACAGATTGACATTAGGAAGGAAACGGTGATGAGTAAACTGATGGGATGAAAGCTGACAAATCCCCAGGTCCAGATGGTCTGCATCCTAGGGTACTAAAGGAAGTGGCCCTGGAAATTGCAGATGCATTGGTAATCATTTTCCAATGTTCCTTAGATTCAGGATCAGTTCCTGAGGATTGGAGAATGGCTAATGTTATCCCACTTTTTAAGAAAGGAGAGAGGGAGAAAACAGAGAACTATTGACCTGTCAGCCTGACATCGGTGGTGGGGAAGATACTAGAGTCCATTATTAAAGATTAAATATCTAGATAGCAGTGATAGGATTGGGCAGAGCCAACATGGATTTACCATGGGTAAATCATGCTTGACTAATCTGTTGGAGTTTTTCGAGGATGTAACCAGGAAGTTAGACAGGGGAAGATCCAGTGGATGTAGTGTACCTCGATTTTCAGAAGGCATTTGATAAGGTCCCACATAGGAGATTGTTGGGTAAAATCAAAGCTCATGGCATTGGGGGGAAGACATTGACATTGATAGAAAACTGGTTGGCAGATAGAAAGCAAAGAGTAGCGGTGAATGGGTGTTTCTCAAAATGGCAGGTGGTGACTAGTGGGGTGCCACAGGGCTCAGTATTGGGACCACAGCTGTTTACGATTTACGTCAATGATTTAGATGAAGGCATTGAGAATAACATCAGCAAATTTGTTGATGATACTAAACTGGGTGGCAGTGTGACATGTGATGAGGATGTTAGGAGAATTCAGGGTGACTTGGACAGGTTGGGTGACTGGGCAGATACTTGGCAGATGACGTTTAATGTGAATAAGTGTGAGGTTATCCATTTTTGAAGTAAGAACAGGAAGGCAGATTATTATCTGAACAGTGTCAAGTTAGGTAAGGGAGAAATACAAATAAATCTAGGAGTCCTTGTTCATCAGTCACTGAAGGTGAATGAGCAAGTGCAGCAGGCAGTGAAGAAGGCTAATGGAATGTTGGCCTTTATTACAAAGGGAATTAAGTACAAGAGCAAAGAAATCCTCTTGCATTTGTGCAGATCCCTGGTGAGACCACACGTGGAGTATTGTGTACAGTTTTGGTCTCCAGGGTTAAGGAAGGACATCCTGGCTGTAGAGGAAGTGCAGTGTAGATTCACGAGGTTAATTCCTGGGATGTCTGGACTGTCTTACACAGAGAGGTTAGAGAGACTGGGCTTGTACATGCTGGAATTAAGGAGATTGAGAGGGGATCTGATTGAAACATATAAGATTATTAAGGGATTGGACAAGATAGAGGCAGGAAATATGTTCCAGATGCTGGGAGAGTCCAGTACCAGAGGGCATGGTTTGAGAATAAGGGGTAGGTCATTTAAGACAGAGTTAAGGAAAAACTTCTTCTCCCAGAGAGTTGTGGGGTCTGGAATGCACTGCCTCAGAAGGTAGTGGAGGCCAAATTCTCTGGATGCTTTCAAGAAGGAGCTAGATAGGTATCTTATGGATAGGGGAATCAAGGGATATGGGCACAAGGCAGGAACCGGGTATTGATAGCAGATGATCAGTCATGATCTCAAAATGGCGGTGCAGGCTTGAAGGGCCGAATGGTCTACTTCTGCACCTATTGTCTATTGTCTATAAAGGCCAGCATACCAAAAGCTATCTTCACCACCCAATCCACATGAGATTCCACCTTCAGGGAACTACGCACCGTTATTCCAAGATCACTCTGTTCTACTGAATTCTTCAATGTCCTACCATTTACCATGTATGTCCTATTTGGATTATTCCTACCAAAATGAAGCACGTCACACTTATCAGCATTAAACTCCATCTGCCATCATTCAGCCCACTCTTCTAACTGGCCTAAATTTCGCTGCAAGCTTTGAAAACCTACTTCATTATCCACAACACCTCCTACCTTAGTATCATCTGCATACTTATTAATCCAATTTACCACCCCATCATCCAGATCATTAATGTATATGAAAAACAACATTGGACCCAGTACAGATCCCTGAGGCACATCACTAGTCACTGGCCTCCAACCTGACAAACAGTTATCCACCACTACTCTCTGGCATCTCCCATCCAGTCACTGTTGAATCCATTTCAATATTTTGATATTAATACCTAATGATTGAACCTTCCTAACTAATCTTCCGTGCGGAACCTTGTCAAAGGCATTACTGAAGTCCAGATAGACAACATCCACTGCTTTACCCTTGTCAACTTTGCTCGTAACCTCTTCAAAAAATTCAATGAGATTTGTCAAACATGACCTTCCACACATAAATCCATGCTGACTGTTCCTAATCAGTCCCTGTCTATCCAGATAATTATATATACTAAGAATATTTTCCATTAATTTACCCACCACTGATGTCAAACTGAGACACCGATAATAGCTAGGTTTACTCTTACAACCCTTTTTAAACAATGGAACCACATGAGCAATGCACCAATCCTCTGGCACCATCCCCATTTCTAATGACATTTGAAATATTTCTGTCAGAGCCCCTGTTATTTCTACACTAACTTCCCTCAAGGTCCTAGGGAACATTTTGTCAGGATCTAGAGATTTATCCACTTTTATATTCCTTAAAAGCACCAGTACTTCCTCCTCTTTAATTGTCATAGTTTCCATAACTTCCCTACTTGTTTCCCTTATCTTACACAATTCAATATCCTTCTCCTTAGTGAGTACCGAATTAACTCTGCTTCACTCTCACTTAGATACATACACCTTATCTATCTTAAGTCCAGTATACAAACAACATATACACATTTACAAATTCCCAGAATAATGAAATATTCTGCTGTGTATGGTGGGAAAGGTACCATAAAGCCAAAGCCTTTAGGACCCATTATTAAAGTATATCGGTGGAAGATATCAAAATGCATACACTCAGCACAGTGACAGCAGAATGACAAGACAATGTTTGTGTGTGTGTGTGTGTGTAAGTGCATGTGTACAAAGTGCTGCTACTGAGCACCCTCTGTGACAGACAGCTTCTATCCTACTGTTATCATACAAGGGGTCTAATCAATCATCTTATAAAATGGATTCTTTATCTCTCAATCTCCCTCGTCAAGGAATTCCATCTTACTGTCTGCTTGAACTGCACATCCTCTGTAACCAGACACTACATTCTGCACTCTGTTATTGCTTTTCCCTTGTGCTGCCTCAATAGAGTGGTGTGGTGAAATAACCTGTTTGGCATGTATGCAGAGCCGTTCTTCACTGTGTCTTGGTGTAGTGTACTGTGTGAAAGTCTTATGCCGAAGACTTTTGCATAGTACTGTAGTAATTTTACGTATTGCACTGTACAGCTGCCGCAAAAAAAAGACAAATTTCTTGACAAATGTTAGTGTTAATATACCTGATTCTGATATGGGTCTCTAGTGTGGATTGAGAGTGGGAAGGAGGCTGGGAGAGGGAATTCATGGTTGGGAAAAGGGGATGTGAGAGGGGACAAAGAAGGAAGAACCAGAGAGGCATTCTGTAATGATTAATTATCCAATTGTTTGGAATCAAATGACCTTGCCTGGTCAGGGCTGGGTGTGTCTGCACCCTCGCCACTCTCCCTTCGCCCGCCACCACTGCTCCTGGCACTCCTTCTCTGTCAGCCCTCACCATTTCCAACATCCTTTGTTCCCGCCAAATTTTCAGACCTGCTCTCTGCTCCATGTCACAAATACAGTACTCTGCAAAAGTTGTAGCTATATATATATATATATGCCTAAGACTTTTGCACAATACTGAATTTGATTAAAATAGTAAATAAACCCAGGATACAACTGTGGGAAGAGGAACAGATGTAATATTTGAGCTCCAAGACCCTTCCTTCATCAGAATTGAAAAGGAAAACTTGTCAAGCTACAGGAAAAGTGAGGAAGGAAAAATGCCTCAAATCAGATAACATCCTGGTGGCCATAGGGATAAATTATAAACAAGTTATCTAGTCAATGAGTGAATGGGAAAACAGAGAGTGAAAGCATATGTAGACAAAAGGACACACAGAATTTTGCAGGAGTTGCAAATTTCTGAGTAGGAAGACAGGCTGAGCAAGTCAGCATAGGTACGCCGACTGCCTTTCTTTATTTTTGTAGTCTTTGGATAATTGAGACGTCCTGTGGCTTTTATTTGGTTTCCTCTTTGTCGTACCATACACAGAGGCACACATTCCTTCACTGTCATTCAGAGTGAAATGTGTCTCCTTCAGAGGCTTTCTGAACAGGGAGGGACCCCTGCTGATAGGCTGATTAGAGTCTGCCTGAAGCGTAAGCAAAGCTACACAGGGAACATTTTACAAGTTGCTTGGAAAAGAACAAGACAATGATTGACTGACTGCACTTCATCTGCCAAAATCACTAAGTTATTATTTTTTAAATTCAGCTATTATTTTATCCGTTGTACCTCTCACACCCCACCCCTCACAACGTCTGTCATACATACATCCTGTCCTTCTTCTAGAATGGAATAATTGATTACTAATTTCATTGTTTAGAACTTGTCTAATAAAGCAAAATACTGCCGACGCTGAGAATTTGAAGCAGATTGAATTTTACGATTTGATTTTAACTGGATTTACCGTACTTGCTCAAATTAATAATGAAAGAAAAATCAAAGGGCTAAAATGTTCAACAAGTCAAGCAGCATCCACAGAGAGAAAGAGTTGATGTTTCAGAATTAATGCTAATCATCAACCTGTTTGTCCTCTATAGATACTGATGGATCTGCTGAGTACTGATAATGTTTTCTGTTGCATTATTGAAATTAATTTAGTCAAATTAAGTCAAATTTAATCAAAAGCACAATCAAATAGGAGTAGGGATCAGATACCTGCCCTCTAAAGCAGGGGTGGGCAAACTTTTTGACTTGAGGGCCACAAAGGGTTCTAAAATTTGACAGGGGGGCCGGACCAGGGGCGGATGGACGGAGTGTTTTGGTAATACACCTCATAAGAGAAAATAAAATATCATGGGATATGTAGAAAACATGTGCTTTAATTTCAATTGAAAATGAACAAATGCATTATAACAAATTATCTGTCTTTGAAGTTCCATGGTATTTAGCTATTTATTGAAATGACTTTTAAAACACTGAAAAGTAAATGAATAAAATACAGCTTTTTTAATAGTAACAGTTATTATTTTAAAGCACTGAAGATTCTGTTATCCTTCAAGATATTATCATCATCACTCTCCTCCTGACTGTCTTTATTTCAAAAACGGTAGGAGATGCAGGTCTACTTGTCCTGCTCCTTCTTATTCAATTGTCCCCTGTGCCAAAACTCAACAACGACCCGCACAATGACAGAACAGAGAGAGCGCGCCTGTATGTGGAGCGCGTTATTTGATCTGGAGCGCATTTTTTATTTTGAGAACGTACGTGCACCTGCGCACTACTCATGTCCATCGCTTAACAGAAATGACATGTAACATGTAAGACTTATTGAAAAAAATATTTTCAAATGCATTTTTTACATAACACAAAGAAGAAACTTATTTTTAATTTCAGTGGGAACAGTGTTGTTGGTCTCCCTTTTTAGCCAGCGCCTCAAAGTCTGGATTTAGTTTTGTTGTGGCGATTCTCAGGATGGATCTGAGGTGTTGGTCAGTTAACTTGGATCTGTGGCTGGCTTTGTTGATGTTCATGACGCTGAACGCCTGTTCACACAAATAGGTCGAGCCGAACAAAGAGTAAAGCGCAAATGTGGAGTAATACGCGGCACCTCAACAAATGTCAATGTGTAGTGGTGTGCTACATGCAGCGCTAAAATTACGACACGGAGTCGGTAACTGCAGTCGAAGAAAAAAACTTTTATCGAAATCCCCAGCCTCACTTTTACGCCTCCCTCAACCTACCGCCCCCCCCACCCCCCGTGGCACAAGGCTCCAAAGCTCTGTGCTCACAAATCCCCGCAGGCTATCTCCCTTAGCTGGAACGCTGGCTAATTGTGAGCCGGTTCGGATGTGCCAGGAAATGGGTCGCCACAAATGTATATAGAGTGCGTCATCTATTGGGAAAATGCCAGAATTGCGGGGAAGAAACATTAACAAGGTTTATTAATATAGTTTCATCAAGTTCTGCGGGCCGGGTTAAAAGCGGGCTGTAGTTTGGCCATGCCAGCTCTAAAGTCATCTCTGCCACTCAATACAATCACGAATCTGGCCGTAATTCGTCTTCTTTACCACTTTCCATATTTGCTCAAAAATTAAATATTTCTGATGATACAGCCCCCACCAAATCTCTTGAGAATAAAATTCCAGAGATTTACTATACTTTATAAAAGGAAACGAAATTTTGATGTACATGTATGCTAACGGTAATTGTGTGGTAAAAGTCAGTACTAAATCCTCCTGCAAATTATTGCTTACAAAGCATCTCATACTTGAAGAATTAAATACATCTTCTTCCACAGATGCTAAACGTTTCCAGCATCTTATGCTTGCTGTTGATAACTATATTTTTGGGAATATAAGAGGCTTTGGGCCCACTCCAAGCTGCTCGAGGGTTTGGATATGAGGACAGAATTTGGTTTGGAATGTTGTTTGCTTCAATTGTTTGTATGATTTGTGTTTTTCTCCCCTTTCTCTGTGCATCGGGTGTTCATCTTTAATTGATTATATTTTCATTAATTGGGTTCTTTCGGGGTTCTTGCTGCTTCTCTCGAGACCTAGGCTCCATGTTCCTGTGAGACCCAGGCTCCGTGTTCCTGTGAGACCTAGGCTCCGTGTTCCTGCATCCTTTGAGGCCTAGGTTCCGTGTTCCTGCGTCCCTCGAGACCTAGGCTCCATGTTCCTACATCCCTCAAGACCTAGGCTCCATGTTCCTGCATCATTTGAGGCCTAGGCTCCATGTTCCTGCGTCCCTCGAGAACTAGGCTCCATGTTCCTGCATCCTTTGAGGCCTAGGCTCCATGTTCCTGCGTCCCTCGAGAACTAGGCTCTGTGTTTCTGCATCCCTCAAGACCTAGGCTTCGTGTTCTTGCATCCTTTGAGACCTAGGCAAGGCTTTGGGTTCTTGTCCTGTCCATGTGCCTTATCCTGTGCAGGAGTTCCATGCCTAGTCTGGAAGCCATGCCTCGAAGAACCCAAGCTATGTCCAATCCTGTAGCCATGTCATGTGCTCGTCTAGTTCCGGGGTCTGAGCCCGAGTAAAGACCCAGGTTCTGGGTCCTTGTCCAGTCTCTGGCTTGGAGTCCAAGCCCGGGCTCCTAGATCCCCGTTCCTTGTCCTGGCCCTGCTTTCTTAGCCAAAGTCCTAGCTCATGTCTGTGTTCCTGTCCCAGCTCCTAGTCTGTGTCCTGTCCCATCCCTAACTCTAGTCCAGTTCCTCGCACTTCAGTGTCTGTCTCTTGCATTTGGGTCTGCTCCCCTCACCCACCTTATGACAAAATGTGCTTTGAACTTTTGAACACTCAACAAACTAAGAATCTTGAGAAAGGAACATGCTGAATCGACAACACACTGGACTTCTTAGCATCTTTGCACTTCCTGTCCATAGCCCCACTATTGTAGCTAATAACCAGCACTGTTGGCACTTAGGCTTGGGCAAGGACAGAATAAATTGCACTTATTAGGAATGATCAGAAGAAGACAGGGTATGGAAGTGGTTTAATGAGGCATCAGTGTAAGCAATTATCTGTTCGAAGGTGATGAATTTTACTTGGATTATTACCAAAGATACTGTGGCATGTGTGCTCATGCTCATCCTTATAGCGCAATAAATGTATTACAACATAAAGATTATGAAAGCTCGGTTAAAATAGTTTAGCAACTTATTTTTCAATATTTAACTTTCGGCACTAGTTGTCTTTCCAAAACAACTTGCTTTTCTCTTGAATTTAAAAATAAATTGAACTTCTCCATGCCAACATCATTCATTTTAGTGTTGGGATATGCTTAATCCAATTACCCACATGTCCCAAGGGTGAATGACTTATTGGAGGTCTGGCTGTGATATTATACAGGATTTGTTTGAGAGTCTTCAAAGCTCTAATGCAGTTGTCTTTGGGGAAAACAAGTTCCAGATTCCACTGACCCTTGTACTTCTAACCAGCTGTAATTTTAAGATTGTGCAAATCAAAAAGAAAACAAATCCTCAGAAACTGGAAATCTGGACTAAAAACAGAAGAGCTTATCAGGTCAGGCAGCATCTATGGATCAAGCTTTGGCCAAATGTTCTGGTTCTATCATAGTTCTGATGAAGGTTTGCAGATGCAAAAGGTTAACTGTTTTGCTTTTTATAAATGCTGCTCAAATTGTTTTCCTGGCATTTATTGTTTATATTTTCAAGATTGTGAACTTCTGGATTCCCATGTGAAGCAAAGTCATTTAATTGCATCTAAACCATCAAATTAGAGTCTTAACTTGTGGAAATAGGTTATTCAATCCACTGTTCACACCAACCATATCACATATGGAATGCTAGAAGGACTCAGCAGGCAGGCAGCTTCTATGAAGAAGAATAAATAGTCAATGTTTCAAACTGAAACCCTTTATCAGGTGCAGAAAGGAAGAGGAAAGAAGCCGGAATAAGGAGATGGGGGAGGGGAATGAGTACAAGCTAGAAGGTGAGAGCCAGATGGATGGGAATGGGGAAACGAAGTGAGAAGCTGGGAGGTGCTAGGTGGAAAAGGTAAAGGACTGAAGAGAGAAGGAATCTGATAGAAGAGGAGAGTGGTCCATCGGAGGAAGGGAAGAAGGAGCAGCATCAGAGGAAGGTGATATGTAGGTGAGGAGAAGAGATGAAAAGGGAGACAGTGTACAATGGACTAAGATTTCCACCTTCTGCAGGGATCAAGAATACAATCTCTGTAATTTCCTTGTCCATTCATCACGCCGCACTGATCCTACCTCATGACATTTGTCACCGCAAGAAAAG
The DNA here is from genome assembly GCF_030144855.1 of Hypanus sabinus. Lineage (NCBI taxonomy): Eukaryota > Metazoa > Chordata > Chondrichthyes > Myliobatiformes > Dasyatidae > Hypanus > Hypanus sabinus. Next base: position 82,648,538 of record NC_082716.1, read on the forward strand.
GTGCTACTCTTGCCCATTCACCTCCTCCTTCACCTCTTCAGGGCTCTAAACAGTACTTCCAAGTGAGGCAAAACTTCACCAGAGAATCAGTTTGGGTCGTCTATTATGTCCGGTGCTTTCAATGCAGCCCCCTCGACATAGGTGAGACCCGATGTAGCTTGAGGGATCACTTTGTTGTGCACCTTAGCTTCATTAGCAACAAGCAGAATTTCCTGGTGCCTAACTGTTTTAAATCCAATCCCTATTCCTATTCCAACATATCAGGCCATGGCCTCTTCTATCTGCCACAATGAGGCCACCTGCAGGCTGAAGGAGCAATAGCTTATATTCTGACTATGTGGTCTCCCAACCCAATAGCATGAACATTAATTTCTCTAGCTTCTGGTAATTTCCCCACTCTCCTTCTCCCGAACCCTGACTGGCTCCACAATCTCCGACTTCTCTTTTCCTCACCTGCCTATCACCTCCCCCAGGTGCCCCTTCTCCTTTTACTTCCATGGTCCACACTACTCTCCTGTCAGATTTCTTTTTCTTCAGCCCTTTACACTTTCTACCCATCATTTCCTAACCTCTCAATTCATCCTCCCTCTCCCACCCACCTGACTTTCCAGATTGTATTCTTGCCCCTTATCCCCACTTTCTTATTCTTATTCATTTCAGTCCTGAAGAAGGGTGTCAGCCAGAAACATTAACTGTTCCTCTCCATGGATGCTGCCTGACCTGCAGACTTTCTCCAGTGTTTTGTGTACATTACTCTGGATTTCCAGCATTTGCAGAGTCTTTTGTGTTAACCAGCCATAACATCCCATCTTAATTAATCATATATGAACCTTCTTTACTCTTACTTTCCCAGATATTAATTCTCCCCTACACTCTACGGTCAAATTAGTGTCATGTTAACCTCTCAAATTGCACCTCTGATGTCGGAGGAAACCGGAACACGCAGGGGGAAACTTACATGGTTACAGAGTAAATATACAAACACCCCAGACCAGCATTAGATAGGGATTGAACCTACTTTACTGGACCAAGATGGAAACTCTACCCTACCACCCCCTTGATTATGTTTAACACCTTTATTAGTGTTGTTGTCGACCTTCAAGAGTATACAAGCCAGGTTTAATTGATCTGTCTTCACCAGTTAATTTATTTATAATTTTCACCGATCCATGTACAGTCCTTCCAGTGTCATAGTATCTTAATCTTCAGTACCCAAAAGTGAACATTGCACTTCTTGAATATTCTGACCAAGATCCTATACAACTGTGTTTTCATAGTGTTATAACTGCATACCTGATATAGCCATGAAATTCATCTCTAATCAGTTGCATTAAAAGGCAATTGGACAGGTCAAAGGATAGGAAACTTAGAGTGATGTGGACCAAATGTGAACAAATGGGTTGAGCTGAGATGAGCGTCATCATTAGCATAGGGTGGTTGGGCCAAAAGACCTATTACCATACTATAGAACAACACCACAGAACAGCTCAGTGTACTCCCTCTGGAATTCTTTGCATTGCCTGCAATGCATTTGGAGTCAGAATACAACACATCAACCACAATGCATTTAATGTTAACACTATGAATTTGTTTTTAATCTTGCTTCAAATCCATTCATAGCCCTTTATTTACCGATTCCAACATCAATGACTAATCTTAGCGAGATGTTTCAGCCTTCAGCAGATTCAAAGCTGACGATCTTATCACTCAGAAATTCATTGTTTTTTCAATACGTTTCCATACTTTGATATTTGACAGATACTAGAATTGGCATTGATTTCTTCAGCCTCTTTGCCAGAAGGGAATTGGCACTGAAATAGAAAAGGCATTTTCTGAGCAACAAAAGTTGGTGTTAGGAGTTTCTCTTACTGGCTGTACTCTACCACTTATATTGGATGAGCCACCAATTATCCTGCCTTGCCATCTCACAGCTTCTTTCTCTTTGGTTCTAGGTTCCTGAGATTGAGGACACTACTTGGGCATCCAAAATCCTGACAGTGTGCACATTGCTTCATATCAACCATAGATATTGCACCTCCTTTATAAATACTTCTGCAGTTTTCACATTAAACTGAGTGTCTACTAATCCCATGATCATTCTCATAAACCTCCTCTGGACCCTCTCCAGCGCCAGCACACTCTTCCTTAGAGATGAGCTGCAAAGCTGCTCACAATACTCCAAATGTGATCTTGCCTTTTAAAGACTTTGTATTAAATCCTTGCTTTTATGTTCTAGTCCTCTTGAAATTCATGCTAACATTCCATTTGCCTATCCTCTCAACACAAGAAATCTTGCAATGTGTCCTGGTCAGTGGCCAATACCTCACCTGACCAGAAAAATATCTGCACATGATATAAGCCAAGTGGCAGAACGTAAGAGCTGCTAACTTCTCAACTTTAATATCATGTTACTCATCCAAACACTTGACCACAGTAACAGAGTTCAATGCACAGAGCACGTCTTCCAGTTGACATTGGAAGCTGCGTCCAAATTAGCACTTGCTTTTTATACTTCAAAGTTGTGACTAGACTTCCAAATTTCAAAGATTTGGATCATCCCATAAGAATAACAGGTCTTACATAAATGAGCAGTCATTTTTTTTAATTTCACAGTGGTTAACAGACAGTACATCCATACCTTTAAAATCTTGATCAGAGAGTTGACTATGGGCTGCCACAGGACACCAGAATTTAGGTTGTCTATCTTTTCAGACAGATGCTTTTATCAATTTACTCTGTTTTATCGTTAGTTTTGATTGCTGACCCCCAAATTCGAGGGTATCCTCATGATGTTGGTTCCAACTGAAATTTGAATTATGCCCATTCCAAGAGCTCTTGAAGGTAGAATACATATTCAACAATAAATTGCTGTAACACAGTACATAAATGCAGACAACAATACTGATTTATACATCAAAGTTAAAGTATTCTGCACACACTGTCGATTCCTAGGAGGGCAGCAAGCAGACAGAACACCGTGCAATGATATGTTTTAATTAGAAATATTCAGCCTTTGGAATGTTAACACTGTGCTTACTTGGTATAGTTTAGAGTCAAAGGTATCTTGGATCAGGAGCTGTATTGCAAAATAAAGTGTAGATAATTTAGAACGGAAATAAGTAAAAATTTTTTCACTTAGATGGTGGTAAAAATTTGGAACTCTCTAGCCAGTTGTGGAGACTTAGTTATTGTTTCAATCAAAGCAGAGACCAATACATTTCTCGTCAATAAGGGAATTAAAGGCTAGTGGGGAAATGACTTTGAGGTAGAAAAAAAACCAGTGAGCTTAATAATGATGAAACAGACTTGCATGGCAGAGTAACTTATTCCTTATGATCCTTGTGATTTTACCCCCCCCCCCACCAAAATGACCTGGAGGCTTTTAGCTGCACTTCAACCAAAAACATCAAAGCTGTATCAAAACAAAAGGTGTACACTTGCACATTGGTACCCTGGAAAAGTTGCTTCCTAACACATGAACGAACATTAAGGTGCAATATTCTGTTATGAAAACAAATGTGTCAGCCATTCTATGCCCAGCAAGAATTTTGCTACACCAGTGAGAGGGAGCAGATGCCAGAAATTAAATATGAACATTTCTTGGAAAGCCTGATTAAACAAATGTATATTTTATATGCACATAATCACATTCAGCCTTAATTTGATGATTGGGTTGATGTGAACTGTTACTTCACTAGCTGCCCCTATCTATATCTCGGCAGCAAGAAGAATGATCCATTATCCACATTGCAACAGGGAGGCATCCTAAGTCCTGTCTGTGATCTGCCTTCATGGCTTCCTGCCATTAAAGATCATTAAACTGCTTTTAATTATCTCTGCTGATCATAGATGTTTCATATCATCAGAGATTCAGTCACAGAACACAGAATCAGGCCCTTAAGGCAGACATTCCCATGTCAATCAACCAGTTCACAGCATTTGATCCTGAGCATCTATGTTTTGTATTTTCAAGTGCACATGTTTCTGATCTATTTATATGCTGTGAGGATATCGGCTTCCCTCATCTGTTCATAAAATGTTCCAGAATGTCAATAATGAAAAATGTTTTAAAAAATTAATATTTTCAAAACATCCTTATGTTGTTTAGATTAACTGAGGTTGAGTAAAATGAAAATAAAGCTTACTTTACGTTTTCCTTCTCAGTGATGAAGTGCCACACTATTTAAGTAAATAGCAGTCCCACTCTCGACAGCAGCACCCTAGGGATAAGGCTAAGGGATGGGATGTGGTGTCTGTTCACCCATAGCTCAGGATATTTGTACTCCTGCTCTGGACTCAGTGAGATTCTAGTGAGAGAGTGAGAGATCTGATCTCCAGCTTGGCAATTCAGTGTAAAGGATAGGATGGACAAGAGGGAAAGCTGGGCAGGATCCATCGCATCTGATGGGCAGGAGTTGGCAGAACCATCAGTGAGGATTAAATACAATTCTGGCCATGACAAAACTGAAACAAAACAATAGGGAACATTGGAAGTACTCAGCATTCCAAGCAGCATTTGTGGAATGAGACAAAAGGTCCAAAGATGAAAGATTTTAGCTCATTTCTCTTTCAACAGAAACTGCTTAACCCTCTGAATGTTTCTATTTACAGATTTTATCTCAAATTTCTTGCATCCACAATTTTGGTTGACTTCTGTTAACATAATTACAGGCTGATTTTTTTTCTTCTTCAGCCTCCACATGAATTGTCATTGGCTGGAACTGACCTAATAGATTAAATGATCAGATATTATTTGCAGTTCTGGTCAGACCATTGCAGGAAGGATGTGAAGCCTTTGGAAAGGGTGCAGAAGATGTTTACCAGGATGCTTCCTGGATTAGAGGACATGAGTTATCATGATAGGTTGGATATACTTAGGCTGTTGTCTCTGAAGTGTTAGAGACTAATAGAAACTTATAAAAATTTGTACGAGGCATAGGCAGGGTAGACAGTCAAAATCTTTGATCTGCAGTGTCATCATCATCATTATGTTCCGTGTCATGTGATGAGGGTGGTCCCATGACCATGATTATTCTTGGCAATTTTTTCTATAGAAGTAGTTTGCCATTGCCTTCTTCTGGACAGTGTCTTTACAAGACAGGTGGCCCCAGCCATTATTAATACTCTTCAGAGGTTGTCTGCCTGGCGTCAGTGGTAACATAACTAGGACTTGTGAAATGCACCATCCACCACCTGCTCCCATGGCTTTACATGGCCCCGATCAGGGGGGCTAAGCAGGTGCTACACCTTGCCAAGGCTGACCTGCAAGCAAGCAGAGGGAAGGAGCGCCTTACTCCTTCAATTTCCAGAGTAGAAATATCAAATACAGCAGGGCATCCACTTAAGTTGCAAGGGGACAACTTTAAAGGAGATGTGATGGGCAAGTTTTGTTTTTTTATAAATCAGCTACCTGGAATGGGCTGCAAAGGTCAATGGTGGAAACTATTATAATAGAGGAGTTTAACAGGGTATTAGAAAGAAATGCAAATATGCAGTGAATATATGGATACAGGCAGAAGAGATTTAGTGTAATTTGGCACAGACACCAGAGGCTGATGGATCTGTTCTTGTGCTGTGCTGTTCTATGTTCCGTCTCTATGCCTCAAAGGAAAATATGATCACCGATCTCTTGCCTGGTACTTCAGGACTTTACCTCATATAAATGTCCTCGGTTCTTAACAGCTACATTAATATGACGTGATGGGGGTATCAAAGTCAAGAAGGCACGTGTTTACAGTGAGGGGCAGGATCCAAACGGTTAGTTTAAAAAACACATAGAGAGTAGTTTGTATCTGGAACATGCTGATGGATGAGATGGCAGAATCTGGTATGATTACTGGGCTAAGCAGTATTTAGCCAGATATTTAGAAAGGCTTTGCCAAGAAGGGTATGGACCTAACAGGGGCAAATGGAATTAGTCTGGATGGGCAAAGAGGTAAGTAAGGGCATGATGGGTTGTAGGGTCTGATTCTATGCTGGGCCATTTTTGTGACCTGTAGTGAATATAGACATCCTATAATTAGATGATGGAGAACAATGTAAATGCAAGCACAGAGGAAAATTTCAAACTATTGACACACAGTAAGCAATGCCCTCACAGATGCCAAAATATGTGGTATTGTGGAAGTTCAGCACCTTTTACTGGAAGTTCTGTAATTTTCTGTGAAGATGTTAGATTACTGAAGCTGGAAGACACTGATTAATTGTGGCAGTGTGATGTGTACCGTCGTCAGGTTATGATTGACCAACTCTCATACCCGGGATGTTTTCTGTCACTATGTTGTGGATAATTGGCCAATTACTGGCCTGAGCTGAATGATGTGACTGAGCTGTGTACATCTTTTACAGAAAGTGTCAGAATAAACAGCAGTAAACTCTAAAGGAAATTGATTAGACAAAGCTGACAGCTGTTCTGATATCTGTCACCTATGTGCAGTGTGATACAACTGCAACTTTACTACTCCAGATGCTCTGTCCAAGCTGCATAGCAACGCTAAAGATGCAACCAGACTTATATCCCTGCTTCTTGTATAGTGATTAGGTTTGCTATGAAGTTAAAAATAACAAAGAACAATACAGCATGAGCACATCCTACAGCCCACAATTTTGTGTCAAACTAATTCAGACCTCCCCCTTCCCTTTCTCCTATGTTCCACTATCATCTCCTATCAGATTTCTTCCTCTCCAGCCCTTTACCTTTCCCACCTGTTAGGTTTCACCTATCACCTTCTAACAATCCTCCTTCCTCTCCCACCATCATTTTATTCTGATATCTTCCCCTTTCCTTTACAAGCCTAAAGAAAGGTCTCGACCCGACACGTCAACTGTTTATTCATTTCCATAGATGCTACCTGACCTGCTGAGTTACAGTATTTTCTGCGTGTTGCTTTGGATTTAGAGCATCTGTAAAATAACTTGTGTTTATAATTACGTTAAAGCTGCCGATTTATACTAAACCATTTTGCTTGCATGGAGTCCATATCCCTACATTCTTTGCACAGTCATGTGCCTAGCTAGGATCCTTTTCAATCCCTCTGTTGCATTTTCCCCTAACACCACCCTGGCAGCACATTTCAGGAACTCACCATCCTGTGTAAAGGATAATTTCATCAACTTCAGTTGTTCAAAGAAAATATTTCTTGATTGTCCAACCTCTCCTTGCCACATGTGTTCCGAAATCCAGGCAAAATCCTGTTAAACCTCTTTTCCATCCTCTTAAAAGCCCTTACATCCTTTCTATAAAGGGGAAACCAAAAAAGAAAGCAATACTCCTGATGTGTTCCAACCTGAATGTAAGAAAGCAGCAACATATCATCCTGATTTTTGAACTCATTTCTTTAATGAATAAAGACAAACATGGCAAGCACGTTCTTCAGCACCATATCAAACTTGTGTGGCTACGTTTTGTGAGGATATTGAACTGTCAGGGGACGTATCCAGCTTTACAATGGCACACAGTGGCAACACACACAAAATACTAGAGGAACTCAGCAGGCCAGGCAATATATAGGGAAATGAATACCCTTCATCATGAATTTTATATCTATTTATGTTATATACCATATTAATGTTTCAGACTTCAACCAATTCTCCTTTCATTGATGCTGCCTAATTTGTTAAAATGTCCTAGCATTTTCCTTTATTTTTATATCAAGTTGGTTTGGCTTTTCTTACAAAATACAGTAGTTTGGATTGCTGGACAGGTCTCACAGATTGGAGAGACCAGGCAGCTTAATAAGTTACCAATTGACCCCATCAAGCTGCTTCTCTCTCCCAATTCTGACAGAGTCACTGATCCAAAACATTAATTGTTTCTCTTCAGACACATGCTGTCTGATCTGCTGAGTTTTACCTGCATGGTTTTCAAAGGTTCATTTATTATCAGAGTATATAGCTCTGAAATTCTTCTTCTCTGGGTAGCCATGAAAAACAAGAAAGAAAAGAAAGGCAGCACGATCATCAAACCCCAAACCCCCCCTCCTGCACAAAATACAAACAAAAACGGAACAGGCACACATTGAACACCACCCTCCTCCCCGCACAAAAACACAAGAAAGGTCGGGCAAAAAATACAGAATATGAAAACTATAAAAATGAAAAAGTGTATAGTTCAAGTCCACATCCAAAACACAGAAAACCCAGGCAGCACTCTGCAGGCACTACGGCAGGCTCTACCCCTCTAGCAGAGTGACCCTCAGCGATCAAAACGCAGGCAGCCAGAGCTTACTCTCCTCACTCAACTCAGTGCTTCAACCTGCCTCGTTGCTTTAATTGGTGCACAATGGAAGCTTTAATCAGCCAAATGGAGTTGAACATCGGCTTGCGACCCGCTCTGCAGCTTGCCCACCTTCTGGTTAGCTCACACTGCCTCTGCCTCCCAGAATCCTCACAGAGACTGCACAGCACTGAAACACCTAAGCAATCTCCAAACTTCCACATTTACCTCGATGTTTCAATCTCCCTTGTTCCTTTAATGGACGAACAGTAGAAGCCATAATTGGCGAGATGTAATGGAACAATGTTCGCACCCCATCCCACGGCCTTCTCACTATGAAGTTTGTGCATGCTTGCCTCTATGTCCTGGAATCCTCTCGGAGACTGCAGAGTGGTGGAACACTCAAATGATCTCCAAACTACTGCATTCAACTCAATCTTCCAATTTCCCTCATCGCTTTACTTGGCAAATTGGAGTTGAACAATGGCTTTCACCCTGTCCCACAGCCTTCTTGCCATGAAATTCAGACACGCTGCCTCTGTCTGGAATCCTGTCTGAGACTGTAGATGATGGAACACCCAAACAATCTCCACACAGCAAATCACAGGCTCCAGCAGTTCCAGAATACCTCCAAGACAAAAAACAAATGCAAAAGATGTAAATGAAGTGAAATATATAGTTTCATGATCTATCCAGAAGGTCCTTGTATGCAGGCTTCATCTTGACTGGAGATATTTTGTAGGCACGATTTTAAATGGAACTTGCCTGTCATTCTAACAGTTATTCAAATTTCAGATGCAAAGAAAAATGTGGAGTATCACACATAAGAGATGCTTTCAAAGTCTGTTTCCTTTGGATTGCTAGTGAGTTTATATTGTCAAGACTGGTTGGGTACAGTGATGCTAGAATGTTCGTGAACCCTGGAGGATTTTGTCTATTTCTGCATAAATATGGCCTAAAATATGATTAGATCTTCATGGAAATCCTAAAACATGATAAGGAGACCCCAATTAAATAAATAACACAAAAACATTTTACTTGTTTGTTTACTTACTAAGAAAGATGATCCAATATCATAGTATTTATTGGAAAAAGTATGTGAACCTTTGCTTTCAGTAACTGGTGTGACCTCCTTGTCCAGCAATAACTTTAACCAAACATTTCCAGTAATTGTTGATCAATCCTGCACATCAGCTTGGAGGGCTGGCTGGTGGCACAATGGCATCAGTGCTGGACTCCAGAGCAAGGCCACCCCCGAGCACGCTTTCCATCCGTGCCACTTGGCCTCATAAAAAAAAAGGGTCGAGTTAGGAACATTCATATCGTGACCCAGTTAATCTGAAAGGAGACTAATCCTGATACCATGTGCCAGACAAGAAAGGCTGACTGGCAACATGCTTACACACTTAAAAAAAAGCTTGGAGGAATTTTAGGGCATTCCTCATTACAAAACTGCTTCAACTCTGGGATGTCGGTGGGTTTCCTTGCGTAAGCTCCTTGCATCAGGTCCTTCCACAACATTTCTATAGGATTAAGATCATGTTTTTGATTCAGCCATTCCAAAACATGAATTTTCTACTTTTTAAACCATTCTGTTGTTGATTTACCCTTGTCTTTCCAATTATTGTCTTGTATTATCTCGTTGTCTTGTTGTATTATCCAACTTCTATTAAGGTAGCAGACTGTTACCCTGACATTCTCCTGTCACAAAGCTTGATACAATTTGAATTCATTGTTCCCTCAATGGTTGCAAGCTGTCCAGGCCGTGAGGCAGCAAAGCAGCTCCAAACGATGATGCTCCTTCCACCATTCTACCATGCTTCTCAGTTGAGTTGAGGCTTTGGTGCTGGTGTACAGTGTCCTTTTCCTCCAAACATAGCAATGTGCATTTCTGCCAAGAAGCTCCACTTCCATCTCATTTGTCCACAGAACATAGACCCAGAAGCATTGTAGAGCATCCAGGTCATCTTTTGCAAAACTGAGCAGTTTTTTTTTGGAGAGCAGTGATTTCTTCCATTGTGTCCTTCCATGAACACCATTCTTGTTCAGTGTTTTTCTTATAGTGGACACATAAACAGAGACTTTAGCAAGTTCTAGAGATTTCTGCAAGACTTTTTCTGTCACCCTGGATTCTTCTTCACCTTCTTCAGCATTGCACTTTGTGCTCTTTGTGTGATCTTTGCAAGATTCCCACTCCTAGGGAGAGAAACAACAGTACTGGGTTTTCTCCATTTCTCTTACAGTGGACTGATGAACATTCAGGTCATTAGAAATGCTTTTATAGCCTTTTCTAGCTTTATCCATCTCTACAACTCTTCCTCTAAGGTCCTCTGAAAGTTGTTTTGATCGAGACATGGTGTACATAAACAGATTTTTTTTTTGAGAAGAGCAGGTTCTGTCAGCAGCCTGACTGTGTATCTTTTTATAGGGCAGGGCACTTCTCTACAACACTCACCTCCAACCTCAACTCATTGATTGGAACACCTGACTCCAAACAACTTTTTGCAGAAGCCATTACCCCAGCGGTTCACATACTCTTTTCAACATATACATACAGTATTTGTTCTTTATCTAGTTTTAGATTTGTGATGATCTAATCATATTTTAGGTCATATTTATGCAGAAATAAAGAAAATTTTATAGGGTTCACAAACTTTCTAGCACTACTATATTCATAAGATCCAACAGATTGAACTTAAAGCCCAAAATGTTATACTCCAGCAGTAGCCTAATAAAGGCCAAAATGAAAGTCCAAATAAAGGGCCTCAACCCTTTCAACCTATCAACCGTCCAATTTCCCTCCAAAGACTGTAACCCACTGAGCACCTTCAGCAGCTTGTGTATTGTTCCAGATCCCCATATCTGCAGTGTCATTTCTCAAAATCAAAATTAGACCTGCCCCTCAGAAACAAAGCTGATCCTAGATTCATCTTGAAACGACTGAGATATGGCTTTCCCTAGAAACCTTGTTGCATCTATTTTTGCTAACACCCACAGAGTGCTGCTGATGCTATAATGCCAGCTGCAAATGATACACTCTGAAAGAGAGGATTAGAATACAGTAGTTGAATAAAAATTGGTACGATGTCAGATTTTTCTTAATGTTGATACTGAATCACATTAAATTATTTTAAAGTCAAATTCATATGGTTGTTCAAAGCTAAAAGATTCCAGTGAGAAAATTGCCTTGTGCTTGTTACTCTAGCAGCTAATGAGATTCATTGTCAGGAGAGGAGTAAATTGTGCCTGAGACCCTCGTACCAGTATGACTAGTGGCTGACTCACTCTTTTGGGCTTTCACCAAAATGGACATGGAAAGTAAACTACTGTGAGAGCTCAGATTCCAAACTTCGTTATGCGTATTTGCTTGGTTTTACAGGCTCCTTTCTAACCACCAGATCCTTCAGAGAGCAGGATACTGATTTCCTACAGTTTTCTAGGAATTACATTAGGGGATTTGCTTGCTCAGCCTTTGCCATATTGCACTATTCATTTCAGTCAGGAGAAATTAATCAAGGCAAAAAGTGGTAGCATAATTTTTTTGAATTAATTGAATGTATTTAAATGTTTTCATAGTCTTTAATGCTTTTACATGATTTTGTATTTTAAATGCTTTGAAAATTTGTAATATTAAATGTTTCTGAATAAAGAAGCATTCATTTTATATTGGCAATCAGCAGAACATTGAGATTTAGACCATCCAGCTTTTAAAACATTATCTGGACCTTCAGAAACATTCATATATTATTTTAAATAAATAAGAAATCATAAAAATTAACAGAAATTGAAAATTGTTCTTTATTTAATATTTCAGTAATATTGAGTAATCTTTTAAAATATTGCTTGATTAAGCACTCTTTGTCATTTGTATAATTCATTATATTTATCCGTAAAGATTGTGAATTGCATACGTCATCATGCTACCATATGATAAGTGTGCACCTTGCTTAAAGTAAAGAACAAAGTCAGACTCATATCTTGCAGCTCTCTTGTTTTCCTTTGAATGAGTTTAATGTTTTGAAGTTGCAAAACATAATAGTGGCACTGAGGTATTTTTTAAAACAACCGACATGTTGAAGCACAGTGAGACATTTGAGTAAACAAAAATTCAGAGAAATGGTTGATTTTTAGAAAAGCATTGTGCAGAGACACTCAAGTTCAGAACACAGAAGAATTCATAAGCCTTGAGTATCAGGTGATAATAATAATCATAAGTCATAAAAGCAGAAATGGCTGGCTACATTGGAAAGATAGACATGTTTGATTGCTTAACGGGTAACTGGCTCATGTATTCTGAGCTAATTCAACAGTATTTTGAAGGAAATTAAATAGCCAATGAGAAGTCAGTACCAATTTTGCTGAGTGCTTTGGGTTTAAAGACATACAGTTTCTTTGAAGTTTCACTGCTCTAAGCAGACCAGCACAAATAAGATTTGCTGATATTGTGAAAGTAATGCAGGAACGTTTAGAACCAAAAGCATTATTGTTACATAATTTTTAGGTTTTGCAAGCATAATCAAAATGGGGCGGGGGAGACCATTTCCATTTCAGTGTAAATGACTGAATTGAAGAGATTGTCTGATGATAGTCTTAATGATGCACTGAGAGATCATTTACTTTGTGGAATCTTACAGGAAAGCATTCACAAAGAACTCCAAACTGAAGCACAACTTATTTTTAAAAAAGCAGTTGAGATAGCTGTATCAATATAAACAGCAGACAGATGTAATTGTGTTGCAGTTAGAAATGAATGTGAACGTGGACAAAATTGCAGTTTCTAGAAGGTGGCCTGATTGGCCAAACAAATTGAGTTACCATTGTGGCAGAGGCTCACATACACCAGACAAATACAGGTTTAAAGGTGAATCTTGCTGTAAATACAACAAAGAGGGTCACATACAAAGAATATGTTAGACAGTCAAAAATAAGTGGACTGCACAGGGAAGAGAAAAAGCTAAAATGTCAAAGTGCAGTTTCAAAATGAGCTCTAATCTGCATGCTGTTGATGAAAAATCTGATAATGATGAAAGTGACGCATGACTGGGTATCTTTGAGATTTACACTGTGACAATTAATAATAAGCAAGCAATATGAATTCCAGCAGAAGTGAATGGGAAATTAATCAAAATTGAGTTGGATATTGATTCAGCTGTTTCATCATTGCACAAAATGAGTCTGAATGGCATTTCAAATGTAATAAACTGAAGCCTGCAGATATCCAACTAAACTTATAGTGAAGAAAAGATAACTCCTGTGTGAATGACATTTTCAACAGTGAAATACAAGAATCAACAAGCCACATTGGGCTTGTATGTTGTTAAAACAGCAGGGCCAGCATTGTGAGGCCATGATTGACTGAGACAACTTATAACTTGATTGGTGATCCATCCACTATTCGTATGCCACATCCTCTGCAATAGAGTGAACTAAAAGTTAGTTAAGAGGGCATCATAGATTATCTCCATGGTGTACACCATGAACTGTTCCCAGAAGAGGGCAAACAGTTGCTGGTGCCAAGCCCTGTGCCTTTGGTTGAATATCATATTGGACCAAGGAAGGACACTGCTGCTTGGAGGAATTGTGAAAATGATAATAGCAATGGTCTGATTGCAACAGATTTTGTAGGTATCATATCTGAGAAAGCTTCTGATGTGTTAATCATGCAGCTACTTGTGAAATGTGGCTTGCTTTAAGCAAGAAGAGAATTCAAGGAGCTTCAGGAAAGTTGCAAGCATATGGCTTTTGTGATTTAAAGAGCTAAGGTCTGCTCTGCATGCACTGTTGTGTGCAAACATCTACTGATGCCTCTGGACACATCATCAGTGATGTTCCTGGAATCATCGGGTGTTTCGGGTCTTTCAACATCTTACATCCTCTTACAGGTGACCCGGCTGGGGCTGATCAGACCCCAGCTTGTGTCCAGATGGCTAGCTACTCATGACTCCATGCCTCCCCTCTCTTGAGCCACAGCCACCATGGGGCCCTCTCTGCCACATCGGTGGTACTGCAGATGGCCCTCCTCTTCCTCTCACCCTCGATGCCCAAATTGCTGTAAGCTCTGGCTAAGGAACGGGCTGTGAATCTCCTACAACCAACTTCCACTGGGAGACAGCTTGCTCTCCATCCAGCCTGCTGGCAGTTGCTGACCAGTACTTAGATAGGTTCTTTGAGTAAAGGTGTTCTGGACCCTTTCTTCTCCTCTTCTCTGAACCGTACAGCTACGATGCTGACAATGATTGTTGTCATGGCTTGCAGCTTCCTATCGACCCCTCCCTTCGTCGTTGCCTCCAGAGTTTGGTTGACATCTTCGTCAAACTGTTTCCACAGTGACGTCATGTTAGTTGCAGGCCATTTGATCCACCTCCTGTTTGAATTGATGTTAGAAGGATCAGTTTGCAACGCTTGGAGGTTCTGGGCACTATGGGGTGATTCCGGGCCTGGCACCTCCTTCATCTCAGAAGATTGGACACCTGCACGTTGTGCTGCTCCTGCTCCCACCTAAGGTTATTGCATGAACTTCAAGTGGGAGATAAAAAGCTGTTTGTAAAAGTAGATGGCCAGACCAAAGCCCAGCTGGTCATAAAGACAGCAATAGAAGGATTAGTAAGAAAATACTCCAGTGAACTAAATGCACCTTCCCAAGATCAAGATGCACATCCTAGAAAGCAGAAAAGGGAGAAGAAAGAGGAGAATGGCATAAGTGCAATGGAAATGAAAGAGGATAAATGAGACCCAATTTCTCAAAAAATTATCAAATTCAGAGACTCACAATAAATGAGAAGAAAAAACAAATTGAGAAAAAGAAAGACAAGAAGTAAAAAAGAAGAAAGGTGTCCAGAGCTGACAGAACAACTTTCTGTAGTCTGAGTCAACTTCTACAACCACTACAGAGGAGGCCCCAGAACCTGAGATTGTTTTGCGGCCACAAGCATGTCAGAAAAGACACTATCCCACAATAGTAAGGAATTCTCCACAGCAATTAAATCTTTAGGCTTGAAAGGGACAATTTGAAACTTATTATGCTGTGGATGTCTTTGCAGTAGTTGTATTATATATTATATTGTATATACAGTTAAGATGCATTCTATATTGAGGTGGGATTTAGAGCTAAGCAGGGAGGAGTGTTGAGTATTTAATACTTCAGTAATATTTGAGTAATCTTGTAAATATATTGTTTGATTAAGCAATCTTTGTTGCTTTTGTAATTCATTATGGTTATATGTAAAAGTACGTGAATTGCATATGTCATCTCACCACCACATGATAAGTGCATGCCTTGCTTAAAGAATAAAGATAGACTCACATCTCTTGGCTCTCTTGCTTCCCTTTGAATTAGTTTAATGATTTGAAGTTACAAAACAAAAATAAGTGAAAAGAAATTTTCCTCCAAATGTGTTCTATTTGTTAAATACAGCAAACACAAAATGTTAAAAATGGAAAAACTAACAAGTAGCTAACTTCTCCACAGTTACCCTTCAGTAGAATGGACTCAATTATTCCTGCACTAGTGCTGGGAATTCCAAATGCTTGAAACCATCAGAGAACACAGTCACCAATTTAGCAAGTTGGGATTTCCGGATTTGATCAGAAGAACATAGACAACAGTCTGGCTCGCAAGATTGGGATTTTTAAGTTTTCATTAGAGGAAGACAGTCACCAGTTGGAATAGCGAGTTTGGGATCACTGGGTTTATGCAGGAGAAAAATGAAATTATTTTTGATGACTCACATTGAAATTCCATTAATCAGTTCTTTAGGGAAGTCATTAAACTGAAACACCAATGGTTTATTCCATTAGGGAAGTGTTCTGATATGTTGATTATTTTCAAACTTATCTGTTTATGGTTAAAAAAAACCAAACTGCTGCCAGAAGTCAGTAGCAGGGTCAGACAGCAACTGTGGAGGCACAAAAGTGATTAGGCTATAAGACCATAAGATATAGGAGCAGAAGTAGGCCATTTGACCCATCAAGTCTGCTCCACCATTCAATCACAGGCTGATCCAGTTCTTCCAGTCATCCCCACTCCCCTGCCTTCTCTTCATACTCTTTGATGCCCCAGCTAATCAAGAACCTATCTATCTCTGCCTGAAACACACCCAATGACTTGGCCTCCACAGTTGCTTGTGGCAACAAATTCTGAAGTTTTACCACCCTCTGACTAAAGTAATTTCTCGGCATCTCTTTTCTAAATGGACGTCCTTCAATCTTGAAATCGTGCCCTTTTGTCCTGGAATCCCCTACCATGGGAAATAACTTTGCCATATCTAATCTGTTCAGGCCTTTTAACATTCAGAATGTTTCTATGAGATCCTCCCTCATTCTCATCAACTCCAGGGAATACAGCCCAAGAGCTGCCAGACATTCCTCATATGGTAACCATACTGTACACTTTCCAACATTGTATTTCATTTGCCACTTCTTTGCCCATTCCCCTAAGCTATCTAAGACTCTCTGCAGGATCTCTGTTTCCTCAACACAACCTGCTCCTCCACCTATCTTTGTATCAATGGCGAAGTTAGCCACAAATCCATTAATTCCATAGTCTAAATCATTGACATACATCATAAAAAGTAGCAGTCACAACACCAACCCCTGTGGAACTCTACTGGTAACCGGCAGCCAGCCAGAATAGGATCCCCTCATTCCCACTGTCTGTTTTCTGCCAGTCAGCCCATGTTCCACCCATGCTAGTGACTCCTATGTAATTCCATGGGCTCTTATCTTGCTAAGCAGCCTCATGGGTGGTATTTGTCAAAGGCCTTCTGAAAATTCAAGTGCACAACATCTACTGCATCTCCTTTGTCTACTCTGCTTATAATTTCCTCAAAAAAAAAACTGCAACAGGTTAGTCAAGCAGGATTTTCCTTTCAGAAACAATGCTGCCTTTGGCCTACTTGTCATGTGCCTCAGTAATCTCATCCCTAACAATCCTAGTGGCAGTTGTGTACAGGCCTCCAAACAGCAGCCAGGATGTGGATTACAAATTACTGTAGGAGATAGAAAAAGCATGTCAGAAGGGCAATGTCATAATAATCGTTAGGAACATGAAAGTGGATTGGGAAAACTAGGTCAGTACTGCACCTCAAGAGAGAGAATTTGTAGAATGTCTAAGGGATAGCTTTTTAGAACAGCTTTTTGTTGAGTCCACTGGGGGATCGGCTGTGCTGGATTGGGTGTTGTGTAATGATCCGGAGGCGATAAGAGAGATTAAGGTTAAGGAACCCTTAGGGAACAGTGATCGACATGTAAGGTTGATGTCCTGTATCAGTTGCTACACTAAAGACTGCAGCTACCAGAATCCAGAGCAACAAACGTTCTGCTGGAGGACTTCAGTTGGTCAATCAGCATCAATGAGAGGAAAGGAATTGTTAACATTTGGGGTTGAAACCCTGCATCAGGACTGAGGGTGGAGATGCGATTTGGTCAGAAAAGAAGAGGTAGGGAGAGTTACTCTCACTCACCTTACTTACCTGGCATAACCTGGTGTGATCTTACACTAGTCCTTAGTCCTCCAACCACCTTGGAATAATTTCTCATCACTCAACTTCCCTTCTTTATATTGTTCCTCCACTCAGGCAAGGTTCAGCCCAAAATGCTGACTATTCCTTTCCTTCCATTGATTCTGCTTGACCCATGAAGTTACTCCAGTAGATTTTCGCAAACACGAGGAAATCTGCAGATGCTGGAAATTCAAGTAACACACACAAAATGCTGGTAGAACGCAGCACGCCAGGCAGAATCTATAGGAGGAGGTACAGTTGACGTTTTGGGCCGGGACCCTTCCTCAGGACTAACTGAAAGAAGAGATAGTAAGAGATTTGAAATTGGGAGGAGGAGGGCGAGGGGGAGATCCGAAATGACAGGAGAAGACAGGAGGGGAGGGATGAAGCTAAGAGATGGAAAGTTGTTTGGCAAAAGGGATACAGAGCTAGAAAAGGGAAAGGATCATGGGAAGGGAGGCCTAGGGAGAAAGAAAGGGGGAGGGGAGCACCAGAGGGAGATGGAGAACAGGCAAGAAATGATTGTGAGAGGGACTGAGAGAGAAAAAAGAGAGAGAGAAAAAGGAAAAGGGGCAGGGGAGAAAGAAAGAAAGGAAGGAAGGAAGGATGGAGTAAGAAGGGGAGGAGGGGCATTAACGGAAATTAGGGATATCAATGTTCATGCCATCAGGTTGGAGGCTACCACACACACACACACACACACACACTTCTTCTTGACAGTAGAGGAGGCCATGTATAGGCCCCCCCCATTCCCTTCTGACCAATCTCCCTCCCAACACTTATGCTTGCAAGCAGAACAAGTGCTACACCTGCCCCTACACTTCCTCCCTCACCACCATTCAGGGCCTCAGACAGTCCTTCCAGGTGAGGCGACGTTTCACCTGTGAGTCAGCTGGTGTGGTTGTGGTGAACTACATATACCTGTCTAGACACGCCCCCTGCTGACTGCTCCTGTGGCTCCTCCCACAGACCTCTGTATAAAGGCGATTGGAGGCACTGCTCCTCCCTCAGTCTCCAGGATGTTGTGTGATGTTCTCTTGCTACTTGTTCCTTCTTCCAGTCAATAAAAGCCGATATCTCGCCTTTACATCTCAGGGTGAGTTACTGATGGTGCATCAGTGGTATACTGCGTCCAGTGCTCCCTGTGCAGCCTTCTATATATTGGTGAGACCCGATGCAAACTGGGAGACAGTTTTGCTAAACACCTACACTCTGTCCACCAGAGAAAGCAGGATCTCCCAGTGGGCACACATTTTAATTCCACGTCCCATTCCCATTCTGATATGTCTATCCATGGCCTCCTCTTCTGTCAAGATGAGGCCACACTCAGGCTGGGAGAACAACATCTTACATTCTGTCTGGGTAACCTCCAACCTGATAGCATGAACATTGATTTCTTTAACTTCCGTTAATGCCCCTCCTCCCTTTCTTACCCCATCCCTTATGTATGTATGTATGTATGTATTTATTTATTTATTTATTTATTTCTCTCTCTCTCTCTCTCTCTCTCTCTCTCTCTCTCTCTCTCTCTCTCTCTCTCTCACTCTCTCTCTCTCTCTCTCTCTCTCTCTCTCTCTCTCTCTCTCTCTCTCTCTCTCTCTCTTTCTCTCCCCCACCCCCACCGTTTTCTCCTTTCCTCTCACCCTGTTTTCTCTCTCTGTACCTATCACAACCACTCTTTGCCTGCTCTCCACCTCCCTCTGGTGCTCCCCTCCCCCTTTCTTTCTCCCGAGGCCTCCCATCCTATGATCCTCTCCTTTCTCCTGCTCTGTAACCCTTTTGCCAATCACCTTTCCAGCTCAGCTTCACCCCACCCCTCCTGTCTTCTCCTATCATTTTGGATCTCCCCGTCCCCTTCCCGCTTTCAAATCTCTTACTATCTCTTCTTTCATTTAGTCCTGATGACGGGTCTCAGCCCGAAACGTCGACTGTACTTTTTTCTATAGATGCTGCCTGACCTGCTGCATTCCACCAGCATTTTGTGAATGTTACTCCAGTAGATTGTTAATTTTTTGCTCCAGCAGTTGTAGCCTAGTTTTAGTTTATAACTTAGCACTGAAGCAACTGTTGAGCTCTGGTTTTAAAAAGTATCTGCTATTGCTCAAAAGTATGGCATAAAACGGAGTGAATCATGACTAATCTATACACAGAAAGCCACTTCACCCTCCCCACTGGTCAGCCCCCGCAAATATATGTCTCTTTACTGAGGCAATAAGAAGAAATTCTATTAAATTCAATTTCTAGTTTAATTGTAATTCAACTGTACATGAATACCCATGAATACAGCCAAACAAAACAGCGTTACTCTGAGGCTAAGGTGCAAACCACAGCCCCGATACTAAACACATCACATTGCATACATAGCACGTATAAGACAGCAGTAAAAAAATAGTCACACAAAAGTATATATACCAGGTCCCCGAGTCCATGAGTGTCGCAGCCGTCTGCTGTTGAACACAATACATCTTGTCTTCTGCTGAGTGAGCACCAGCTCCAAAATGGACACTGTGCCACACTGTCTCAGGCACTCCCATAGAGCACACCAGCTCTAATGCCTCCCCACCACCCCGGATGGCTAAAAACTGCAACACCATGACTTGAGACCTATACCTGGTCGTGACCGAGGCCACACAGCTCTCCCATTGTGTCCCCCCACTGTTTGCCAACAAATCAGTGCGTCAGACTTGCTGCATTCCACATTAAAAATGTCCAAAAGTGTCTTGTGATCATTGTTAAACTGCACAGCTCCTTCACGAACCAACTCCAACTCTCCACTGCAGGCAGCAATCTGCATCAAGTCTAGCTCCTTTAGTTTCTCCGCCAGCAAGCAATTTGTTGATGGGGTAGACCTGCAGAACATCAAGTTCTTAATGTCCAGCAGGCTCTAGGGATTGTAAAAAACATATTTTAAAAAGACAATGACACCTTTGATTGGCCCCGCAGAAGCCACTGCACTCAAGAACACTATTATCTTATCTAGAGGATATTGCTCCCTAGTTTGACATTTGATGATGATTCTTGGAAGATAATGCGGAGGGCAGATATGACGTGGAAAATCTAGCTCAGGAGCACCACTTCCAAGTATGAGAGTCGAAAACAGGAAACAAAGACACACTTTGAAAGGCAACTAGGAACAGCAATATAAACACACTGATAATTTGAATGGGATTGAGTTATCAGCAGAGTAATGAACCCAAAAAGTTGGGATCGTTTATAAGGGTGGAAACCAAGAAGTGGACGAAAGGGAAGATGGGACAGAAGATATGAAGTATTTCGGCTCAAATCTGCTAAATGTTCCCTACAAATGTTTTTATCCTGTGACTTGATACCTTTGTATCTAAAATGCAGCAAGAGAGAGTAGTGAGAGAGAGCCTGGCTGGGATACTGAAGCATTGGGGTGGACACCAGTTTTTGATGGACACTAGATCAAGGTCTCTTTGGGGGCTTTTTGCTATTGCTTGCATGGTGGGGGTGGGGGTTTGGTGCTTTTGGTACTGCTTGTGTGTGGGAGGGGGAGAGGGCTTTGGGGGTTCTGATCTTTCTGTCATTCATACTTCGGTGTTTTTTTCTGTTTCATGGATGTCAGCGAGGAGTAAAAATTTCAAGTTGTATACTGTATACGTTCTCAGATATTAAATTGAGTCATTGAATATTATAGCAATAGAAGAGCTTACTCGAGAATTAGCTTTACTCTTCCTTGAAGAATGATGGTTCCTGATGATTTTTCCAGATAACATGTCTACCAGGCATGTGGGTAGTGACAGGAAGGTGTAAACGCGATTGGTGGGAGTGCAAAGAATGCTCGAGGCATCATGATAATGAGGAACTACTAATTATTTGCTCCCTATGAAATTTGTTTGCACTTGTGACCATCTGGAAGATATTGTTCAATAAAAGCAAAGGATATTTTATTTCAGTGCATATGGGGGTGTGTGTATGTGGAGAAGAAAAATAGATGTGAAAACATACTCGTGTTATTTCTATTACTATAGCAATGATAGAACTAGAAATTCTCAGCCATTTGTGCTTTGTGCTAAAGAATGATTAAAAGTCATCTGTTCCGTGCAGAACACCAATGCTTAGAAATGGAAAGAGTTGTTTTCAGCAAACTAGAACCAATGACAAAGATTGAGGCTTTGAGTTACAAATTGCCACCAAGAGATCGAACAGAGATTTGAGTTAATACCAAACTCAGTGACAAATGATAGCCCATCAGTACTTCTGCAGACCAGAGCACCAGGTGCAGGGAATGAGAGGGAACACATTCTATCCCAAAAGCTTGCAGGTTTTTTATTACTACTTGCATTCTTGTCACTTAGCACTTTTAAACAGCAGGAGTTCAATTCCTTCATGCTGTGATAAAATGTTCATAGCTAGGAGCTGTATCACCTTAGTCCTGGAGTATGTGGTTTGTGCTATTCCTAATGACAATAAAGCTAATTATAGTGACATGGAAAATCATCAGTGGAATTAAACTGAGCTGTTCATTGGCTATGATGGGAATTAATTGTTGTTTGACTGATCCATGCATTTGCTATCTGTCTGCACAAGTATTCTAACACACCTACCAATCCTTATATCTCTACCTTGCATAAAATTAAACACATCCAAAACTCTGGCCTTGAAACCCATTCTGATGTAAAATCTTGCTCATCCATCACTTGAGTTTGAGAGAGAGAGAGAGAGAGAGAGAGAGAGAGAGAGAGAGAGAGAGAGAGAGAGAGAGAGAGAGAGAGAGAGAGATTACTTAGTATTACTTATTACTAAGCATTACTTTGTATTACTTAGTTTACTAATAAACACTATTAGTTACAGTAATACCAGACTCCAACGTGTATTCCATTTCTGCTGGTTTGGTAATCCAGTCACGGGTACGTGACAGTGGACAGCTGGGGTAGCTGCATGTGGTGGTTGTAGTCAGGACTAGGCCTCAAGCCACAGTGTCAACTGTTTACAGTGGCTCAGGACAGAGGCGTAGGAGTCAATGTGCTCCACTGGAGGTGGTGTGGCACGGCTTCTAAGTTGGAGTTGTTACTGCTCCTCAGTGTTCAGTCAAAAATCAAGCTGTAATATGGCTGACACGATTACTGTCAGGGATTCATGGACTCAGGGTCTTGGACTATATTGGTTATTGTGTGACCGTATTTTACTGACGTACTTTCTGCGCTTGCTATCTTATGTGTGCTATATGTGCTTTGTGCTATGTGTGACTGTTGGTGCTGTGTTTTATAGTTTGGCCCCGGAGTAACGTTGTTGTGTGGCTGTATTTATGGATGGTTGAATGACAATTAAACTTGAACTTGATGTGGGGAGGAGGCTGCAGGTTCTGGGTGTCGTACTGTGGTCATCCAAAGACAAGTAAATCATCGTGGTGGAGCTCACAGTAACATGGGAGAAAGGACACGAGGAGGCTCACGAGAGGGAAGTCCTAAAGTACCGGTCTTTAGTCCAGGAGTGCAGTGACAAAGGATGGCAGACATGGCTATTTACTGTGGAAATCAGCTGTAGAGGGCTCCCGGCAAGGTCAGCATGGAGGTTGCTGTCTGCGCTGGGCCTTGATGGAAAGAGCAAGAACCAAGCAGATCGTTGGATGGGGGAGGAAACAGAAAGAGCCTCTTTTGGATATGAAGCAGGTGATAGGAGTTTAGCTAGAAGTGGGGAGCAGATGGGCAGTGACTTACCCACCACTGACCAGTCGGCTGGAGAGTGTAACGGTTAAGGGTTTAAACACTCTGGGAAGGCTGGGCACCTCCTGACGACAACTGCCCCTGGCAAAAGGCTATGGTTACATCATCAGGTAAATGAAGAGAGCACCCCAGTGTATGATGCAAGTACTCTTCCACTTCTGGTCTTTTGTGAATGCCTAGTTTTAATATTTCCAGAATTGGTGGTTGAAACTTGATCTGTCACCAATCCATTTTCTAAATCCCCCACTTTTTTCTTCTTGAAAAAGTTCCCTGAAGCACGCTGCCTTTATCAAGATTTTAGTTAACTGACCTAGCATTATCTATCTGGTTTGAAAATAGTTTAATGGCAGTCCTGTGAAGTGCCTTAGGATGTATTAACATCGGACATAGAAATGAAGTAGTCCATATAGCCTGTGCTATGAGGCGATACAGTGGAGCAGTTGGTAGAAACCTGGGTTCAGGTGATGTCTGTATGATATTTACACATATCTTATGAGACCGTGTGGGCTTCCTCTAGGTATCCTGGCTTCCTTCCTCATCCCAAAGACATGAGGGGAAACGCGTGGACTGGCAGGTTATTTAGGCATTGTAAACTCTTCTGAGTGAGCACATAACTGCCATTTGTTATATTAAAACATAACAGTAAGTTGTCATTGTCTTATTTGTTAACTGTTGTCTGAGAGTAATCCTTGTCAGATTACCCCTCTCAATTTATTAGAGGCATAAATTCACAGAAGACTCAGGGAACAAGCACTATATTTCATATCTTGGATAATCTGCCCTGAGTCCAACACATGGATGAAATCATGACTGGTTGCATCCTAGTCCAATACAACAGTTTGAATGCATTGGAATGCAAGAGACTGCAGAGTGCAGTTACATCACCGACACTGTCCTCCCCATCATTGACAGCAGCTACAGGAGCTTTAGCCTCAAGAAGGTATCATTTACCAAAGTATTCCCACCATCCAGGTGATACCCTCTTCTTTAGTTATGATCAGGCAAGTCCCACACCGCAGGTTCAGGATCAGCCACTTTCCTCTAATCATCAGGTTCTTGAATTGACTTGCCCAACCCCTTCCCTACCTCAGCAAGAGACCACTATAGATCACCTCTTGCACTACCACAAATTTGTATCTGATTGTACCTTTTATTTCTGAACAATGGCTCCATTTTGGTAGTCTTTTTTTTCTCTTTTTCTATGTTGTCTTGTATAATTTATATTTTGTGTGTTGTGTGTTGTCTGTACCTACATGTCTGTGATGCTATTGCAAGCAAACTTTTCATTGTACTGTACCTCACCATGTGCACATGACAATATACCTAACAGAACATTTTCCTCAGAGCTAACTCACACAGACTAATCTCTATCAGAGTCTTACGACAGTCTTTAGGATAAAGAGTAAGCAGGCAACGTTTCAGGCTGAGACTCATCAGTCCTGATGAAGGGTTTCAGCTGGAAATATCCACTGTTTACTCTTTTTCATAAATGCTGCCTTGCCTGCTGAGTTCCTCCAGCATTTTTTGCTTGGATTTTCTGCATTTGCGGATTTTCCCTTGTCTTGTCCCTATACTAGAACTTAATATACGGACTTCAGAGATCATTCGTGATCATCCAAATGTCGCGAGAGCTTCTGCTTCCACCAAACCCTCAGGCAACATGTTCCAGATTATAAACACTCTCAGGCTGAATAAAGTTCTTCTTCCTGCCCCTTGCCCTATTGAACTCAGCCAGTATTTAATTTGTTTGAACAGGCTGATTTAAACATGTATAAAATACAGCAATGGGTAATGTCATTGAG
Organism: Hypanus sabinus; assembly: GCF_030144855.1. Classification (NCBI taxonomy): domain Eukaryota; kingdom Metazoa; phylum Chordata; class Chondrichthyes; order Myliobatiformes; family Dasyatidae; genus Hypanus; species Hypanus sabinus. The sequence continues at coordinate 82,673,742 of NC_082716.1, forward strand.
TTCCATGTCACAATCTAAATGCTGATATTTATTGCAACTATTATTATGACAAAAATCAATTACCTGGAATACCACTCATTCTGTGAGGCATTTTGTCAGCCTGTTGACAGGAAAACAAGTCATGTCATTCAGGATGAAGACTCTGAAACAGGTTGTGAGAGGAAGTTGCTCACTGGTTTGCTTTCACACATTAATGCCTTTGGCTGCCTGAAGCAAAGTTTATATAAAGAAAAAAAACACTCAGCACTTAAACGGAAGATGTTTTTGGTGCTTTTAATGTTTTATCAAATTTCAACAATTCCATTGAACTGTTTTATGAGATTAATATTTAGCTACAAAATCCAAACCTGAAACAAAACCAGAAAATGATACAGCTAAGTAAAAGGAAGATTATACCTTAAGGAGCTTTGTAGAAGGATCAAGGAAGATGAGTATTGAGCAGTTTGTGATCTAAATCTGAGAGGGCGAAGCTTGGCTCAGCAATCAAACTGTGGTCTAGGGTTCAAAGCTCAAAGTAAATTTATTTTAAAAGTACATTTCAATTATTGTATGAACTACCATATACTACCTGGAGATTCAATTGCTTTCAGGTATTCACAGTAGGACAAAGGAATACAATAAAGTCAATAAAAAACCACACACTAAGACTGCAAACCATCAATTTGCAAAAGAAAACAAACTGTGCAAAGTTAAAGTAAGTAGGCAAATAAGTATAAGAATATGATTTGTAGAGTGCTTGCAAGTTAGTCCACATATTGTGGAATCAGTTCAGAGCTGAGGTGAGAGAAGTTATCAATGATGGTTCAGGAGCCTGATGTTTGAAGGGTAATAAGTGTTTCTGAACCTGATCAGGTGGGGCCTACAGCTCCTGTACCACCTTCCTGATGGGAAAAGCAAGAAGAGAGTAAAGGCTGCATGGTGGTGGTCCGTGCTTTCTTGTGGCAACACTCCTTGTACTTAACGATGAGGAGGATTGTTTGTGGGCTAATCCACCATGTTTTGTGTGTGTTTCCATTGGGTTAGGTTACCTTTGCAGTCAGGAGGCTAAGATGGTGTCTGTGTATAATGTTCCCTTGGTCGACATCTTCTGGATGGACCACAAAACTATTTACTTCACCTCTTTTACATCTATTTTTTTTTTATCTTAAATGTGTTTCTGAAACTATTAGAGCCTGTGTCTTACAGTTTGGAGATCAACTGAGTGATCCTGTGCTTTTCTGTCTCAAAGAAATTTCTGGGAAGCGAGCTCCGCTTCCAGCTCCAGCTTGAACCTTCGAGCTGAAGAAACTTTGAAACATGATGTGAGCTGATGATCAGCTCCATCTTGCCAATTAGTGCAACGAAGAAATTTGAAACATCCAGCTATTGTTGGGAGGCCTGTAAGCAACTGTGATCAGGGCCCTTTTACCCTTTCAGTTTCTTAACTCAACCCACAAGGATTCAATATTTTCTGATCCTATGTCACATCTTTTTACTGATTTGATGCCATTCTTTACGAGCAGAGCCATGCCACCCCCTTTGCCTACGTTCCTATCCCTCTGATATATTGTGTAACCTGGACATTCAGCTCCCAACTACAACCATCCTTCAACCACGATTCAATAATGGTCACAATATCATTCCTGACTATCTGTAATAGTGCAACAAGATTATCCACCTTGTTTCTTATACCCCATGCATTGAGATATAGCACTTTGAGTGGTGGATTTACTACCTTTTTGATTTTGCATCCCTAATGCACTGATGCTTGCCCTACTGGCTGCAGTTTTGTCCTATCATCTGCCTGCCCTTCCTGACAGTCTGACTGCGTGCTATTTTTGCCTTTTTACCATCTGTGAAATCCTGAGTCCCTTCATTTTGGTTCTTACACTCCTGCCAAATTAGTTTAAACCCTCCCCAGCAACTCTACCAAACCTGCTTGCGAGAATATTGGCTCCCCTTGGGTTCAGGTGCAATCGTCACTCTTGAACAGATTGTTCCTCCCCCAGATGAGATCCCAATCATCCAGGAAACCTGAAGCCCTTCTCCCCGCACCAGCTTCTTAGCCACACATTTATCTGCCAATTCGTCCTGTTTCTCCCCTCACTGGCACATGGCACAGGCAGCAATCCAGAAATTACTACCCAGGAGGTTCTGCTTCTCAGTTTTCTTCCTAGTTCTCGAAATACTCTCTTCATGACCTCTTTACTTTTCCTTCCTATGTCATTGGTACCAATATGTCCTCAGACATTAGGGTGCTCTCCCTCCCTCTCCAAAATATTGTGGACGTGATCCCAGACGTCCCTGACCCTGGTACCTGGGAGATGGATACCACTTGGGTATCCCATTCACGTCCACAGAGTCTCCTGTCTATTCCCCTAACCATTAAGTCTCTTATCACTACTGCTCCCCTCTTCTCCCTCTTTCCATTCTGCACCATGGACCTATGCTCAGTGTCTGTAACCCAGTCTTTCGGCAGTCCCCCGGGAGGTTAACCCCCACAAGAGTATTCAAAGCAGTATGCTTATTATTGAGGGGTATGGCCATGGGGGTGTTCTGTGCTAACTGCCTATTCACTTTTCCATTTCTCCTGACAGTCACACAGCTACTCGCCTCCTGCATCTTCATGGTGACTACTTCCCTGTAACTCTGATCGATTATCTCCTCACTCTCCCATACAAGCTGAAAGTCATCCAGCTGCTGCTCCAGATCTCTAACACAGTCTTCAAGGAGCTGCAGCTGGATGCATTTCACACAGATGTAGCTCCCTGGGAGACTCTGGGTCTCCCAGGACTCCAACATTCGGCATGAGGAACACACAACAGCCATTTACTGCACTAAGTATAGGCAGAAAAAAAAGGGAAACTTAACCACTTAGTCAGAGCCAACGTCTCTTTCAAGCTGGAGCCTTCTTTGAGCCAAAGCCTGACATTCCTACTCGCACTACTGGCCTACTCCCAACAATGGCCGTCACTTCTGTACTTTTAAACAAGCGTCACTGACCTACGAGAAACCTTGTCACAATGGCCTGCTCCTGTCCTGATCTGATCATCAGAATGAGCCTGAACACCCACAAAACTCTCCTTTTAAACAAGCATCACCGTCCTGCGAGAAACCTCATCACTGTGGCCTGCTCCTGCTGCTGATTGCACCGTCAGAATAATAAATGAACCTTTGAACCTTTGCATGATGCAGAATCACAGTCCTCTGAATTGTCCAGGCATCACAGACATGCAGAGTTCACATTACAAGACCCAAAAGTATTCAGTTTTCTTTAGTGGCAATTTTTTAATAGATCTTGCACATATAAATATTGTGAAATGTTAAGATACATGTGTTATTGTGATATTGCACGAAGGACAAACATTAGAGAAGACACCATGAAAAACTCCTCTCTACAGTTTCTTTTTGAATCATCTGATAGGCTGGGCAGGTCCTTAGAGGTCTCATAAACAATGATACCTTCGTTGGTGCCTCACTTTCATAGTATGGCCCTGAAGTATGAGCTTTGAGGAAGAGATAAGAACACCAAAAGTACCACTGAAGAACACTGTGTAGTGCGGGGGAGCTATGCGCATGCGCACTGGGCAGAAAGAATGGAACTAAACCCTGCAACCCGGAAACAATCTCTCAACAGTATTTGTGTATTTATTTTTCTTTTTTTTTGGGATCTACTGGGAAAGTCTCAAAGATCGACCAGTCGATCGCGATGGATTGGTTGGCAACCACTACTTCAGCCAGATCACCAAGCTAGATTGTGAACAATTACGAGCCCAACTGCGATCTCTGTTATACCCTGTTAATCACAGTCTGCCACGTTGAGTGGGATAGGCTTGTTCCTTCCTTTGTCCTCTGCCAACAACCAATTCCCAATCTAAAGAAGTTTATTATCTCCAATCCTTTGTGTCATGTTGATCAGCTTGCCATGTGAGACTTTATTGAAAGCTTTCCAGAAATTCAAATACACTGTATGTACTAGTTCCCTCTCAGTTATTAGCTGCATTCACATAGAACTCCACAAAACACAATTTTCTCTTATAAATACATGTTGATTCTGTACAATGCAATTATTACTTTCAGAATGTTCTATTATGTTAGTTTTCATTATGAATTTCATCACTTACTCTATAAATAGGTCAATACATTCCTATTTTATCTCTGCTTCCTTTCTTAAACAGTGGACTCACTATTTAGGGTGTTACTTCTAATCCATAAGAATAATTCAAGAATCGATAGAACCACAGAAGATTGACAATCAGAACTTCCATTATCACTAAAACCATCTCTTACAAATCCCTGAGATATAGATCCTTGGGATTTATTAGCTTTGAAGCTCACTAATTGCTCAAGACGTTATTTGAGTAATATTTATTTCCTTCAATTCCTGTTCCCTGTAGTCTCTTGATTATCTACTATTTCAGGCTGGTTTCAAGAATTCAAAGTAATTGTTTAATTCCCCTGATATCTCCTGATTTCCTATGATAAATTCTCCTGTCTCTGTTTGTTACAGGCTTACATTTTCTCCTGACTAATCTTTTCCTTTTAACATACCAATCAAAGTTCTTACAGTCCATTCCCCCGTTCAGGGCAATTGTTTAATTCCCCTGACATCTTACTTACTCCCTATTGTTGTGATTGGAACACTGTGGTAGGATCTTGTTCTTCAGCTTTATATCTAGATGCCAGACTATTGCCATGTACTTCCTGGCTAATACATTGTGTCAACATGAATAGGTCAAATTTTGTGTACCATATTGACTGACTTACCTACAGAACTTGATTTCTTAATTGTGGATTTGTCCTCTAACTATTGTGGAGTGGAACTGTCCGGAGGATTGTTATCTTTCATCCAGATTGAGACTACCAAGGAATCTTAGTCTTGTCATTTTGAGCTATCAACAGGTTGATGAAGCGTGTATTTAAGAGGTTCCCACCTGCACATTGTCAATTAATGAAAGATGACAAAAATAACATTAAAAGTTACATGTGGTACAGTAATTACAATGAACAGTGTGTTTTACAACATTTGTGGCCTCCGTCGGTCGTGGTCGACCATGGGTACTGCGCCTCTGGTAGTCACCGTGAGTGTCTTCTCCAGGGCTGAGTTGAGATGGAGATCCATCGTTGCCCATGCAGTGGGACCCCCCCCCCCCCCATGCTGATGACCGGTCCAAAGGAACACGGAAGTCGGTACGGTTTGGTGCCAGCAGCCTCGCAGGAGTTGCCGTGCCGGTGCTGGGTACAGCAGTCAGCCGCCTTCGGGACTCCGACTCCGGATTTTCCCTCGGGGTTTACTCCCAAAGCCTTTCTCGTGAACGGGTATAGCCGCAAGGCAGTGGAGGTGTGAAATCAGAGATTTCCCTCTCCTAGATGAGCTACCATCCGTGGTTAACAAGCCCCATCTGCAACTGGTTTTAAGGCGCCAGTGGCCCGCCTTTGCCCCTTCCCCTGTCAGTGAGAACAGCTCCACCAGGCGTAAGAACTATGCCACACGTGAAGGCCAGGAGTTTGTTTAGCAGTGGGAGCTCGTCCCCACTACCACCCTTTGGCAATGACTACCCTAACATACAAGTAAGGATATCAGAATGCAGTTTCACACACAATAGCACAGTGTCCATAACCCATCTCATATTCTAAGCTGAATAGCACCATACTAGTTTATAAAAGATTTATTTGTTCAATACTACATTCACATTGGCATGTTCACTGTTAGTTACGTATGCCCTGAATTTTTCTGATGTGCAATGGAGCATTGGAGAATGAGGGGTGATTGGATAAAGTCATGAGGTACGTAGATAGAATGACTGAATATATAATTTTTCCTAGGGTTGGGGAATCAATAACTAAAAAGCACAGGTTTAAGGTGAGAGGAGAGTAATTTAATAGAAACCTTCACACAGATGGTGGACTACATATGAAATGAGCTGCCAGAGGAAGTGGTTGAAGCAGATATGTTCACAACACTTTAAAGACATTTGGACAAGAAAATGGATCTAAAAGGTTCAGAACGATATGGGGTAAACATGGGCAAATGGGTCTAGCTTAGATGGGAACCTTGGCTGGCCTGGGCCAGTTTAGCCAATAGACCTGTGTTCACACTGTGTAACTCAGAGTCTTTTTGACTCTATAACTCTAATAATATTGTGCTACCCTCAACCAACTCTTCTGTAACCAACTACCATCAATATATCAGAAGGCTTTTAGCAACTTGAACCATCCTTTCAATCAGGAGGAGGGGAAAACAAACAAGCAGATGGAAGGGTAGAAGTAGTGGACACTGGAGATAATGATGACTTTGTGATAATTTCACGGCAATTGCAGTGCACAAGAAATACCTTTTATCTGGGTGCTGATGAGCAGGCCACTGAAATACAGAATGTCCTTTGATGAATGTCCTTCCAAGAAGGTTACATTTGTCCTCCTGCCAGTGGCTGGGTCCCAATTCTTCAGGCTTTGGCACATCCGGTGTTTGCTGTGCTTCTTTTCTCTTGGGATATCCGCATTTTTATACCTGCGGCGCACAGTTCCAAGTCTCAGCAGTAACCACTCTTCGAGCTGGGGGAACAAATCAAGTCTGAGGAAGCCTGCAATAATGAGCGCCCTGTGGCATTTATCACAGTGACAGGATTGTAAATGATGCACTTTATTACCTCCTGTATGTATTCCCCTGCTTGGTACGATGGAAGGCAATTAATGTTTGCAGGGAGGGAAGATGCCTTCCACCCAATCAGTCTTGTGCCATGCTAATAATTTAAACAGACCCTCTTGTCCGTCTGCATTTTCAGTGGACAACTGTTTCTTTTTTTATTTCTAAGTGCAGTTTAAAGGTTTTGTCCAAATAAAAACCACTCATATACTGCATCCAGATGCACAGTCTCTGACAGCAAGTTGTTATTCCAGCAGCTTTAATTACCTCAATGTTAGGCACTATCAAAGACTGAGGGGGAAAGGCGGAATGTCTAAAGTATCCACACATAATGAGCTACATTGTCTCCTTTTGGCTACAAGATATTATCTCTCCACCTGCAAGACCTAATGGGTGCATTTTACGATATTGTTCTGCCTATCCGAATCAATCACTAAGATGAGCCTACAACGATGAGAATCCTCAACAAGGCTATTTGGTGCTGTCTGTGTGGTACAAGCACACTCTCTGATCATGTGCTTCTCCAGTTGCCATGATGAGGCCGCTCTCAGGTTAGAGGAGCACCACCTTATATTCCGCCTGTGTAGTCTCCAACCTGATGGAACGAACATCGATTTCTCAAATTTCTGGTGATTCCCAAACCCACCCCCACCATCTTCTTCACCTTTCCCCATTCCCATTTCTGACTCTCACCTTATCTCTTTACTTGCCCATCACCTCCCTCTACTCTATTTTCCATGGCCTTCTGTCCTCTCCTATCAGATTCCCCTTCTCCAGACCTTTATCTCTTTCACCAATCGACTTCCCAGCTCTTCACCCCTCCCCCTCTCCTGGTCTCACCTGTCTCCTACTACCTTGTAGCTGTTCCTCTCCTCCCCCCACTTTCTTACAGTAACTTTTCATCTCTTTTTTCCAGACTTGATGAAGGGTCTCGGCTCAAAGTGTCAGCTGTTCGCTCAGAGATTTCCAGAGATGCTGCCTGGGCTGTTGGGTTCCTCTGGCATTTTGTGTGTACAGTCTGCAGGTTACAAGGTTAAATGACAGCTGTGATTGCAAGTAGTGTGTAGGTGAATAGTTGAACTTGAAGCTAGTTAATGACATTATGGGGACAATTAATGTTGGATTAATGTAAGGAGGTGGTTAATGTTCAGCATGGATTCAGCATGGTGCCAAAGGGCTTGTTTGTGAACTTTATTACTGTGACTCTAGAGCAGTAGTTTTATGTAGGAATAGCAATACAGACTTGTTTCTAAATCTAAAATTGTCCAAGGTGCACATGAATAATGAGTCAGACTATTGGTATTTGGTGGTGCAGCACAGGGAAAGAATAAGATTCTTTTTATGAATAATGAGTCCGATGGTCAGTGCAGTGAATTAGACACTCTCGGTGCAGCAACACAGAGCATTAGAGGAAGTGTGTCATTCTTTCAATTCAAGATTCGAGTCAAAGCTGTCAGCATGAGGAGCGTGCACATTGACATTTTAGTACTGGCTCCGTACAGTAATCACTGAGGTCATATTTATTTGGTAACATCACATCAAAGAATAGATTGAAGCACATTTTCTGCCCTTTCAGAGCAAGTCAGAAGTTGAAGTGTTCTGCACGCTCTTGATGTGAATGGTAATTTCCTTAAGAGCTCCTTTCAATCTAAGAACAAAACAGAAAGTACAAAAAAAAATGTGAGCAGATGGCTTGCAAATGCATTGTAAAAAGCTTGTTATCTCTCCTGTCGAGCAGGTGCAATAGGATTTGCTCAAAGTCTATTTCTACTTAGGCAGTTGAACAAATTCATTTACTTTTTTGGCAGTGAGTGAAGCAACCTTCAGAGAATCATTTTTTCCACAATGTATAAAAAATTTGTTTTTTGCTTTCTATGGTATTTTCAAATAAAAGATCTTAGTGGTTATTGGTTCATCAGCTCTGCACACTTAGCAACAAAGGCAAGGTATCCGATTTTCCACCTGGTTTAGCAAATTGATCGGCATTGATACACAAAGAACAGTTGAGAGAGAAGAAAATGCAGCCCTCATCAGTTGCCAGTGTAGTAATGTTTACACAGGTAAAGTTTGAAACACTGAACAGGTTACGATGCATCTGTGGAGAGAAAAACACAACCAACAGTAACCTCACAAAAATATCTGATGAAAACTCTTTGATTTGAAACACTACCAAGAAGCCACTGCTGTGGGGATCACAAAATCTTTCATGAATGAGGAAGTGGATCATGGGCATAGTGGTGGGGTATGTGTATGACTACAACATTTAGGAATTTTTGTGCCAAGTGTGAGGTCTTGATCTTCAGATATACCTTCTGTGAAGTGAAAAGAGCCTGTGCTGGAGCATGAAAGATGATAGTAAATTTCATTAACTATGCATGCCTTTTCTAAGAGGTGGGTCCTGAGATACGAGAAGAGCTCCAAGCTTTCTGGGCCCCTGGCTCTGTGAGACGGTGGAACTCTACTAGCTTTGCCACCGTGTCACCCTGCGTCAGAGATGAGTTTGTACTGCAGGAGTGATGCACTTGTACTGTGATGTTGAAGTGGATTGTGCATCTCTGCAGAACTGCTTATCCCCTCTTATAGCAAGCTAACAAACTTAAAGAAATCAATCATTCAGAATATATTTATATTTACTCAAAATTATCATCAAACACTCTTTGTATATTTTACTCTTATTCTGTGTGACTACTTAGCTGCTGCTGTTTAACTGAATCACATGTTTTAACCATTTCACAGCTCTTTGTAATTTCCCCCAGGTCTTTCAATAACCCTGTTGGATATAAATCTGTTGGATAGGTGGCTGCAGTTCCTTCATTCATTCCAGTCCTCTCATTCTCCTTATTTCCCATAGGATTTGCACAAGCATTTTCTCCTCTTTATCAGACTTTCATTCTGCTAGCTGATTGTTTACTTACTCTTGGCTTGTTTATCTGAGGCATGCTGGCAATCGCTAATGTTGCTTTTATAAAGGAAACAATGGACAACACATCTGCTTCTACAATATAGCAGGTAGATTAAAAAAATTAACTAAATGAGGCAGAGTGCTTCAGAGCAACGATTGCATGTGTTTGAGATGACACTTTCAGAAACCATGGTCAGAGGTTGAGCTTATTTGGTCTACCAAGGATCCAACAGTAATTAATCATTCAAGTACCTTTACACAAAGCTCATTTGCCTTTATCTTTGTGCTTTACCTTGGTTCTCAGTATGGCAACAACACAATATATAAGTTCTGTAAAATGGTTTCAAAACCCTTCATGGCCTTTTCCCTCTCCAACTGTCCGGGTTAACATCCAGGTCAAGATGGCCTATTAACATCGTGGCTCTGATTTAATTGTTCTTTTTAGGTTCATAGGACAGTGTGTAGAGTTAAGGGTCGGATAAGGGTTCAGGGACAGGGATCACTGTTGAAAGTTCAAAATAATTTTATTATCAGAATACATACATGTCACTACATATAATCCTGAGATTCACTTTTCTGTAGGCATACTCAGCAAATCTATAGAAGAGTAACTATAATAGAATCATTGAAAGATCAGTCGGAACGTCAAAGTCAACAAATTGTGAAATGCAAATATAAATAAATAGCAATAAATAACGAGAACATGAGATAATGAGATAAAGAGTCCTTAAAGCGAAATAATTGATTATAGGAACATTTTACTGATGGGACAAGTAAGACTAGTTATCTACTTTTGTTCAAGAGCCTAATGATTGAGGGGTAGCAACTGTTCTTGAAACTGGTGTTGCGAGACCTGTGACACATTTACTTTCTACCTGATAGGAGCAGCGAGAAGAGAGCATGGCCTGGGTGGTGAGCATCTCTGATGATGGATGATGTTTTCCAACAACAGTGTTTCATGTAGATGTGGTCAATAATTGGGAAGGATTTACCTGTGGTATACTTGGCTGAATCCACTACCCTTTGTAGGATATTGCATTCAAAGGCATTGGTGTTTCCATACCAGGCCATGATGTAGCCAGTCAATCTACACTGCACATCTATAGAAGCTTGTCAAAGTTTTCAATGGCATGCAAGACCTGCAGACTCCTCAGGAAGTAGAGGTGCTACCATGCTTCCTTCACAATGGCATTTGCCTGCGAGGACATGTCCTTTGAAATAATATGCAGGAGCGTAAAGTTGCTAACCCTCTCTGCCTCTGATCTTCCAATGAGGACTGGCTCATGGACGTCTGATTTCCCTCTCCTGAAGTCTGAAAACAGGAAGAAGAAGCATTGAAGAGTCAGGGGCAGGAGCCTGTGTTCAGAGTCCAAGTTGGAATGCTCAGCAATCCAGAAGTTAGGTCATGTCAGGCTAACAGGCACTGATGAGACCTGCGATCCCCAGGTTAATGAATTCCAGTTACAGGTCTGTAAGGGCTGGTAACCCCCACCACACTACATCCTCAGTCACTAGGATCAGAACATCAGTCATGTGAGTCCAGAAGTCAAGGCCTGATACCCTCTGTGGTCAAAGGTCAATGATCCCAGAGGCTGGGTCACTCAAGGCCTGAAGGTTCAACCCATGATTGGTGAGTTCTGGGACTGAGGCCCAAATGTTAAACCTGTCAAACCCATGAGAGGCAAGTCTTGAGTCAAGGACCAAAAGTCAAACCCATGATTGGTGAACTATGTGGTCAATACCCAGAGGGAGGCAAAGTTTGGTGGACAAAGCCAAAGTTTGAAGCCTAGAGCTCAATGACTGCAAAGGTAGAAAGCTGGAAAAGTCAAAAACCAAATTTACTGAAAGCAGAGGTAGTAAGCCCAAAGGGATGAAGAACAGAGTTGGCAGGTCCAGAGGTAGAGGGCCAAAGTTTGAGTCCGTGACTCTGAGAGTGCTGGGCCAAGGCCAGGGGGCCAAGAGGCGGCCAGTCTTGGTGCTGGAAACCTGCCTGCGTATGAGGGCTTGGATAAATGAGAGAGTGGCTTGCTGCTGTTGTTGCTACTGTATATATTGTGTGTTGTGTGCTGTGTTAGATGTTGCATGCATGCTATGTTAGTGCCAGAATGTGTGGCAACACTTGTGGGCTGTCCCCAGCACAGTTTGTTAAAACAACCAATGCATTTCACTGTGTGTTCCGATGTACATGTGATAAATAAATCTGAATCTCAATCTCTCTCACATCCTCCAGCCTTCGAATCTTTCTGAAATTGGTACTCATTCAGATCTGGCCTTCTCTGGCATCAGTGGCAGAACCAACCCAATCTTTGATATTCCTTCCTTAAACCTCATTTTCCTCACCCTCTTTTTCCTTTCAGATGTATATTAGCACCAACCTCTTGGGTGAATTTTTCATTAAAGAAAACAAAGGATTTAGTCAAATACAGGAAGATGGCACTGAGGTAAAATATCAACAGATGCTGGAAGTCCAGGGCAACACACACAAAATACTGAAGCAACTCTGCTGGTCAGGCAGCATCTATGAACATTAATTTACAATGTCTTGGCCTGAGACCCTTCATCAGAAAATAAGGGGGAAGATGCCAGAATGAAAAGGGGGAGGAGAAGAAGGATAGGCTGGAAGGTGATAGGTAAGGTCAGGACAGTGGGAAAGGTGAAGGGCTGGAGAAGAAGGAATCTGACAGGAGAGGAGAGTAGACCATGAGGAAAAGGGAAGAAAAAGGGACGCCGGGGGATGAGCTAGGCAGGTGAGGATAAGGTGTATGAGGCCAGAGTAGGGAATGGAAGAATGGGGAAGGGGGAGGAGTAAAGAAAAAGAAGAGAAAAAATCTTCTCTCTCTGCAAGCAAGAGAATTACCACCAAACACATTATTACTTCTGTAACCGGGTGACAATCAAATGCTATTCATTATTGTTAAAAAATGTACTCGGGCATTCATCCGGGTAATGCTAGAATAGTTGTCTGTGCCTTTAAGTGGAGATGATGATGTCATTACGCACGCGCGGAATAGTGGGGAGACCATTTTGTTTTCTGCTGCAGGAGTTGGTGGGACTTTGGAATTGAGTTCCTCCCAGGTGAGTATTAATTAATGATATACATGTGAATTCATTTATGCTTGTTGGCCAATCAGGAATATCAATAATTTGACATGTTTTACATGTGGATGCATTAGATTTTCATGAGTGAAGAACTCGATACTGGATAGCGTGGCTTGCAAAGTTCCTCACCGGCCATGTAGGTCAGACTTCCTGTAATTTAACGACCAGGCACTATCTTGTAAAAGTTGTGCCAAAGTGTACCTTTTGTCTAACTTTATTGTATCATGACTGATTGTGCATGTAACCGCGTAATGTGAATGTTTAGTCTCCGTCCGGGCGTTTAGCACGTGTGTACTAAAAAGTAGTAGGTGTCTTAGATGAGATGTATTCGCGTACATTTTTCGCTGCTATGTATAATGTACGGGGTTGGAGGGGATTCTAATGTTGTTTGTATTGTGTTTCTTCAGAATTGCCACTACCGTATTAGTATTGTATTCATTTTGTGAGGTTTTCTTTGTATTTTTATACTTCATATGCAATTGGTCGAGACACAAGTGTGTGAATCGAAGGTTAAATGGAGATTGTAAGTGGCAGGACCTGATTGTAAAGTCATTCGTTTTGGTTTAAGATCTTCTTCTGGCACTGAAATGTCTAAAACAGATAAGGAATTAAAACCCAAAAAAGTAGTTATTGTCCTGAATGTGTACTTTTACACAGGCTATAACATTTGGTACCAGGAGTGGGGTTAGTTCCAGACCAGTTTAGAGGGTCTCTGGTTGTTGTATGCAGTATAATATACAATACCTAATACAGTAGTGGTGAAGACAGGACTATTGTTCCCATCGGGCGGAAGGGGAGAGCGCCTGTTGCCTCATGGAGAGCATGGTGAACCTTGGGACTGGGCTGGGACGTCAGCGACTGATGTCAGGACGCAGAGCGGTGATGTGGATCCAGGGAACTGTGGGCCGTGAAGCCATCGCATTTGCAGCAAAGGACAGCAGCAACTCCTTTTGCAGGCTTGTGAAAACTTTCGAGACTTGAGCTTTTACTATGTCACAATCAGAGGACAAATCAGTTGAACTTGATTTGAATGAGCAAATTAGGGAATTATGTATGATGAAGCCATGGCAATCATAGATACATTAAACCAAAGATCCTATGTATATGTCCCCAGGACATTGTTCATTTACGGGGGATGTTGAGAAAGATGGGAGGTCTGTTGATTACTTTATTGAAGAAGTACAACATGCACTTCATAGTAGAAATTAGTCTGACCAGAATTAACACACTCAAAATGCTGGTGGAACACAGCAGGCCAGGCAGCATCTATAGTGAGAAGCGCTGTTGACGTTTCGGGCCGAAACCCAAGAGTCTGTGTGTGTCATTGTTTGAATTTCCAGCATCTGCAGATTTCCTTGTATTTGACCAGGATCAATATGTCTTTGTCATATGCACAGTGATGTGGAGGAAGACCGGGCTGATGTCTGTTCACCTATCTCAGGGAAGCTTTTAGAGACAAGCACAGCGCGCCCCAGCTGTGGCATAGCCTCTACAGTTGCAAACAGCTTGAGGGTGAAGATGTAAGAGAGTTTTCACATGCCTTAGCCCAAGCTCTTAACTCGATACTGAAGCACTCTCCTGATGCCATGACCAATAAGAGGGTGGTACTAAGAGATCAATTTATAGAGGGGATCAGGGATCCTTCCCTCAGAAGGAAGCTCCACAGATTCGTGAGGAACCACCCTGAGTCCTCAATGATAGAAGTGAGAGAAGAGGCTCGTCTGTGCCTCGCAGACGAGTCCCTAGGAGACACAAAATCTGGAAAGTCAAGTGTAGCATTAGCCAAGCACAGTGCTCGATTGTTAAAGCTCGGGAATCTGAGTCTGTCACATTAGATGATGTCCTTAAAGTAGTCGCAGAGCTGTGAATTGACTCAAGCAGTGAAAGATCTCACTGTACAGAGGGATTTTACACATGCTACTAGTGGCAGACGTAATTTACAGCCTAGGTTCACAGAAGATAGGACACCAATATGTTTCAAGTATTGGGTGGGAGGGCACTTGGCCAAGAATTGCCCACAGAAGCAGGGTGCAAGAGAAGTGGAGTCTGCATCCTCCTGCCCTCAAGAGGTTGGGAGTCGGGCAATTCGGCGGAAACTCATAGATATAGAGAATGTACCGCTATCCCGTGACCAGTTGCTGCAATGTGTGATAGGAACATGTCCAGTGGCTGAGCTTGAAATATCAGGTGACCCTGTCCATTGTCTGTCGGGCACAGGTAGTCAAGTCAGCAGCCTGACCGAGCAGTTCTTCGCAAACACTTGAATGGAGGATAAGGATATGTTGTCCACTGCTGGCTGGCTTAGGCTAACACTCTTGATATTCCTTACCTTGGGTATCTAGAGCTAGAGGTTCAAGCAATGGGCATGACGAGACCAAATTGTGGCTTTCTAGTAGTCAGGGATCCTGGTGGAACTGAACCACCTATCCCATGTATTGTAGGCATGAGCCAGTGTAGGCAACTTGTCTACCCAGAGTTTGACACCACCCTAGAAGGGAAGCTGGATTCTGATTGCAGAGATGTTTTCCAGAAAGTGCAGATGCACGGTACTGAAAGAAAAGCAGTAGTTTGAGTATAGGGAAAAGATACTGAGCACATATCTACTGGGTTTGTAATCACTGACAATAACCCCCTATCCCACTTGAAAACTGCCGAGTTGGGCGCAGTGGAGCAGAGATGGATCTCACAGCTGTCAGGGTTTGACTTCGATGTCCAGTCTTGTCCAGGTCAGAGCAATGCCGTGGCTGATGCACTTTCTAGGCAGCCATTTGCAGGGGAACCGGAGCCTGTCTCAGAGGATGCGGAGTTTGATGGGTCTGTGGCGATCTGTAGTTTGATCAATCGCGGCATTGCTCTTGACCCCGCACTGGTTGCCACTGGTCTTAACAGCTGTAGGGTTAAGCAGATTAAAGCTTGGGAAACTAGTACTAGTGATGTAAGTGGTCCGATGCAAGGGAACACTCCTACGCTAGTTGTACACCAGAGCCGACTGAGGGATGTGCATGCCAGTGCAAAAGAATACTCTAAACAGAAAGCAGCAGAACACATTGCCTGGCAGGAGGACAAAGTTTACTGTCCCAAAGTTGCTGAGAATGTGCTGGTTTACTTGAGGAACAGACCATTAAGCTGTAATAAGATCCAGGATGCTTGGAACCCAACCGTCTATAGGGTGGTAGAGGTACTGGGCAACACATACACAGCGGAACCTTGAGAGGGTGGGCCTAGCAAGAGGGTGAACAGGGTAGACATCAGGCCCTGTGAGAACCATCCCACTCCAGCTCCCCAAAGGAGACAGCAAACTCCAGTAACTCAGGTCAGCTCACCCCGGGGCAGGAATCAGATTCTGAGGATAGTGTGATAGTGGTAGAAGATATGTCAGAACAGGGTGTACAGAGCCTTGACCCTAGCCTAGACAGCATATCTTCCGAAATCGTGACACCTCCTGGGACTGAGACTGGGGAGCCGACAACTGCTAATGCAGGGGCAGAGGTCGGTAGCCCTCCAGGGGCAGCACCCCGCAGGAATAAACGAGTAAATGCTGGACAGCACCCTAACCCACATCATGCACCAAGGTTAGTCCCTGCTGAGGACTCCATCAGTCCGGCAACCGTGTGTGAGATATTGGCTAGTCTTAGTTCAGTTCTCTTTCGAGAAGCAGTTAAGGAGTTTAAAAGTACCCTTGTAGTGAGTGAGTAATGGAGGACGATTACTTGAATGCAGGGAGAATGTAACCGGGTGACCATCAAATGCGATTCATTATTGTTAAAAAGTGTACTCATCCAGGTAATGCTAGAATATTTGTCTGTGCCTTTAAATGGAGATGGTGATGTCATTGCACACGCGTGGGATAGTGGGGAGACCATTTTGTTTTCTGCTGCAGGAGCTGGTGGGGCTTTGCAATTGAGTTCCTCCCAGGAATGCTAGGCATGGTGAGGAAAGGTGAGCATTAATTTACAATATCCATGTGAATTCATTTATGCTTGTTGGTGAATCGGGTATATCAGTAATTTGACGCGTTTTACATGTGGATGCGTTAGATTTTCATGAGTGAAGAACTCGATACTGGATAGCGTGGCTTGCAAGGTTCCTCACCGGCCAAGTTGGTCAGTCTTCCTGTAATTTAACGACTAAACCCTATCTTGCAAAAGTTGTGCCAAAGTGTACCTTTTGTCTAACTTTATTGTATCATGACTGATTGTGCATGTAACTGTGTAATGTGAATGTTTAGTCTCCGTTCGGGCATTCAGCACGTGTGTACTAAAGAGTAGTAGACATCTTAGATGAGAAGTGTTCACTTACATTTTTCACTGCGATGTATAAGGTACAGGGTTGGGGCGATTCTAATGTTGTTTGTATTGTGTTTCTTCAGAATTGCCACCACTGTATTAGTTCTGCATTCATTTTGTGCGGTTTTCTTTGTATTTTTATACTGCATACACAATTGATCGAGACTCAAGCGTGTGAATCAAAGTTTAAACAGCAACTGTAAGCGGCAGGACCTGATTGTAAAGTCATTTGCTTTGTTTTAAGACCCTCTTCTGGCACTTAAACATCTAAAACAGATAAAGGAATTAAAACCCGAAAAAGTAGTTGTCCTGAGTGTGTACTTTTACTCAGGCTGCAACAACTTCACCCTGTCCCTCTCACCACTTTCTGCAGTAATTGCTTCCTCCGTGATTGTTATGTCCAGTCGTCCCTGAAAGCAGCCAAAGTACTACATCTACCCATTCATATCCTCCCTCATCTCCAGTCAGGGCCAACGTTGTCCTTCCAGGTGAGGCAACACTTCAGCTGTGAATCTGCTGAGGCCGTGTTCCCAATGCAGCCTCCTCTACACTGGTGAGATCTGACTTAAATTGAGCAGCATATACCCATCCACCAAAATCAGAATTTCCCAGTGGCCAACCATTTTAATTCCTATCCTCATTCCCATTCTGGCATGTCAGTCCATGGCCTCCTCTTCTGCCATGAGGAAGCCACACTCAGGTTGGCGGAGCAACATGCACCTCATATCCCATCTTAATAGCCTCCAATCTGACAGCATGAATATCAATTTCTCCTTCCCTTTCCCCTCCTGTTTCCCTCATTTTCTATTCTCTACTTTGGCCTCTTATGTCTTCTCCTCATTTACTTATCACTTCTCCCTGGTGCCCCTCCTTCTTCCCTTTCTCCCATGGTCCACTCTCCTCTCCTATCAGAATCCTTCCTCCCCAGCCCTTTATCTTTCCCACCCACCTGGTTTCACCTATCATCTTCTGGCTTGTCCTCCTTCCCCACCCCACCTTTTGATTCTGGTACCTTCCCCCTTCCATTCATTCAGTCTTGATGAAGGGTTTCAGCTCAAAACATTGACTCTTTATTCATTTTCATAGATGCTGCCTGACCTGCTGAGTAACTCCAGCATTTTGTGTGTGTTGTATTGTAACTATATCTAGTGGTATGCCTCTTCTGGCTGTCGATCCCTATACCCACTACCCTCCGTGTGAAAACCTTAGCCCTAAGGTCTCCTCCAAAGCTTGTTTATTTATTTAGAGACCCAGCATGGAACAGGCCCTTCCAATCCAACGAGTCACACTGTCCAGCAACTCACCTATTTAACACTAACCTAATCACGGAACAATTTCCAATGACCAATTAGCCTTCTAACCGGTATGTCTGTTGGACTGTGCACCCAGAGGAAACTCACGTGCACACAGGAAGGAACATACAAACTTGCTTACAGAAGTTCGCCCCTCTCCCTGCACTGGAGCCCTCTTGGTTGAGAATCCCCTGCACTCGGAAAAAGACTCTGATTGCCTATTCTATTTGTACCTTTCATAATTTCACAGATGATTTCAACGTTGGCCCTCAGCATCCTGCGTTCTACAGGTTTTCACACAGAGGGTAGTGGGTATAGGGATCGACAGCCAGAAGAAGCATACAGCTAGATACAGTTACAATACAACATATGGAAAATGCCAGAGTAATTGAGCAGGTCAGGCAGCATCTAAGAAAATGAATAAAGATTCAATGTACCCAACTGATTCTGTCTCTACTTTTTAATGCTCTACTCTCCATTCCAGGCAATATTCTGTTGAACCTTTACTGCAAGCTCTCCATTGCTACCTCATTCTTCTGATAATAGCCATCAAGAATGAATGTATGGAACAGCGACCTTCGGGAGCAAGTGATGTGAATAATTTCTTGGCATGAATTTAATGCTTTCTAGACTTGCACAGCTGTGCTCTATTGCACAGAAGAAAACATTGTGCCTGACTTTGAATGGTGTCAGCCACATTAATTAAAATCTACATTTAGTTTTGTTTGTTTGGTTCACTATTTGATGTTGTTCATTAATGAGTAGAGTGTATCTAGATAGAAGTATTTTAAATGTTATGTAAAAAATTTAAATTTACTTAATTATTATTCAATTTCAACAATGAAATTTTAAAATGAATCAAACTGGCCTTTAGAAGACAGACAAAAGCGTTCAGTATAGTATGTGGCAGAACCATAGGATGTGTTATCCCATCTGCTTGCTGCAGAAACTGCACTGCGGTGGTCAGGAAGACTGGGTAGTCAATAGTACCTAATGCATCACCAGCACTAGCCTATCTGTCATCAAGGACATATGTACAGAAGGGTGCTGGATAGAGCCAATAACATCATAATGGACCCTACTTTCGCTGCTCATCGACTGTTGTCCTACTCCCATCAGAGAGGAGGCAATGAAGCTAGGACAACCAGGCTCAAAAACGGTTACTTTCCCCAAGCAGGAGGACTGATCAACACTTCCACCCACTAACTCCACCACTAACTGATTGTTTCCCATCAGTCATTTTTACAGTCTAGCGTCACTTTATTGACATCCAATCAATCTATGTAACTAAGCTATCTTATGTACTTATGTACTGTGTGTTTTTATTATTGTGTTCTTTATCTTTTGTATTTTTTATGGTGCTGTATCAGATCTGGAGTAACAATTATTTTGTTATCCTTACACTTGCGAACAGGAAAGGACACTAAACAATCTTGAATCCCAAGGCTGCATTCTGCTGACCGGATGGTCATGAAATCAAATGGGAACAGTTTGGCTGCCAAAGGTGTGACTCCAGGACAAGCACAGGAGGAAAGCATGGGCAGCAGGTTGCATTGAATGCATGCCATCCCGCTGCCGACAGTGTGGATGGTGTGAAGTAGTTAATGGAACATTTAGTGTGAATAAATTAATGGGACAGGAGGTATAAATGAGCCCAACATGAATGTCTGATTGATGCATTACACTTGAATAAACACAGCATACATTAGAGGAGAATTAAAGAGTGGGCATTACTTAATTAATAGAGTGGGAGGCAAGTACTAAGTGATGGGGTATTCAACCAGAATGAATTCTTCTGATTTTGGGCATGACTAAAGCAGTCAGCACAAAGAAATGAAGCAATCAGCATGAGTAAGCTGATGATGATATGGGTGTAATGAATGTAATGGAGCCGTGGGCACACTATGACAATTTTACGTTCTCTTTTCTTGTATTCTGAGTTGTTCTGTTGGACACAATGGGCACGTTATGCTGGCTCAGAAACATGTGGTGACTCTTGCGGGCTGCCTCCTGTAGACCTTTAGGTGTGTTGGTTGTTTCACTGTACGGTACATTTCTATCTAGTTGCGATAAATATATCTGAACATGAATCTGAAGCTACCAAAAACAACTGAGTTTATACAAATGGTGAATGTGTGGAACTCAGAGTGTGGTGCATTCAATGGTTTGTCATTGAACCCTCTAACAACCTCTCAAGACGTACTGTTGAATGTTCTTGATTGGTACAGCAGTTCAAACGTACTGGAATGTAAAAAGCTGCAGAGTAATGGACTCAGCCTAATACATCAAAGGTTCAAGAACAGCTCCTTCCCTTCAAACATTCGGTTCTTCACTCAACCAGCACAACACTGATCACTAGAGTTGAGCAATACTATTACCTGTTTAATCACCTTGCACTAGAATAGACCATATATTTTTCTGATTGTATTGTGACCTTTCTTGTAAAAAACTGTTTTTAATTGTGCTTACATTTTTCTTGTGAATGCTGCTTATATGATGCCATGTGTCTGTGAAGCTGTTACAAGGAAGTTTATCATTGTTTCTGTACATACATATACTTGTGCATATGACAATAAACTCTCCTTTGACATTTTGGATACTACTGCAGTTCTGCACCAAGTTGCCAGCATTTACCTGCAAAAGTACTAAAATTTTGGCATGTCCTTTTTTTAAGGGCTGGTTGTCCTTGTGTGGTCCAGTTGAAAAGCTGGTTCTGATGAAGTTTCTGCAGCACTTCCACTGAAAGGTGGAGACAGGCAAACTCATAACATTTAAAAATAGAACATACAGCAAGGGTGCAGCACCTTCAAGCCCACAATGACTGCACTGAACACGATGCTGAATTACATTAATGTTCCTGCCTGGTCCATATCACTCCAGTCCTTGTAGAGTAACCTGACTGTCTCAAAACCTGTTAACTGCCACCATCATGCCTGATTACATCACTATCCTTGGCTGCCCGTTTCAGACACCCAGCAGTTTGTATGTAAAACTAGCCCTGTACTCCTCCTTTAAAATTTCTCCCTCTAACATGCCCTCGAATATTTGATATTTCAGCACCGGGGAACAGGATTCTGACTGTCCAACCTATCTCTGCCTCCAGTAATTTTATAAATCTCTCTCAGGTCTCACCTCAGCTTCTGATGCTCCAGAGAACACAACCCAAATTTAGGAAGTACATAGCTGAGCATTTGAATTGGAATGTACTAAGTGCTGGTAATTGGAATTGGTATGGATGTGCTATTTGTAGATAGCACGAACATGTTTCTCTGCTGCATGACTCCATGACTTTAAAAAGATACTTGTGTAGAACAGGGGTTCCCAGCCTTTTTTATGCCATGGACCCCTACCATTAACCAAGGGGTGTGTGGATCCCAGGCTGGAAATCTCTGGTGTAGGGAGACACTCACATTGACTGCATC
Organism: Hypanus sabinus; assembly: GCF_030144855.1. Taxonomy (NCBI): domain Eukaryota; kingdom Metazoa; phylum Chordata; class Chondrichthyes; order Myliobatiformes; family Dasyatidae; genus Hypanus; species Hypanus sabinus. The sequence goes on from NC_082716.1 coordinate 82,695,368, forward strand.
TAACTACTTTAGCTCCCAGCACCCATTCAGTTTGATTGGTTTGTACCGGCACCCCAAATCCAATAGCTGCAGTCTCTTGTATCATGATTTTACTACTCCACTGCAAAGTCTTTTCAAGGTATGCTCACTTAAAAGAAGTTTTCCTTTTGACAGATCCTCTCTCACTGCTCCATTCTGAGATTCCTGCTGCCCACATTCTCTTGTCACACCTCTTCCCCTCAGTTCTTTATACTGGTCATTTCCTTTCCACCTTTCAGTCCAGGTGAAGCATTTCCACCTCAAACACTGACTGTTCATATACTCAGCAACCTGCTGAGTTCCTTCAGCAATTTGCTTTTGCTCCAGGTTCCCAGATCTGCATTCTCATGTTCCACCACAAAACTATTGGATAGCTGACACATACAGAAATGTGCAGGGCAGAGTTCAACGAATAGAAATATTCAAAAAATAATTACTTTGGATATTGGACTTGCAGTCCTTTATCTATTGTAAGTAGTTAACTGTTTTCAATGCATTTGGAGGGGAGATGGAGAATAAACTCACCTGGAGTTACTTTTCCCACTGATTAAACTAGTAACTTGATGGGTTGGCTGGGTAATTGAAAATAACATCTCACACTTTGTTGTAAATCCCTTCAGTTTCTCTTGGTCATGTGTTAAGGTGAGACGAAAAGACTTGAACAGGGACTCTGGCTGAACACTTATGGGCAGAGTCAAACTCTGTTTTGGAAGAAATCCAGCAAAGTTCTTGGAAAAGTTAGAAAATAGGAGGATAGTCACATTGAAACTTGTACAACAATGGGATAATGTGCAGTATTCATTAATAAAGTGAATGTTCTATGACTTACTAAAATATAAAGAGAAATTGCTGGAAATTCTCAGTAGGTGAGGCACAGAACTGTAAACTGATGAAGGGTTTCGGCCCGAAACATCGTCGCTACCTCCTCCCATAGACACTGTCTGGCCTGCTGAGTTCTGCCATCATTTTGTGTTTTTATTTATTTCCAGCATCTGCAGATTCACTCGTGTTGAACTGAAAACTCTGTCAGCTCTACAGAAAGGTCTTCCGGAGGAATCATGAACTGTTCCTTATCCCTCAGGCACTGCCTGACTTATTAAGGGTTTATGATCATCCCTCAGAAGCTGAGGTGCAAACTGTTTCTCGTTGTGTCTCAACACCTCTCTCTATAACTGGATCTTGGACTTCTTTACAGAAAGGCCACAGTCAGTTTGTGTTGCCAGAAACACCTCTAGCTGCATCACGCTGAGCACCAACACTCCCCAGGGCTGTGTGCTCATCCCACTGCTGTTCATGTACGACTGCACTGCTAGATCCAGTTCAATCCAAATCATCAGGCTCACTGATGACACTGTTTGACATCATCAACAAAAATGACAAGACAGCATACAGAGAGGAGGTAGAGTGGCTGATAGATTGGTGTGAGCACAATAACGTGTCTGAATGTAGCCAAGACCAAGGAGTTGATTTGAGCCTTTAGGAAGGAGTTGGCTGACCAATCATCACTGCATATAATCAGTTCCTTCATGGACTGTGTTAGGAGCACAAAGTTTCTGCAAGTGCACAAAATGGCTGATCTCACATGGTCCCTCAACACCACCTCTTTGGTCAAGAAAGCACAACAGCATCTCCACTTCCTGAGGAGACTAAGGCAGGCCGGACTCTCTCACTCCATTCTAACCAATTTTTACAGGAGCACCATTGAGAGTGTCCTGACAATCTGCATCATCATCTGGTAGGGGAATTGCTAAGCATCTGAGTGCATGTCCTTACAAAGGACTGCTGAGGATCATCAGGGTCTCTTTTCCACCCACCAGTGAATATTTTTCAAGAACTCAGTGTATGCAGGGCTCTTAGCATTATCATTGATTTCTCCCAACTGTCCAACAACTTCTTTGACCCCAACCATCAGGCAGGTGGTTTCATAGCATTAAGACAAGAACTGCTAGAATTCCCCCAGGCAGTAAGATGACCAAACACCCTGCCACCATCCACACCTCATCACTTATGCAATGCCAGTAATGTTATACTGTTTAACTTGTATCATAAATTCACTTTATTATTTATTAATTTATTTGTGGTAATATTAATTTATGTGCTGTGTGTATGAGTTACATTGCTTCATTTGGCAGTATACATGTGTATGGTTGAATGACAATGAATTTGAACTTTATTTTACCACTATTCAGACTTTCATCAAAGTTATAGTTTCAGATTACTACTTTTCTGTGCTTTATGACTCAAGATCTCTATCAGTCCTGGGAGCAGTTAGAGATTAAATAGGCTTAAAGATGCAAAGTAGAGTAATGTGAGCTGTAGTGCACAGGTAGAGGCAAGGCTCAAAGGGGAGGTCGATGATGGGATGAAAGGCAAGAGAGATGAACTAGGTGAAAGGGAAAGAGAAACAGGATGTGAATATCTAAAGAAGCATATCATAGCAACCATGCTGTGGATGCTATAAATTCGAAGGTTTCTGGAGAAGTTAATTATTTGAAACACTGAGGCAGGAAGCCTGTGACGATTTTCAGAGTCATATTCAGATTCAGTTTATTGTCATTTAGAAACCACAAATGCAATGCAGTTAAAAAATGAGACAACGTTCCTCCAGAATGATATCACAAATAAGAAGCACATGACAAAGCAGACCACACAAGAAAAACCACATAACGTTTGGTAATCTCCAATCCGGAGTCCAGAGAGGCTGCTGCATATTAATATCATGCTACCATCTTAGCACATTCCCCGGAAAGGAACTCCAAATCCATCAGACAAAACAAGACTACCCAGACACACCAAGTCAGGAGACCAACTCTACCACCCAACAAACCAAAAACCTGCACAAAACCACATAGTTATAGTTAACATTTAGTTGCAACAGTGCAGACAATACCATAATTGATAAAAGACTAACTGAGAAATACCTCATAATTTAACATTTAGTTCCAACAGTGCAAAGCAATACCATAATCTGATAAAGAGCAGACTATGGCACTGTAAAAAAAAGTCTCAAAGTCCCGACAGCCCATCATCTCACGCAGACGGTAGAAGGAAGATAAACTCTTCCTGCCATGAACCTCCAGTGCCGCAACCTTGCTGATACTGACCCCTGCAAGCACCCAACCACAGCCAACTCTGAGCCCGTCCGAAAACTTTGAGCCTCCGACCAGCCCTCCGACACCGAGCACCGAGCACCACCTCTGCCGAACGCTTCGACCCCGGCACCGGCCACCAGCAACAGGCAAAGCCCAGGATTTGGGGCCTTCCTCCCGGAGATTTTCTGATCACATAGTAGCAGCGGCAGCGAAGCAGGCATTTCAAGAGTTTCACCAGATGTTCCTCTGTGCTTCACCCGTTCATCTCCATCAAATCAGGATTGTACACGGCATCCTACTTGACAGATTATAGATATTCATTCCAAAGTGGCCGCTGTGCGCTGCTGCGTCACACCGCTATCTTAGTCAAAGTCAGAATGTAAGGTGCTGCTCCATGAGTTTATGTTGAGCTTCACTGGAACAAGGCAGGAGGATGTAGACAGAGGAAGAAGAAAGGGTTGGAGAGTTAAAATGACAAGTAGCTAGAAACTCAGAATCTCTCTTGTGGAGTGATCCAGAGGCCTCTGCAAATTGATAAGCTAATCTTACACAGTGGAGACATTCTGAATATAGAAAACAGAGTTAGGAGAAGTATACCAAATTCCATATAAGACCATAAGATATAAGAGCAGAAGCAGGCCAGTTGGCGCATTAAGTCTGCTCTGCCATTCAATCATGGGCTGATCCAAATCTTCCAGTCATTCCCACTCTCCTGCCTTTACTCCATACCCCTTGATGCCCTGGCTAATCAAGAACCTATCTATCTCTGCCTTAAATACACCCAATGACTTGGCCTCCATAGCCAATCGTGACAACAAATTCCACAGATTTACCATCCTCTGACTAAAGTAATTTCTTTGCTTCTTTGTTCTAAATGGATGTTCTTCAATCCTGAAGTCGTGGACTCTTGTCTTAGACTCCCCTATGATGGGAAATAACTTTGCCATATCTAATCTGTTCAGTCCTTTTTAACATTTGGAATGTTTCTAAGAGATCCCCCTTCATTCTCCTGAACTCCAGGGAATACAGCCCAAGTGCTGCCAGACTTTCCTCATACGGTAACCCTTTCATTCCTGGAATCATTCTCAAGAATTTTCTCTGAACCCTCTCCAATGTCAGTATATTCTTTCTAAAATAAGGAGCCCAAAACTGTACACAATACTCCGGGTGGTCTCATGAGTGCCTTAGAGAGCCTCAATATCACATCCCTGCTCTTATATTCTATACCTCTTGAAATGAATGCCAACATTGCATTTGCCTTCTTCACCACCAACTCAACCTGGATGTTAACCTTTAGGGTTTCCTGCCCAAGTCCCTTTGCATCAATGCGTTTTGAATTCTCTCCCCATCTAAATATTAGTCTGCCTGTTAATTTCTGGAGGCCTGGGCCCTGGACGGGAATCTGCTTGCTCAGGTGACCCACTGTATGCCGCCTCTGACTTTGATTCTTTCTGGCAATCATTGGGAGGAAGTACGTTTCAGCCTCATTCAGTCACCCCAAGCCCCGGTAGTCCTAGGGTACCCATGGCTGACCCAGTACAATCTCCGTATTGACTGGTCTACCGGGAGGATAGCCGAACGGAGCCCGTCCTGCCATACCAACTGCCTGTGGTTGGCCCTGTCTCCCAGGGAAGCTACCGTGACCCCACCTGTTTTGGAACCCCTTGACTTGTCCCGGGTCCCCAAGGAGTACCATGACTTAGCACAGGTGTTCAGCAAGCAGTGGGCCCTTTCTCTACCCCCACACCGCCCATACGATTGTGCAAATGACCTCCCCGGGGCCTCGCAACCTACCAGTCACCTGTATAATTTGTCCTGGCCTGAGAAAGAAGCCATAGAGAAATATATTAGTGAGTCTCTCGCGGCAGGCATGATTCGACCCTCATCCTCCCCGGTGGGCGCTGGACTTTTCTTTGTGGAGAAGAAGGATGGCTCTCTCTGTCCCTGCATCGATTACTGAGGCCTAAACCATATCACCATTAGGAACAAGTATAAGTTGTTATAAGTTCTTATAGGTTCTGCGTTCGAGCCACTTCGTGGAGCCACCATCTTCTCAAAGTTGGACCTCCGAAATGCCTACCATCTGGTGTGGATAAGGGAGGGGGACGAATGGAAGACAGCTTTCAATACCCCTTTAGGTTACTTCGAGTATCTCGTCATGCCTTTCGGCCTCACAAATGCTCCCGCCGTTTTTCAAGCCTTGATTAACAATGTCCTAAGAGACTTCATTAACCGCTTCATGTTTGTCTACCTGGATGACATCCTGATCTTTTCCGGCAATCCCCATGTCCGTCAAGTTCTGCAGAGGCTGGGGGAGAATAAATTATTTGTGAAGGCGGTTAAATGCGAATTCCACATCCCCATAGTCAGCTTCCTAGGGTATATCGTCGAGAGGGGACAGGTGAGAGCTGATCCCGAGAAGATCCGGGCTGTGGCGGAGTGGCCCAAACCCATGGACCGCAAGCAACTCCAACAGTTCCTAGGGTTTGCGAACTTCTATCCCAAGTTCATCAGAAACTACAGTCAGGTGGCGGCCCCCCTTACCCGACTTACCTCGCCCACCACACCATTCTGCTGGAATCCCGAGGCTGACTCAGCATTCACCAGTCTGAAGAAGTGTTTCACCACTGCCCCCATCCTGGTTCATCCGGACCCATCCCAGCAATTCATCATGGAAGCAGATGTCTCTGACTGCAGAAAAGGAGGAACTCATGGAGGGAATGTCTACTGAGTCTCTCTGGGTGGAAATTTGAAACAGGAAGGGGTCAATAACTCTACTGGGTGTTTTTTATAAACCATCCAATAATAACAGGGACATCAAGGAGCAGAAAGGGAGACAGATTCTAGAACGGTGCAGTAATAACAGGGTTGTTGCCGGGGGAGTTTAATTTCCCCAATATTGATTGGCATCTTCCTAGAGAGCGGGGTATAGATGGGGTGGAGTTTGTTAGGTGTGTTCAGGAAGGTTTCCTGACACAATATGTAGATAAGCCTACAAGAGGAGAGGCTGTACTTGATTTGGTATTGGGGAATGAAGCCAGTCAGGTGTCAGGTCTCTCAGTGGGAGAGCGTTTTGGAGATAGTGATCACAATTCTATCTCTTTTACCATAGTACTGGAGAGGGATAGGAACAGACAAGTTAGGAGAGCATTTAACTGGAGTAAGGGTAATATGAAGCTATCAGGCAGGAACTTGGAAGCATAAATTGAGAACAGATGTTCTCAGGGAAATGTATGGAAAAAATATGACAAATGTTCAGGGGATATTTGTGTGGCATTCTGCACAGGTACATTCCAAGGAGACGGAAAGAATGGTAGGGTACACAAACTATGGTGTACATAGGCAGTTGAAAATCTCGTCAAGAAGAAAACAAGAGCTTATGAAAAATTCAAAATCTAGGTGGTAATAGAGATCTAGAAAATTATAAGGCTAGCAGGAAGAAGCCTAAGAATGAAATTAGGAGAACCAGAAAGGGCCATGAGAAGGCCTTTATGAGCAGGATTAAGGAAAATGCAAGGCATTCTATAAATATGTGGTGCAAGAGGGTACAATGTGAGAGAATAGGACTAATCAAGTTTGACAATGGAAAAATATGTATGGAACCGGGGGAGATAGCAAAGGTAACTAATGAATACTCTGCTTCAGTATTCACTAGAGAAAAGGACCTTGACAATTGTAGGGATGACTTACAGTGGACTGAAAAGCTTGGCCATATAGACATTAAGAAAGAGGATGTGCTGGATCTTTTGGAATGCATCAAGTTGAATAAGTCACTGGGACCAGATGAGATGTACCCCAGGCTACTGTGGGAGGTGAGGGAGAAGATTGCTGAGCCTCTGGCAATGATCTTTGCATCATCAATGAGGACAGGACAGGTTCTGTAGGCTTGGAGGGTTGCAGATGTTGTTCCCATATTCAAGAAAGGGAGTAGAGATAGCCCAGTAAATTGTAGACCAGTGAGTCTCACTTCATCCGTTGTAAGTTGATGGAGAAGATCCTGGGAGGCAGGATTTATGAACATTTGGAGAGGCATAATTTGTTTAGGAATAGTCAGAATGGCTTTGTCAAAGGCCTTACCAACCTGATTGAATTTTTTGAGGATGTGCCTAAACACATTGATGAAGGTAGAGCAGTAGATGTATTTGTATATGGATTTCAGCAAGGCATTTGATAAGGTATCCCATTCAAGGCTTACTGAGAAAATAAGGAGGCGTGGGATCCAAGGGGATATTGCTCTGTGGATCCAGAAATGGCCTGCACACAGTGGTAATAGATGGGTCATATTCTGCATAGAGATTGGTGGCCAGTGGTGTGCCTCAGGGATCTGTTCTGGGTCCCCTTCATGATTTGTATAAATGGTCTGGATGAAGAAGTGAAGGGATGTGTTAGTAAATTTGCTGATGACACAAAGGTTGGAGGTGTTGTGAATTGTGTGGAGGGCTGTCAGAGGTTACAGCTGGACATTGATAGGGTGCAAAACTGGGCTGAGAAGTGGCAGATGATGTTCTACCCAGTTAAGTCTGAGATGGTTCATTTTGATAGGTCAAATATGATGGCAGAATATAGTAATAATGGTAAGACTCTTGGCAGTGTGGAGGATCAGAGGAATCTTGGGGTCCGGTCCATAGGACACTCAAAGCTGCTGCGCAGATTGACTGTGTGGTTAAGAAGGCATACAGTGTATTGGCCTTCATGAATCATGGGATTGAATTCAAGAGCCGAGAGGTAATATTACAGCTATATAGGACCCTGGTCAGACCCCACTTGGAGTACTGTGCTCCGTTCTGGTCACCTCACTACTGGAAGGATGTGGAAACTATAGAAAGGGTGCAGAGGAGATTTACAAGGATGTTGCTTGGATTGGGGAGCATGTCTTATGAAGTTTTTTTATGCAGAGAATGGTGAGTGCATGGAATGGACAGCTGGTGACGGTGGTGGAGGCAGATACAATAGGGTATTTTAAGAGGCTCTTGAATAGGTACTTGGATCTTACAAAATAGAGGTCTATGGGTAAACCGAGGTAATTTCTAAAGTATGTGCATGTTTGACAACATTGTGGGCTGAAGGGCCTGTATTTTGCTGTAGGTTTTCTATATTTCTATGTTCAATGTTTCTACCTAACTCCCTGAATTCTCTCTTCAGGACCTCCTCCCTTTTTCTACCTATGTCAGTGGTACCAACATGTACCAAGACTTCTGACTATTATCCTTCTCCCTTCAGAATACTCTGCACCCGATCTGAGACATCCCATACCCTGGCACCTGGGAGGCAACACACCACGCAGGTATCTCTGTCAGACTGACAGAACCTCCTGTAAGTTCCCCTCACTATGGAATCCTCAATAACTACTGCATTCCTCTTCTTCCTCTTTCCGTTCTGTACCACGGAACCAGCAGAGAATACAGCAACATCTGTCCCTATGCTGGAGTGTCGTGTTAGCTGCAGTGATGGCTGGCTTTGTGTCCGTGGTCTCTCATTGTTTACTCGGCTTTGGTATGAACTGGAACTGTTGCTAGCACCAGCTGCAGTGATGCCTGTCTTCATATCTTTTATAAAACATTAGTTCTGAACCTATTGTCTTGCTCTTGTGGTTTGCGTGATTTGTTTTCTCTCTCTCTCTCTATGCATTGGGTGTTTGATGGTCATTTTTAGTGGGTTCTTTTGAGGTTTCTTTGTTTTGTGGCTGCCTGAAAGGAGATGAGTTTCAAGGATGCATAGTGTATACATACTTTGATAATAAATGCACTTCAAACTTTTTTACACCTTCTTAAGAATATAAACTAAACCTCATCTTGACTGTTATGAAGACACCGTACTTCAAGATGACTGAATATATATATAGGATTGTATTATTGTTTCAATAAACAAAGGACAATATCAGTCAACCATTAAATGAAATTGCCCAGATTAGAACAGCTGATGTTGCTGAACTTGGAGAAGCAAAACATGCAGGACTAAATTTGTGAAATGGATTACAAAAAGGAAACGAAGTGAAGATCTCTATTAGGTGACAAAACCAGGCTCTGCCAAATAGGACCAATCCTCTCATGCTTAGATTGTTGATGCAGCCTATTACAGCTGTTTGATATTGTAGAGATGATGCAGAACTCCAGTAATTGCCAGAAATGGCACATTGTCTCCAGCTGTAGCACGTTTGGCAGGTAGTTAATGTGTGATAATATTCGCATATGCTGGATGATTTAACAGATGGAATTCAGGATAGTCTAATTTAAATTCAGAGCCCATCCAAGACTTGTATATTGTGTTCCTGTCTGGGTTATTTTATTTCCAGCAGTCCCCCTCATACTCCTGAAAAAAATACAAAAATTTGCAAGTGCCAAAGGCAGTGCTGACAATTTCACTCTGACATTAAAGGTGTTTTATTTCCTCGAAAGGGACCTGAACCACATATTCTATTTCCTTTATTATTCTTTCATTGTACAAGAAAAATAGAGAGCCCTCAGTGATTGAGGTCTCCAGAATGTTCGGCTCATGCATCATGATTTACAGAGTTCATAGAAAGACAGAGGGTTAAAGTAGAGGATAATGTATTTTCCATTGTTTCCGTCAACTCTGCATGCTTACAGTGACTTATAAATTTTAATGTTGATCTTCTTTTGCATTTTAACATAAGCCAATGAGAACTGCAGCTACATATGGCAGAGAAGGTACAGGAAACTAGGGTTGTTTTCTCTGGAACTTCAGTGGCTGAATGGAGATCTTCTAGGAGTTTATAAAATTATGGAAGGTGTAGTTAGAGTGAACTTTCCCCAAGGTGGAAATATCTAATACTAGAGGGTATGCATTTAAGGTGTGAAGGGAAAGTTCGGAAGTGATAAATGGGGCAAGATTTTACACAGGGAGTGGTGGGTGTTTGGAATGCGCTGCCAGTGGTGGTGGTGGAGACCTATACAATGGAGATGTTTCAGAGGCTCTTAGATAGGCATATGGATATGCAAAGAAAGGACGGATGTGAACCATGTGCAGGCAAAAGGAATTAGGTGTCATTAACTTGATTCGTTTGGCACAACATTGTGGGCTGAAGAGTCTGTTCCTGTGCTGTTCTATATTTTATTGTGGAAGGCAATTGGCTATGTCATGAATCTGATCACTTTCTTTGAGAAAACTACTCAGCTGGTCCCAGACCCCTGTTCCTTACACATAATCTGCAAACCTTTCCTCTTCAGGTATTTTATTAATTACCTTTTGCAGGTTTTAACAGAGCTCACTGCTGTCATACTTTAGGCAGCACAGTTCTTGAAAGAGAAGAGCTAAAGTTGAGGGAGCCCCTTTGCTACAGGATACCAAAGGAAAAGGACATGCTGGTACTGGCAGAGAAAGTTCATAGTACAAGGGTTAATTTAATCTTCCACTCTCCAGAGGTAGAGAGAGCTGAAAGATGATGTGCCCTCATTCCAATCAAGAGGAGACCTGCAGATGCTGTCCCCACACAAAATGCTGGAAGATCTCAGCAGGCCAGGCAACATCTATGGAAAAGTCTAAACAGTTGCTGTTGAGATTTACTGCCTCCTTTCCAGTTCTGAGGGTAATGGAGGGTCCTAGTTTCGTGAGAGTTAGAATGAAAGTCAAACTAGTCAGAGAAATAGTGACAAACTGGGGAGTGATGGGAGAGGGTGTAATAAAGAAAAAAAGGCTCAAAGGTTCATTTACTATCAAAGTATACAATTTGAAATTCTTCTTTTGCAGATAGTCATGAAACCAAGGAAGAAAAGAAAGGCAGCATGATCATCAAACCCCATACCCTCACCCCACACACAAAAAAAAACCCAAATAAAACAGAACAGGCACATTGAATCCCAAATCCCCTCCCCTCACTCAAAAAAAATGAACAAAAACAGAATAAGCACATCAATCCACAAATTCTCCCTCCCTGCTCAAAAAAATGAACAAAACAAAACAGCTACATTGACCCCCAAATCTCCCTCCCACCCAAAAAATGAACAAAAACAGAACAGGCACATTGACTCCCAAATCCTCTCCCCTCACTCAAAAATCAAACAAAATAGGACAGGCACATCAGCCCCCAGATGTCCCTCACAGCACAAAAAAAGAACAAGAAAGATCAGGCGAAAAACACAGAATATAAAAGAAAACTAGAAGACCAAAGAAAAATCTACAGTCCAAGTCCACATCCAAAACACAGAAACCTGGGAAATGCTCTCCAACCCCAGTGGCAGACCTTTACCTCTCCACAGTAGAGTGATCAAAGACAGGCAACTAGCGCTCGCCTCAGTTCTTCAATCTCCCTCGTTGCTTTAATTGGCGAACAATGGAAGCTACAATCAATGGAATGGAGTTGAACAATGGCTCGTGCCCAGCAGCCTGCCTGTCATGAAGTTTGTGCATGCTGCCTCTGCCTCCTAGAATCCTCTGAGAATACGGAGCTCTGAAGCACTCAAAAGATCTCCAAGCCTCCGCATTCACCTCAACGTTTCAATCTCCCTCATTGCTTTAATTGGCGAACAGTGGAAGCTTTAATTAACAAAACGGAGTCAAATGTTGTCTCGTGCTCCTTCCTGCAGCCTGCTCATGCTTGACATCTCTGCCTTCCAGAATCCTAGAGTGATGGAACACCTAAACAATCCCCAAACTGCAAAGCAAAGGCTCCAACAGTTTCATATCCAAGATGAAAAACAAACGTAAAAGTCATAAAATAAGTGAAATATATGGTTTCACGATCTATCCAGAAGATGTCGACTGAATGAGTGCTGTACACTGACGTCATCTTGAATGGAAACTTTTAGTCAAAAGATAATTTTTTAAAAAACCATTGTAAATGGTTTAATCAAAATAACCCACAGGCCTGGGAGCTAATTAATCTTTACCAGACTCTGTCATTGGACTGGAAATACTGTCACAACTCTAGGGGAAAACATAGATTTAAAGACATTTGTTGACCAAGGTCCAACAAGAAACCATGCAAATTATGTAATCAGTAAATCACACTGCCAGAGGAGGGTACAATCACAGTATTTAAAAAGCATCTGTACATGGATAGGCAAAAGACAGAGAGAAATACTGAAAAGAAAGCAGAATTCAATGTCATGCGCTCTGCAGCTTGGCATAGAATGTTAAGCTTCTAGGGTTCTTGAGCATCTTTAATTACTAATTGTTATCTTAACTACAACCATTAAGCTCTTTTGCTTCCAGTCTAATCTTGCCAAGTTAATTGTAACTGGCATATGGTTTCCACATTGTATGATTATTTTAGAGGACTCTCGTCAGTGCCTTACCGGAATCATGGTTTTGGAGAGAATGAATTGTCTCACGGTGCCCCAGGTCGCTCCTTCGAGGCTCAGCTGACCTTCCTGTGTCTAGCCTCTTGTTTCCATCTCTCTGATTAATACACACAAAGTGCTGAGGAACAGCAGATCAGATCAGGAACAACAGAAAATCAACAATCGATGTTTCGGCCAAGAACCTTCATGAATCCTGATCCGTTGAGTTTTTTTTGTGTTGATCCAGATGTCCAGCATCTGCACTCACTCTTATGTCAATAATTATGTGAGTTTGATTTCCTCTGCCTGTCCCTCCTCAGTTTGTACTTGCTTCTCACGCCCTCCATCAGTCTACCTGTTTTATTTTATTTATTTAGAGATACAGCAGGAATAGGCTGTTCAGGCCCTTTGGGCTGCACTGCCCAGCAAGTTTTCTTCTCTAAGAGCTCTCAGCAGGCCCTGAGGTTTCTTTCTGGGAGCAACCATATTATTCTCACAACTGGTTAGTAACATTTCCAAACTGTGAAAGTCATGCATGATCCAGGTAGAGCTTGAGGACATAGTTGCATTGCACAAGGTGAACAAGAGCAGTTGCAATGGAGTTGCCAGCCACCTTGGTACCTCCTGACGCTAATAAAGTGGCCATTGAGTGTACGTTCATGGCCTTCTGCAACTGCAGCCCATCCACCTCAAGGTTCGATACTCCGTGCATTCAGAGATGCTCTTCTGCACACCATTGTCGTAGTGTACGGTTATTCGAGTTATTGTCAGCTTCCTATCATCTTGAACCAGTGTGGACATTCTCTTCCGACCTCTCTTTATAGCAAGTTTTCAACCACAGAACCACTGCTTACTGGGTGTTTTTTCTTCTTGTTTTTCACACCATTCTTTATCAACACTAGAGAAGGGGTTTCCAACCTCTTTTATGCCATGGACCCCTACTATAGACCCCAAGTTGGGAACCCCTGCTCTGGAGACTGGTAAGTATGAAAGCCCGGAGAGTTCAGCAGTTTCTGAGATACTGAAAGCAACCCATCTAGTTCCAGCAATCATTCCACAGGTCAAAGCCTCTTAGATCGCGTTTCTTTTCCCATTCTGACACTTGATCTTGAAGGTTTCAAAGGTACATTTAACGTCAGAGAAATATATACAATATACATCTTGAAACGCTTTTTCTTCGCTAACATCCACGAAAACAAAGGAGTGCCCCAAAGAATGAATGACAGTTAA